>NC_061088.1:14430984-14468484 GCF_015104395.2 Macrobrachium nipponense | reverse complement strand
GGTGTCGGAGAGGGGTGAGAGAAAATGGATGTTGGTGTTGCCAGTGCCTTAGACGCCATGGTTCATTGCTACCTTTTTAAGATAGAAAATACCGAGATCATGATCACGGTTAAATATATATATATATATATATATATATATATATATATATATATATATATATATATATATATATATTATACATATATATATATCAAATCAGGCGTTAACTGAAGGAAACAGGCCAATCTACATAGTTTTTTATTCCAACGTTTCGTAATAACATTTATTACATCTCTGGGAATCTGTCAATTAATTAAAATAATAATATTATAAAACAATCTTAAATTACTAAAAAATTAAAAAAATTGTAAAAAGACTAAAATTACTAAAACTATACAATTACAGAAAATTATTATTTAAAAGCTGGAACCGCCAACCAACCTTAAGTTAAGAGAGAGAAAGACTGAATGATAGGAAACAACAAAAAAGGAGACACGTTAACTAAGGTACAGTTGGATGGAGGAGGTTTGGGTATTCAAACTGGGGAACCAGCTGCTTAATGAGTAATGACTCTAAAATGGGTAATTCTTGGGGGTTTGGGTGTGTTTTGCCCTATAATGCAAAAATCGTCTCTTTCGATATGTGTTTTGCAGATTTTTGCATGGTTCCTGATATTTGAATGTTCAGGGTTGGTGAGCCTACTTCCTGTTCGGAAGCTTATTCCACGATGAGAATCGATTCTGACCTTCAGTAACCTCCTTCTTCGTAGATCCCACGTAAGTCCCAGAGTTAAACTTTGGGCAAGTATATTTAATACTACATTTGAGGTCAAGAAGGGACTCAATGGATCTTTATATTTAAAGAAAGACCCCAATTGTTAATGGATTTTTTGGTATTAGTTTAATACTGACTGCACCATAGTGTTTTTCCATAATCTGGGTAAACTTTTTTGTTTTTCTGAAGGAGTCATCATGTAAAAACGGAAATTTTGCATAAATGACTAACTTTGGTACCTTGATAAATGTTTTCGTATGTTAAAAAACTGCTTATTACGAAACGTTGGAATAAAAAAAACTATGTAGATTGGCCTGTTTCCTTCAGTCAACGCCTGATTTGATGTATTCTTGGTTAGTCACCTGCCTGCCCTTGGTTGCATATATCTATATATCTACTATATCTATATATACAGAGAGAGAGAGAGAGAGAGAGACGAGAGAGAGAGAGAGAGAGAGTAGAGAGAGAGTTACAAGAATTACAATGATTAGGAGCCTCAAAGACTTGGGTTAGTTCATCCGAGGAGGACATCGTGTGCTCTTTATCTCTGGAGCAGGTTTTACTGTTCATTCACAGTCTGCTAATGATTTTTGTCTAACTTCTTTTAAACTCTCCCAACACTGTTGCTGAGAGAGAGAGGAGTTACAAAGGATTAGGATGCCCCAAACACTTGTTTTAGTCCATCCGGGGAGACAGTCATGTGCTCACTTATCCCTAGAGCAGGTTTTACTGTTCATTCACAGTCTGCTAATGATTTTGTCTAACTTTCTTTTTTAAAGTCTTTCACTTGCTGAGAGAGAGAGAGAGAGAGAGAGAGAGAGAGAGAGGAGAGCGAGAGAGAGAGAGAGATTGGGGGGGTTGAGGGGGGCTTATTCCATCGCCTAATTTCATAAATTATTTTAGAGTAAGTACTACATCGCTTCCTACAACTGCGTCTGTACGTTCGTTTGTTTCTTCCCTTACCACCATGGTAAGGTAATAATCCTACCTACAGTCCCCCAAATCAAGCTCTCCTACTCTTAGGATGACGTCCACAGGACGATAATACTAAAATCCTGCGACCGAGCTGGGACCCAAATCTGATGTCCTGTCCTTCCGGACCTCATCTGCAAAGTCATTAACCAGTTGATTAGCTGTCCCTGGGGTCCATTACCTGATTTGTTTACCGATGGTCATTTCATTGAGGAGTGGTTGACCATTTCAAGTTGTTCCCTCCAATGGAATTAAGGGAAAGGGGGGGGGGTTGGGGGGGGGGTTATTAGGTGATAATTTACGTTTTTCTCTCAAGGGCGTCCTTGAGAATCTGGAATGAGAAGGATTGAAAGACCCGGCACGCAATACGAAAATTAGAAAACGAGGAAAATGCGAAGAAAATGTTGAATATTAGTGTTTGAGAACTGGGCCTAGAAAATCTATATTTTGCTAAAAGAAAATTTTTGTTTATGTACCAAGTTGCTCACCCCCCAAAAAAAAAATCTAAAATAAAATATCGTGTTTTAATGACATTTAGGCGCTCTTTGTGCAGTGAGATACGAAATATGTTTAAAGCTGTATTTAAATTTTTATTTTATTTTGTGTGTGTATGTTGCCAAATATTTCTCGGAATGAATGTTATACAGTATAAAAATAGATCCAATGTTTTCTCTTTGCTCTTCAGGCTCGGAATTTTATAAGTTAAGAGAAGAATCGACGAGACATCCTTGAAAATTGCTTCCAAACCCCACCAATCCATCCCTTGGGACAAACGAGAGAGAGAGAGAGAGAGAGAGAGAGAGAGAGAGAGAGAGAGAGACTACACAAAAAAAGACTGTCGCAGATGAGATTAAATCTAGGGAGAATGAGAAGTCAAGAAATAACGAAAATATGTCTCGTACACCCTAGTAAATCAAAATCCCAGAAAGAAAGAAAAATAATCAATGAAAATAAAAACAGTATCCACCATCCCCAGTCCTCCACAGAACTCGATCTTCTCCCTGAATAGGGGGAAAAAAATCCCCTTCACCAGACTCCTATTGGAGTCTGAAGGGGCTCGGTTAAACTGCATTGCATTTCTGCCGTCCGAAAGAAACATTTTTTCTTTATTTCTTTCTCTGTCGTATTATTATTATATTATTTTATTATTATATTATTATTATTATTATTATTTATATTTAATAGCAGGCAGGGCATGTACAATTGGGGTGGGTAGTCGGTAAGCAAGGATTTAATTGGTCGAAGGTTGGTGACGAAATCTGTCCCGAGGCGTGAGATCTCCATATCATGATTATTATTAGAGAAACAAATCCACAGTTATGTATAATGCATGTACTTGTATTTAAAAATAAACATGTACAGAAAATTGTGACTGAAAAGGGAATCGAGCAGTTCATGAAAATCTTTTGTAAAGTGAATATTTTTATTATTATTATTATTATTATTATTATTATTATTATTATTATTATATTATTATTATTTTTTTTTTTTACTCTTTCACAGTCTTCCAATTCGACTGGGTGGGTATTTATAGTGTGGGGTTCCGGGTGCATCCTGCCTCCTTAGGACCGTCCATCACTTTTCTTACTATGTGTGCCGTTTCAGGATCACACTCTCTTGCATGAGTCCTGGAGCTACTCACCTCTAGTTTTCTAGATTCCTTTTCAGGGATCTTGGGATCGTGCCCCCTAGTGCTCCTATGATTATGGGTACGATTTCCACTGGCATATCCCATATCCTTTTGTATTTTCCATTTTCAGATCTTGATACTTATCCATTTTTTCCCTCTTTCTCTTCAACTCTGGTGTAACATGGGTATTGCGACATCAATGAGTGATACTTTCTTTTCTTGACTTTGTCAATCAACGTCACCTCTGGTCTGTTTGCACGTATCACCCCAACCTATCGTTCTGATACCATAGTCACAGAGGATCTTTGCGTGATCGTTTTCTATCACTCCCTCAGGTGGTGCTCGTACCACTTTTATTACGCAAGGTAGCTGATGTTTCTTGCACAGGCTCCAGTGGAGGGCTTTTGCCACTGAATCGTGCCTTTTCTTTTGTACTGGTTCTGGCAAGTGCCGAGCATTCACTTGACTATGTGGTTATGGTTTCATTTTTCGTTTTGTTATTGCACTTCCTACATATGGGAGAGATGGTTATTTCCGTCTTATCGTTCTTTGAACAATATCGGTTCTTAGGGCCTGATCTTGTGCCGCTGTTATCATTCCTTCAGTTCCTTCCTTTAGCTCTCCCCTCTGTAGCCATTGCCAATTGTCATCGCTGGCCTAGTTCTTTAGTCTGTCATATTATTATTATTATTATTATTATTATTATTATATTATTATTATTTATTATTATTATTATTATTATCATTATTATATGCGAATTTCTGGTTTATTTGGGATGACACCTATCGAATGAAATAAACCGAATGAATTAGTTACTTTGATTTTCAATAGTTCAAACGGGAGAGTTGTTGTTAAAACATAGTCTGGGTTGGGAGGACCATTAACGAAACGAATGCGTCAGTGATTCGGTAACTAATATTCATGATATACAGAGAATATTCCCTGCGAAATATCCTTAAATGATCAGGTGTACAACCAAATGAAGGAAAAGAAAAATGAATCCAGGTTATTACAGATTGAAACACGATGTCTACAACAGCAATCAGAGAGAGAGAGAGAAAGAGAGAGAGAGAGAGAGATAGAGAGAGATTCAGATATACAGATTGAATCAATATCAAAAGCAACATCTGAGAGAGAGAGAGAGAGAGAGAGAGGCGAGCCCCGAGAGAGAGAGAGAGAGAGAGAGAGAGAGGAGAGAGGTTCATCAGGCTTGAGGGGATTAAAGATCTTCTGAAGGAGAAGTTGACGGCGTGACAATTTATTCCATATTGTAGTTGCTGTTCAATATATATATATATATATATATATATATATATATTATATATATATATATATATCGATCTACAAATGTCCTTTATTTTTAATTCGCTCTACCTCGGAATTAAATATATTTTTCAGTATGCTTAACCGAGGGAGAATTTATGAAGCGATAAATAGAACCAATCGACCTCTCAATTCCAGGACTGGCAGTGAAGCCTTAGCCAAACCCCGCCACCGCAAGAGATATAAGTTTATTCGCCTCCTCCCATATTAAATACCTGCCGCGCTCAGGTAATTTTTTTTTTTTGTTTCGGGAGACTGCATCAAGCCCATCTCGTCCTCGGTAGCGTGGTAGTGCTTTTTCTGCCGCACGTAGTCATTATATAAGTCATATCACATTACCGTGATTTCATTATATCATAATATCGAGCTACAAATCCTTTAAATATATATATATATAAATAAAACATATATATATATATATATATATTTACACACACACACACACACACACACACACACACACACACACATATATATATATATATAATATATATATATATATATATTTATATATATATATATATATATATATATATACATACATATACAGCATACTGAAATTTAATAGAGCCATAACTGCTCGCAACTGAAACAAGTTTCCATCAGACTTCCAGACCATCAACGTGCGCATTTCCTCCCTGGAAATAAAGCCCTCGGCGGCCCTGATGGCGATGACAGCAGACGATGCCGGAGAATGATCCTCAAAGGAAGGAAAGAGGGAAAGGACGGCTTAGTAGGATTCGGCCTTGTCGGCGCACGTCAACAACGAGAAACCAATTCGACGAGGGGCTGATAGACAGGAAGGAAACTCTGAGTGAGTCCGAGGCGTCCTATTCACGGCCTGGAAGAGACTCGGTAGTCAGTCATTCGAGTCATTTGTCTGTTCCATTTCTGAACTGTTTGTTTTATAGCTTCTGTTTGTTTGTGACGCTTTAGATGATTCTTTGTTCTTATATGACGTTGTTTTTAGACGCTTTTCTTTGTTTATGACGTTGTTTTTGATGCTTCTGTTTGTTTATGTGTTTCTTTTGTTTAGTCTGCTGTTTTAGATGTTCTGTTTGTTTATGACGTTGTTTTAGATGCTATTTGTTTATGATGCTTCTGTTTGTTCAATGACGTTTAAGGGACACTTGTGTTTGTTATGGACGTAGTTTTATATGCTTATGTTAGTTTTTATGACGTTTTTAGATGACCTCTTTTGTTCCTATATGACGTTGTTTAGATGATTCTGCTTGTTATGTCTTTTGTGTTTTAGACGCTTGTGTTGTTTGACGCTGTTTTAGACGTTTCTGTTTGTTTACGAGGTTGTTTTAGGGCTAATGTTTGTTTATGACGTTGATTTAGAGGCTTCTCTTGTTTCTTGACGTGGTTTAGAGGCTTCTCTTTGTTTATGACGTGGTTTAGAGGCTTCTCTTTGTTTTGATGACAGTTTTAGATGCTACTGTTTTTCTATGTCGTTATTTTACACGCTTCTGTTGTTCCGTTCCAATTAAAAATACCACCAAAAAAATCTGAAGCATGAAACGTCGCTACATTTTGTCTAAAATCCTTAACCGTTTTGGATAACCGGTGAAGTTTATACAATTATATATATCTAGTGACCTCGGTGGCCACGAGTTCGATCTCGGGCATTCCACTGAGAGGTTAGAGATGTGTATTTCTGGGTAACAGAAAGTTCACTCTCAAAACGTGGTTCGGAAGTCAGGTAAAGCCGTTGGTTTTTTTTTTTTTCCCGTTTTTGCTGAATAATAACTACTGGTTCCTTGTAACGTAAAAACATCATACAATCAAACAAACGTATCTATTAACCTGATTCTTTTAAGTATAGCACAAACAGCCCTTGGCGCCGCTGCTGGAAGCGAATATCCGCCCTTTGGACATGTCAGCAGCAGGGTTCAACTCCGACAGAATAATTTTCCAGAAACTGTAGAGTCGTTTCCTCTGAGGTCTGTTCAACACAGAAGACACGACCATTGGAATGAATCGCCTGTAGAAATGGGAATCTCGAAAAAGTGGGAGATATTTTCCAGAGAGAATATTTAGAATTCGTGAACGATTCTGAAAAAACTGGTGACGGGTCGAGGGAGTGGCAGTTGGGCTCCAATGAGACCCGAGAAGCAGGAGAGTTAGTCTGTAGAAATTTCGGTCTCTGAGAAATTGACTTTATAGAAAGACAACTTCGAAATGAGGGAAACATTCTTGACGAGAATTAAGTTCTCAGCAAAGAGAATAGCTCAACACAAGATTTTTTCTTTTTTTCTTTTTTAGGATAGAATATCCATAAGAGGAGGGATAGCGCCTTAGTTGGCATGGGTCGGTTTTGATCTTGGCCGCCCACTCTCCGGTGGCGTGCGAGTCGATCTAGAACATTCATTGAAGGGTTGGAGAGATGTGTATTCTGGTGATAGAAGTTCCCTACTCGACGTGGTTCGGAAGTAAAGGACGTTGTCCGTTGCTGCCATTAACACTGGTTCATGCAAACGTAAAAAAAACACATACAAACAAACAATAAGAAGAGGAATAAACAAAAGAAAATACCCCTCTTTCAGATGGTCAAAGCTATCCTCCTAACCTCCTTCAATATAAAGAGGTATTTCAAAAGACCCATAAACTTTCCAAAACCAATGAATCTCCAAAAGGAAAATTGTCTTCCAAAATGGCATTGAATCCTTAAACAGTTTTATGAAACTATTCAAAAAACAATTCTCTGGGAAACTAAACCTGCTTTCTATTTTTACTGTAAGCGACTGTGATCTGTTCACGATAAAACTATACTAATCGTTGCCTTATCTGCTGTTAAATATCAGTGTAATAAGCAGAGAGAGAGAGAGAGAGAGAGAGCGAGCGAGATTTTTTTCTAGACGCGGAAACTGAGAAGATTCATTGATTCATTGCCGGTTTGGCGTTCAATCATCATAGTTATTACACGGCTTTTTATATCAATCAATCTCTCAGTCTTTGGGTAGTGTGACAGAGCTTAAAGAAGCAATACTATTTTTGAAGTAGCCTTCAAAAGACACTACTTGTTCTCCTTACATCTTATCATATGCCAGTACTGAATGGCTACAAGTAACATATCAAGAGGCAAGGGTTTAGACGAGCAGTGATTCTTAAAAACTTTGCTGTACACCCCCTAGGTGGTCGCCAGCAATTTCTAGGGGAGGCGCGAGGACCAGGGAACAATAAAAAATAATTCTAATTATATTCGTTATTCTGTAAGTGTGAGGAACAAATATGAGAAGTTTATGAAAAAAATGCAAAAGTATCGCCTTGTAACGTTATCATTTGGACTTTTAAAACTAATGTGAACGTCATTCCCCCTTGAGAGCTAGCCAATCACAAGCGGGCAGTGGGCGGGGCTCAGCTGCAAAGAAGGTGGACCATACTATGTTTCTTATAGCCTACTACTCTAATAGACTCGCTGGGGTCACCATGTTTTGTAATTATTTACCCTTCCCCTTTATATCTCGAAAACCACTTCTCTTTTCTTCTCTTATTTTTAAATTTTCTTTAAACGGTGGGGGGAATTTTATTCAAGAGATGCGGGGGGCGGGTGTGGGTGTTTGGGCAAGACCAGCTTGTAGAGGGGGCGTGGTCATCAAAAAGGGTAAGAACCACGGGTTTAGAAAGCCTCTCCACAACGCGAGTACGTATACATTTTCATAGGGTCTATCCCCGACAACTTTCCTGGAGTTAAACGAGGTCATCGAAGCTACATTATTTTAACGAGGAACCTCTTTAGTTCAAACGACCAGTTCGCCGGTTCAGGTGGAAAAGAAATGGAGCCTATGTAAATATAGGGAATCGATATATGTATTAGTGAGCCTTCATCAGTTGGGGTTTTATTTTTACTTTTTATTTTTTTTCTTTTTTGTACCATGACACTGACTCAAACACTGTTGGCTTCCAAATGGAAAATCAAATAATTCTCTCTCTCTCTCTCTCTCTCTCTCTCTCTCTCTCTCTCTCTCTCTCTCTCTCTCTCTATTCAAACAGGAGGGCTGACACGTAAAGTAGGAAGGATATAAACGAAAATTCGACTTGGCAAATGGTAAATATACTAGTTTCATTTATCTGTTTATTTACCTATATTTCCCAAAACTTAGTTCATAATATATGAATTTACCATGACGTTAGTGCGCGTGCGTGTGTGTGTGTGTGTGAGAGAGAGAGAGAGAGAGAGAGAGAGAGAGAGAGAGAGAGAGTCTGATCACTGACCAGGACTCTTAAAAACTGAAGGCGAAGTACATAATTGCCGTGATGTTTGAGTGTGTGTATGTGTGTGAGAGAGAGAGAGAGAGAGAGAGAGAGAGAGAGAGAGAGAGAGAGGATCACTGGAGGACTCCTAAAACTCAAGGCAAATATTCTTATCCAATAATCATCGAGCCATCTATTCGAGAGAGGAGCATCTGAGTTGCTGCGCCGAAAAAAATGTCGTTGTGTCAGAAGCAGTTCCATTCCATTCTTGTCTCCGCCCTTATGGGCAATAACAAAGGAGAAGACCAGGATAAATGCGAGATGACAGCCACATGCCCGGGATTAGGGGACACAAAACATACGTTGTGGAGCTCACGTTCTCCTCGAGTAAGATAAAAGAATTTTTCTGGAAATAGGTAATAATAATAATAATAATAATATAATAATAATAATAAGAATAATAATATGCTGGAAACAACCTTTTTTTCAAACATGTTCTGTAAAAAACAATAATGGCAGAAGTCACAGATTTGATATATTAACAAATTCTTTCAATCATAAAGAGAATTGAAAGAATTTTGTATATAATTAGTTCTGCGAATTCTGCCATTATTTTTTAATAATCATAATAAATAATAAAATAATAAAATAATAAATAATAATAATTTAATAATAATATGCAGGGAGCAGACCTTCTTGATACATGTTTGTTGAAATAATGGTAGTTTTCATCCAATGGCTAATAAAAATATTTTTTATGAAATATTTTTGACACATCCTAATTATGACATATATGAAATATTGGAATTAAACCCAGAAACTAGCTGAGGTCGAAAAACGAATTATCAGGATATTGAAAGACCCTGTATAAGATCATTTCATGAAAACTGCCCATTATTTTCAACAAAATAATAATAATAATAATAATAATAATAATAATAATAATAATAATAATAATAATAATACATTGAACAAATCAATAAATTTACAAGCAATTTTTTTTTTTGCGTGAAATACTGATATCGATAACATCTAAAATTGCAAAACGGTTCTTCACGTTATTATTAATATATCGAATCCCGGATATCAATATGGATATTGCGGGGGGGGGCATACAGTGTCAAGTATCCGACTGAGTGGGAGGATCCTGGGACGAGCCACGCTAAGAGGATATCCCTTCCTCTTGAAAGATGAGCCTCTCGTTGGAAAGAGGGATTGCAATGGCTTCCTCTTTCGGCAAACAAAGGTCACATCAGTGTATAGTAGATTCACATCAACCCGTGCATTTGATGTCTATGCCAGTCTCTACGGACGTTCTGATTGGCTGTTGATAAGCCAATCACAGGGCTGGAAACTCTCAGTCTCTCGAGAGTTCACTGGGTAGGATCTATGTTCCACCTCTCCTGAGGGATACGTCTTTCAAAAGTATCCTCAGCCAAATTACCTAACCTAATTATTATTAGGTTAGGTTAGATTGGGTATTCACCTAATCTAAACCTAACTTAACAACCTAAGGCATGGCAAAACAAACTAACCCAACCTGACTGACTAGAGGCATGACAAAAAAACCGGAGCTGGAGCAATACTAGCATACATCTCACAAATTAGCTGCCCGGCATATGAAAGCTCTGAATCCTTTAAATGCTACCAAAGCTATTAGACGCAGCTGTCAGCCATTACTTAAACGAGGCGACATCTAATGATCCATTTGGTGGCACCTCCGTCTGAATGAAGCTCTTAAAAGCATTGCTGTAACACCATTCAGGATTTATTTCCCTCGTTAGTGTTATGGAGCGGAAACGTTCATTGTCTTTTCAGCGATGTGCTCCAGTGCAGGGGTTCTTAACCCTTTGATGACTCCAGACCCCCAATGAATTGCCCTATATGGTTCTATACCCCTATTGTATATATTTCTTTATTTACAAATGTACCCATGTATACATTGACGCATTAAAATCAAATTTAGACATAAACAAAAGGTCAAGTCCCATACCACCAGCATGTGGGTCACATACCCGCTGTTAAGAACCCCTGCTTTAATGGGTATGAAGAAGGAAAGGTAGGTTTCTGAAAAAAAGAAAAACAATTTACCAAATCCCCAAGGGAACTGAAAAGTAATCACATTTAGAGAAGGGTTCATTGCTAAAAACATTCATAAAATATTCTATGGCTTTTGTTGCTCATAGCTGTCAATACCTATGAGATGGTAATGTCTTGGTAAGAGTTTTACTCAAGGATTCTAGAGAGGCTATTTGTTCAGAGACTGGTATTAGTTATCAGAAGATTTTACAATGATTATTTCAAAACAAGTTTTCCATTTTCGCTTACTCGGGAGCAAGCCTACAAAACTAATCTGTTTTGTTGTTGTAGTTTTTGTTGCTGTAGTTGTTCTTGTTTGGGAGGGGTAGGAAAGCCCTATGGCGCAGTCTAAAGAGGCCTGAAAAAGGTGCTTTGAGTTGTTTTAAAGATACAAGAATTTTAGGATAGGATAGTTATGGATTTATTTACTAGAATGGAAATGTAAAATATAGATAATGTGCATGTTACACAGTATAGCACAATTATTTTAATAAAATATAGAGTATTTATTTTTAATTTTCGTTTGTGAAACAAGGTGGCATTTGACCGTAGATTTTAGAATAATCCCCTATTAAGCTGGAGGTCGGATCACGCCTTTTTCATTAATATAGTAACTCTACAAGAGACTAAGGCGCATTTTTCTATTCCAAACTCCATCTTGATGTCCCCAGACACAATCCTTACAGTCTGGATTAGGTTATCTATTTCACCTTGATACTCTTACCATACAGCTTGATGTCGTCCATGAACATCAGATGGTTAATTCTGTTGCCTCTTTTCTTGAGTTGGTACCAGCATCCTTATCTTCTGCAGTACTTTTTGCCATGTGAATCATAGCTACTACGAAGAGTAGTGGGGACAGTGAGTCGCCCTGGAAGATCCTTCTCCTGATATTAAACTCTGCTAGTCTTATTCCAGAACTTGTAAGTATTGTATTCCAGTTGCGCATTGTATTTTTGAGATAGCTGATGGTGTTTTCCTCTACCCCATATATTTTCAGGCATTCTATTAGCCATGTGTGTGGTACCATGTCGAAGGCTTACTTATAGTCTATCCATGCCATGCTTAGGTTGGTTTTTCCTTCATCTTACTGTTATTCATTACCATTTTGTCTATCAGGAGCTGGTCTTTTGTGCCCCATACACTTTCCTTCTGCGGCCTTTCTGTTGGTGGGGGATGGGGTGTTTGATACCTCCTTATTATTATTATTATTTTATTATTTTTTTTTTTTTTTTTTTTTTTTTTTTTTTTTTTTTTTTGCTCTATCACAGTCCTCCAATTCGACTGGGTGGTATTTATAGTGTGGGGTTCCGGGTTTGCATCTTGCCTCCTTAGGAGTCCATCACTTTTCTTACTATGTGCACCGTTTCTAGGATCATACTCTTCTGCATGAGTCCTGGGAGCTACTTCAGCGTCTAGTTTTTCTAGATTCCTTTTCAAGGATCTTGGGATCGTACCTAGTGCTCCTATGATTATGGGTATGATCTATTTTCAGATCTTGATACTTATCCATTTTTTCCTTTCTTTCTCTTCAACTCTGGTGTCCCTTGGTATTGTGACATCACTGAGTGATACTTTCTTCTTGACTTTGTCAATCAACATCACGTCTGGTCTATTTGCACGTATCACCCTATCCGTTCTGATACTATAGTCCCAGGAGGATCTTTGCCTGATCGTTTTCTATCACTCCCTCAGGTTGGTGCTCGTACCACTTATTACTGCAAGGTAGCTGATGTTTCTTGCACAGGCTCCAGTGGTGGAGGGCTTTTGGCGCTGAATCATGCCTCTTTTTGTACTGGTTTTGTGCAAGTGCCGGGCATTCGCTGCTATGTGGTTTATGGTTTCATTTTTCGTATTGCACTTCCTACATGTGGGAGAGATGTTATTTCCGTCTATCGTTCTTTGAACATATCTGGTTCGTAGGCCTGATCTTGTGCCGCTGTTATCATTCCTTCAGTTTCCTTCTTTAGCTATCCCCTCTGTAGCCATTGCATGTGTCATCGCTGGCTAGTTCTTTAGTCTGTCTCCATGTATTGTCCGTGCATTGGTTTGTTGTGTCAGTCCTCTGTTCTTTTTTGTCATTCTCCTGTCTCTGTATATCTCTGGGTCTTCGTCTACTTTTATTAGTTCCTTCTTCCCATGCACTCTTTAGCCACTCGTCTTCACTGGTTTTCAGATATTGCCCCAGTGCTCTGTTCTCGATGCTGACGCAGTCCTCTCTCTCGTCTTGTCTGTTTACATCAGAACGTCCATTACAAACGCTCCCTTATTCTCCTAATTTGTTTGGAATATCCAGTGTTTTGGACCACAAAAACGTGTGGACTGTGTCTGTGAAAGTGTAGTGAAAGTGAGAAATAGCATTGCTGTTTCTCATATGAGATTAAAACCCAGTACACTTATCCTCTAAAATACGTTTTAATCTTAGGAACATTTACACTGTGAGCAAATATATAAAATGTCCAGTCGAACAACTACAGAAGAAAATAACGATCAGTGTTACAAGGAGCGACAGCTGGGACCTCGTCGAAAAAATCATCCACCGTTGTCTACCTTAAGGAATCCAACTTGGGAGGTTCTACATAGAAATTACACAAAAGGTGAAAAAAATCTGTAGTCAATTACAAAATAAGTGGGATTTGGACGACTAAGGAAAAAACTAATTGATAAACTGATGCTTCATTGTTCGAACTTACAAGGATCACCACTAGAAGCAGCAACAACACACCAGGTAATGTCACCTGATCTAGAAGGGGAAAATGAAGACCGACGATATACAGAACTACTGAGGAAATTTGAAAAATTCGTAACAGAAACAAGTGATAACTTTTATGTCATTAACAACAACCTGAGAGAAAAGGACACGGAAATCCAAGAACTTAAAAACTCTAGTCTTTATAGCAGAGGAGAAAATCAAAACACTGCAAGAAGCATTACAAGAGTTTCGAAAGAAGTGATGGGTCATGGCGATAGACTCGTTCTATTTTAGATGAGAAGAAAACAAAAACGTTGCTTATAGGAGATTCGAGTTTACAGGAAGTAAGAAGAAGTGACTTTAAAGAAAACACTCTAATTAGGACCCTCCCTGAAGCAAATATGTCTCTAGATTAAGTCATGGATAAAGGAAAATCTGGATCACCCTTAAGCGAATGTATTATCTATGGTGGTGCTCAGGACACTTCTTGGGGAAAATTATGTATCAGAGAGGGTTTGGATGAAATTGGAGAAATTGTCGCAGAGTTGAAAAGTAAAAATGAACATAACAGCATTAAAAATATGTGAGCTTGTTCCCAAGCTGAAACAGATTGATCTTGTTAACAAAATTATGATTTTAATACTTAGTTGCTTGACTGGTGTCAAGACAACGGTGTTATTTACATTGGGACCCAGAACTATTTCAGGCTTGGAACGGGAGACATAGATGAAAACTGCTATGATAACAAAGATGGTCTGTCATATGATAATTTAAGTAGAATAGGAGCAGTCAGGTTATTGGATGCAATCGTATCCACATCTCAGGGTAGTATTGTTAGAGAAAACTGGAATGAGACTAAATGGGATGGACACAAACAAAACAATGGTGGAAAAAGATCTGTAATAGAGAATAACTATGGAAATCACAATGTAAGAAACCATATGAAACTTTAGATATGGAAGTGACCCCAGCCATCCAATGCCATATAAATTGAGAACTGGAAAAAATATAGGAGAGATCAAGTTGAGACTATTTTCTTAGTAGTAGAATTAGGAATTTAAGACAAAAAAATCAATAGACCGACATACGGAAGAGATTGCTACAACTGCGGTGAATTTAACCACAGACAGTCAAATTGTAGATACGACCATAAACTAAAATGTAATTACTGCCACGAATATGGTCATAAGAGCAAATTATGTAGTATTTTGCAAAAGAACTAGGAAAAGATGGCCAGATGATAGTGCCGAAGAGTTTAGGTCTACCAAACGCCGTAATTTTATATATATATGTTAATGCACAATCACTTTTAAGCAATAAACATGTAGTTTGAACATTTATTAGAAAAAAAAGAAAATTTTGATATTTTTATGTGTGAGTGAACGTGGCTATATCCTTTATATGAATGATTGCCATATATTAATATTCCCTCTTATCAACTTTCATCGAGATGACCATGGCCGATGGGAGGTGGAGTTTGCATATATGTCCAAAGATTAAATTAAAGGTAAATGTAAAGAATAATAAATTGCATTGAAAAACAGGAGGGCATTGAAGCTAAATGGTTATCAGTACAACACCGTAAATTACCGTCAATATTTTAGGTTGTATATATCGTCACCCAAAAGCAAATGTTTCATCTTTTAATTATATTTCCGATTCTTTTAAAAACGTAATTTTACGAAACTAGCCTATTTTTATACTTGGAGACTTTAACGACGACTTGCTCAAAACAGACAACAAATTGAATAAAGTTGTAAATAACTCAAAGTTACACCAACTCATTACAAAACCAACCAGAGTAACTTCAGACTCAGCAACGTTGATAGATTTACTAATTATTTACTAATAATAAGGAAATGGTACTCGATTCGGACGTTATTCCAAGCCCAGTAGGCGACCACGGAAAGCTATCATAGTTACCTTAAATTTACGTAACCTAAGAAACAACCATTCATAAAACTTTCCGATGTCTTAAGAATTATTCCCAAGTGAGTATCGTAATTTGGTTATGAAAGAAACCCCCACACTTTGAATGATATTTTAAACACTGATAATGTAAGTTCTCAAGTGCAAATTTTAACGAATGTTTTAACCAAATGTATTGATAAATGTGCTCCAATAGTAACGAAGTAATCACCCGCCCCTAAACCCTGGATAACTAATAACATCAAACAAAATATAATAATAAGAGATAAATTACAAAACGATATCAAGAAGGATAGGAATAAATTGAGAAATAATTTAATTTTAAAGAGAAAAAGAAGGAAGTAAAAATTGAAATGGATAACAGTATGAAACAACACAACAGGAACGAACTTAAAAGTAATAAGAATAACTTACGTACTTCCTGGAAAATAGAGCGTTCAATTCTGCCCAATAATACTAACAAAGAATCTCAAATAGAAAATGAAGATTTAACTGACAAGACAGAGAAATTTAATGAGTATTTTGCGAATGTAGGAAGAAAGACATATGAAAGAACGCAAGAAGAACTGGCCAGGAATAATAGAAGAGCACAAACCGATGAAATGAATACATTCCCAAACAATCAGTTATATTTTCTTTTAAACCGTCACCTGTTGACTGTGATACTGTCATTCTAGTCATTAGTTCTCTCAAAGAGTCAAATGCGTACGGATCCGATGGCATACCGCTCCGTTTTATAAAAAGATACTCTATATATATTTTATTTTACATTACTAATAATTATTAATACATCTATCGTAACTAATATCTACCCGAGAAACGTGGAAAAATCCCCATGTTGTTCCTTATTTAAAAAACGAGATAGAGACGAAAATTTCTCATTACAGGCCAATTTCTTTACTCCCGGTCTTATCTAAAATATTAGAAAAATAGTATCAACCAGTTAACTGAATACTTAGAAAGTAATCACCTCATTTCTGACAGTCAACATGGCTTTCGACCAAAACTATCAACGGAAACAGCACTATTAAAAATATCGGATAAAATCTACGATAACATAGACAAGAAGAAAATTTCCCTTTTACTACTTCTCGATCTGTCGAAAGCTTTTGATAGTGTGAACCTTGAAATTTTGCTGGGTAAATGTCAGACACTTTATATTGATCCATCCTGGTTCACAGGACCTATTTACGTAATCGAGTACAATCTGTCAGACTCAAAATGTTGTCTCAACCCCCAAAAACGTCGGTTTTGGTGTACCTCAAGGTTCAATCCTAGGACCAATTTTATTCAACATCTATGTAAATGACCTGATAATTTTTTAAGTGACTGTTTCATTGTTCAGTATGCTGATGACACTCAAATAATAATTGATGGCTACATCGATAACTTGGAAGATATCGTACGCAAAGCTGAGGAGATTTTATATATAGTGAAGATGTATTTTCAAATAAATGGCTTATTGTTGAATGAAAGTAAAACGCTCCAGGCAATATCTATCCGAAATCGGGGATAACATCAAAATCAATTTTAATGGGGTCATCATCGAACCTATGGAATCCGTAAAGAATCTTGGAGTGCACTTCGATAAACACATGACATTCGAAAACAATATTGATGAACTGCACAGAAAAGTTATGGGGACACTTATTTATTCAATAGACTAAAAATTTATTCGAACCAGAAACTCGCCTAATCGTAGTGCAATCATTAGTATTAAATTTAATTCATTACTGCTAATAATATGGGGTTCAACAAGCAACGTCCTTATGCAACGAGTACAAAAAACTTCAAAATTTGCGGCTCGGGTGGCCATGGGTACAGTGAGAAAATAGATCATATATCTCCAATTTTACTAGAACTGGGTTGGTTGAAAGTGAAAAACAAGTACACTTTTGATGTTTGTGTTTTTGTTTTAAAATTTTAAAAAATGTTTTTCCGAACTGGCTTTATAATTTTAGAACGGTTGACTCGGTGACAGGGATGACTACAAGACAAGCAAATAATCTAGTGTCCAGAAGAGCCAATACCGATATAGGATCAAGGAAATAAATACTAAAGGTCCACGTTATGGCATAGTTACCTGGCTCATTGAAAGACGAAGAATCCCTAAGATCTTTTAAAAATAAACTAAGAAAACATCTTTTAAACAATAATTAATCTTCGTAGATAAGTTTTATAGGAAACAACCGTACCTGACATAGCCACGTCTCACGTCAATAACCGCTTTTTATAACCGTTTTTTTATATTGGAGTAAGTTTACTAATTATTGTTCTAGGATTTTCCTAATTCAAGTTTTATATATATATATATGCATGTATGTGTGTATATGTATATGTATATATAGATATGTATATGTATGTATGTGTATGTTGTCATAGTATACTATGATTTTATTGTTTTAGTAGCTTTAATGTACGCTTTCTAACCTTGGTTGATGACCTGATGTAAATAGAAAACTCAATGTATTATTGGAATAAAGGTTAATTATTATTATTATTATTATTATTATTATTATTATTATTATTATTATCTATACTTAGTAGTCCTCTCCCTCCTTCCTTTCGTGTTATGTATAGTCTGTCCGTATTTGCTCTTGGGTGTAGTGCTTTGTGTATTGTCATATGTTTCCTGGTTTTCTGATCTATGTTGCGGAGTTCTGCCTTCGTCCATTCCACTATTCCTGCGCTGTATCTGATTACTGGCATGCCCATGTGTTTATGGCTTTTATCATATTTCCGCCGTTTGAGTTTTGATTGAGTATCGCCTTGAGTCTCTGCATATATTCTTTCCTGATAGTACCTTCATCTGGTGTTTTATATCCCCTCCTTCCATTATTCCCAGGTATTGTATCCTGTCTCATCTATGTGTTTGATGTTGCTCCCATTTGGTAGCTTTATTCCTTCAGTTTCTCGTTACTTTGTTTCCTTTTTATATGTTGACTAAGGCGCTTGTTTTTTCTATTCCAAACTCCATCCTTACAGTTTGGATTGAGGGTATTCTATTATTATTATTATTATTATTATTATTATTATTATTATTATTATTGATTATACTGGATCCATTTTGATTGTAGGTTGCTGTTATTGGAGTAGTGTCACTATATTATTATTGATTGTAGTAGTATTAGCCGAAGTTATTATTATTATTATATTATTATTATTATTATATCATTATTATTATTATTATTAGTTGCTGTTATTGTATGTTTTATATTATCATTATTGATTGTAGTAGTATTAGCCAAAATCATTACTGATTTCATGTTATTTCCTTCATTTCCTAAAAATTTTTCTTATTTCTTTAAAACAAGTGACAATATTTTCAGCCATGAATATCATTGAAAAGTATTTAGAATCTTTTTTTTTTTTTATCCAATGTTATTCAATTTAATTGACGTAATTTACGGCTCGGAAACTGGTGGTGAGTCGTTTCTTTCTAGCCATGAGTGCGATATGCGACATTCATATTAGTATGATATCTGTATATTTGAAAATCACATCACATAATTTTTTTTGGTTTTTAGTGAAGTGACGTCTGCCTTTGGAGACAGTAAGGAAGGGCTTTCGACTCATGAGAATGAAGTGTCTTTGAAGGTAAAGTGAAATTTGTGGTTCATTTTCAAGATTAGTTTCCTCAATAGTGCGATTGTCACTGTGCTACAAAACTTAGAGTTAAGTATATCTTAGTTTTACCAGACCACGAGCTGATGAACAGCTCTCCTAGGGCTGACCCGAAGGATGAGATATTTTTACGTTGCTAGGAACCAGTTGTCCTCCTAGCAACGTGACCTACAGCTTATTATGGGATCCGAACCACATTATATCGAGAAATGAATTTCTATCACCGGACTGGTAACCGAGTGCGAAAACCACTCTTCAACGAGGAACTTACAAAAGTAGAATATATATACCTTATCCAAGGCGACGGAAATATCAGACGCCCTCTCATTCATTTTAGGACAAGTATAGAAGCAAAACACTCCTGACTCACTTCCAGGAAACCTTCTCGTCTGGAGACGCTGGAAAACAAGAAGGGTCGGGCTCTTTTTCATATCAGAAGAAGCCATGAAGGCAAACAACTCGATTCATCAGGAAGAAACGGTCTTTGAAGTCCACAGATTCTTCGTCGCTTCTGGGCGGTGTTTGGCATTGGCGAGAATCTCTGTTGAAAGAATGCAAGCGATTGGAGGATGTATGTGCGTGTGTGTGTTCGATGCTAATTGGAAAAGTAAAAAGTATTGTTAGATTTGCTAGTATTAAAGCAGTTATGCGATTACAACAGTGCTGTGTGTGACAGTATTTTGGATAATCAGCTACTCTAGCCTAACCTAAGGAAGTATTTATCTTCTCCAGAAAGACCATCTCAAAGAATACAAGCAGAAAATGCGCCGAAGTTTCATTCACAAATCACAACAGTTTTACTTTTATGTATTATCTTATTCCCTGCATTGAATTAGTTCCTCATTGGACGAGTGGGTTGCAACACTCGCCTATCAGTATGGTAGCCCAAGTTCGCTCCCAGCTGCCTCCAATACAGAACCAGAGAAATTTATTGCTGATGATTAGAAATTTATTTCTCGTTATAATGAGGTTCGGATCCCACAATAAGCTGTAGGTCCCATTGCTAAGTAAACAGTTGGTTTCAAACCCCGTGAAAGAATCTAATCCTAAAGACCAGCCCTAGAAGAACTATTAATCAGCTTAGTGGTCTGGATAAACTAAGATATACATATTTACTGCACTGAATTAGGTTGTTTTTATGATGGAAAAAGGGAAATTCCTATAAAGTTCATGTTGAAGTACTTGCATGATTGGCAGCAAAACCTTTTGTTAAAACCCTGCTTTTTTTGGACTAAGTCTGTTCTGTCCTCCTAAAGCCAAGAATAAGTGAAAAAAATAAAAAAACAAAACAAACAAAAGCGCCGCTGAATGACCAGTGCTTGGCTTGAACCTAAATTTCATAATCCTATCCATTTAGCCATCCATCAAAAAAAATAAATAAAATAAATAAATAAAAAATAAAACAAAAACACAATAGACCCACAGAGAGTTACATAATCTGCGTAGCGGGGGTTGGGGTGGGGGCGCCGTTGCCTCTGCAGCAGACTCCAGAAATCTCCCGAAATGGAGTTATGACTTCCAATAAGTCTGGAAAGAAATGCTCCCGCAAAAATCTCTCTCGCCTCGGCATAATGAAATGAGAGCGGAGGAGGTTTTTCTCCTGTTTTATTACTTATTTACTTTTTTATTTCTCCTTTCGAGGGAAAGTGGGTATTAAGAAAAACCCTCCTTTGTCACTTTCAGTGGGGTCATCGCTGCGATAAAAGTAATATTTGTAGTTCTTTTTTTTTTCCTAATAAGACTGGCGGATTTGTACCACGTTTTTCTGACGGAGGTAGTTTATAAAATTGTTATTATTACTACTATTATTTTACTGGAAATCCTTTTAAGGTTCTATTAAATTATTTTCTTTTATATAAAATCTGCGGAAACATTTTCTTAGCATGGGAAGTAATGTTCATAAGGGTTTTTCTCCTTTCGAAGCTAATGTACTCTCTCTCTCTCTCTCTCTCTCTCTCTCTCTCTCCTCTCTCTCTCTCTCTCTCGTGTCCTAGCCTCCTGTAGTAGCTGTGAAGAGCATCCTTCAGCGCTCCTCAGAAATAAGGTGTCGTTAGACAAAATGGCGTTTTCATGTTTTCCTCTCAAAAAGGCGTCAAAATTTCTTAGGGAGTAATTTTTTCTTATTGCGTATATGTATATTGATATATTACTCCTGTATGCCGGAAGGGATACGGTTTTTCCTCGCGCCTTCGCGTAGAGTTTGATATTTTTCGCGTATATATTCATTTGCATATAAATGTTTTTAGCGGAATCCTCTCTCTCTCTCTCTCTCTCTCTCTCTCTCTCTCTCTCTCTCTCTCTCTCGTCGTATGTAATTGATGTTGGTTCCAAAGATGCCGTGCCTCTTTCTCTCACCGAATAATGCAATAGATATCTCCAAAAGCTTTGAAATTGCGGCTGGCACATCTTACCTCCTTACGCGCTTGGAGAGAATCGCCAAAAGAGCGCAAAAAAAAAAAAAAAAAATTTTTGATAATAATATTAATATCACCATCCTTCAGTAACGCCCCACCCCCCTTATTCCCAACCTTCTTTACCTTTTTTGCAAGCGCCTCAGTGGAGTGATCGGTATGGTCTTGGCATGCTACCTCGGTGGCCGCGAGTTCGATTCTCGGACATTCCATTGAGAGGTCAGAGATGTGTATTTCTGGTGATAGAAGTTCACTCTCGACGTGGTTCATAAGTCACGTAAAGCAAGCAAACAAAAAACATCAGGTAAAGTTGATCAGGTACGCCGATATCAATCACCTCAGCATCTAAGTACACCAAGTGTAATGGAGTACGTTGACAGTAAACTAATAACGTTGTTTGCTTATGGGAAGATGCGAGCGACTAATAAACAACGTTTATTTTGAAACTCGGCAAAAGTTCGGAGGCTTAATTTGACTCGAGTAGAGGATAGGGAGGTGTGGGATGGGGTTCTTGAACGCTGTGATGTGTTTATTGAATTTTCCGTAGAAGGTTATTGGGTATGTATATATACCTTCACTTATTGATTTCTGAGGCTTTTACTGCTTAGGGTCGATGGCTGAGGTCAATGGTCCAAGATGGGCTGTCATCAAAAAATTATACAAAAGTTGAATAAGACACTTGGAATAAAGATGACGAAAAGAGTGAAAACGCCGAGGAATTTGGTGATCGAGAATGTTGTCTTAGTGCCTTGTGAGTGAGAAATATATTCATTCCAATTTTTTTTTTTTTTGTAACAGGGAGAATGTTTTCTTGAATGTATTGAAGCGCTTTCCATAAATACACCTATATTATCGTTCTTTGGAAGTAAGTACAGAGAAGCACAAAGGTCACAACATGCAGAGTTTGATAGGTATACTAAACAAACATAAATATATTATATATAATATATATATATATATATATATATATATATATATATATATATATATATATATATATGTGTGTGTGTGTGTGTGTGTGTGTGTGTGTGTGTGTATGTGTATACAGCATGAGCCAAATTAGGTGGACAGTAATGAACAGCTCAGTTTCAGGAATCCCTTCTCACCTCCACCCCCTGCGGAAAGGGGGGAGGGAAGGTAGGATGAAACCCCACGATAGACCATCTTAAGCGTCCCCACTACAACCCTGTCAAGTTTCATGCCCATCGGACCAGCCGTTTGGCCGCGATTGAATGGACAGAAGGACAGACAGACATAGCTCCCATTATAGTAAGGTTAAGGCTCCAGGCTGTGGCTGTAACTCCCGTTGCTTGAGAAGTATCGCCTCTCGGTTTTGTTGAACACGAACTATTATTTCGGATTTCCTTTGCAGCGAATATTATTTTCCTCTCCATTTAAACCTTGGCATCGCTTCTTCTTATGTTTACAGATAATATATCTCTTAGCTCATATATGGCGTTGGCAGCGTAAGAAACTTCGTTTGATATATGTTCACGTGAATGCATAAGCAACATTGCGGAGGAATACAATAACAATTATTTATCTTCAAACTTTCGGTGACGTTTACATAGATGGTGTGGAGTTCTCTGAAGTTACACATTTCAGAACAGTGTATCAAGAGAGTACTTCATATATATATATCAGTAGTATGTACAGTACAGCGTCATTTCTCGTTAGATCTGTGAGTTCAGTTGCCGCATTCACCTTTGTCCGCGAATGTGCCTTTGAAGATTAATTATGAAATCGTAGTCTTTCGCGGATTGCGGAAATAGCAGCTATGATACGGTAAAAACAAACAAACAAACGAAGTTTTTTATCTTTGAAATATTTTGAATCCCCATTCCCTCTTTTTATATCAATCGTGATGCTCGTTATTTTCATTTTTAAATATAAATTCTGTCTTCTTCAGTCTTGACAGTGTGGAGAGAAACGGACGGCTAGTGATTGGAAAAGCTGATGTTTATATAAGTGTATATATATATATATATATATCATATATATATATATATATATATAATATATATATATATATATATATATATATATATATATATATATATAATATATACATATCAGGAGACAGAGGAAGGCGACGGCCGGTAGGACACATCAGCGTGAAGGTGGACATAGAATGTTGCAATTCATTACAATTCTTTATTTCCTACGTTTTCGTAATATCATTATTACATCTTCAGGGAATCTGTTAAACAATAAAAATAAAATTAATTTAAAATTACTTAAAAATTACTTTAAAAATTATTCTCAAAATTCAACATTTATATATTACAACACAATTAAAAAAAACATACAGAAACGAAAAAAAAAAAAAATAAATAAAAATAAAAAGACCAAAAAACCGCTAACCAACCTTATGCCGAGAAGGCAAGAGACAGAATGACGAACAAATAAAAGTTAGCTCAGGTACAGTTGTGTGGAGGAGGTCTGGGTATTTAACTGGGGAACCGCCAGTTGTTTAATAAATAATTGACTCTAGGATAGCAGTTCATATGCATTGTTCGCTTGGCCTATGACTCGGAAAATGGCTTCTTTCTATATATATATTTTACAATTTTTCGAATGGTTTTCTTATATTAGAGTGTTCGGGATTGGAGAGCCTACAGCCAGTACGGAAAACTTAATCCCGATGAGAGTCGATTCTGACCCGCAGTAACCTCCTCGTGGATCCGACATATGTCCCAGAGTTACACTTAGGGCAAGTATCTTATAGACCACGTTGGAGGTCAAGAGAGGGTCCAATCGATCTTTATATCTGAAAAAGGAACCGATTGTTAGCGGGTTTATTGAATTAATTTTAGATTAATGGCACCATAATGTTTATGAATAATTTGTGAAAACTTTTTCCGAA
Organism: Macrobrachium nipponense; assembly: GCF_015104395.2. Taxonomy (NCBI): domain Eukaryota; kingdom Metazoa; phylum Arthropoda; class Malacostraca; order Decapoda; family Palaemonidae; genus Macrobrachium; species Macrobrachium nipponense. The sequence continues at coordinate 14,444,005 of NC_061088.1, read as the reverse complement.
AGGAGTCATCATGTAAAAACGGGAATTTGGCGGGCATAAAAAGCTAATTTTGGTACTGTACATGTTTGGCGACATTAGCGAATTGTTTGTTAAGAAACACAAACGGAGCTTTTTATAAAACAAATTCTGTGGGAAGCAATTATCCCTAAAATATCCAGAAAGGAAACTAATTCTTGGTGGAAGGATTGCCAGTTCGATGTAATATGCCCTGTGGAGGAGAGTAAAAATAGAGTTTAGTTTAAAATCATAAAAACAAGAACTATAGTAATTGGATCCTAGACCAGTAAAAGTTTTCTTTCTAAAAACAGATGTACTAAAAGAGCCATTATCCCTAGTGACAAGAACGTCTAAGAAAGGTAATTGATCGTTCACCTCTTTTTCCACGGTAAAATTAATGTTACTATGTTTTAGTATTAACATATGCTAAAAAGGAGTCAATATCACAGTCATTTTTAAATAAGGCGAAGGTGTCATCAATACCTACCATAAAAGAGTGATGGAACCTGAGTGGGCAGTCATCTAACATGCGTTCTTCCAGCGAGCACATGAAGATGTTGGCAAAAGTGGGACCCAAGGGAGAGCCCATGGCTACACCGTCTGTTTGCTTATAAAGTTTGCCGTCAAAAAACAAAGGCAGTGTCCCGCACTGCTAGTTCTGAAATAGTTTTAAAAAACGAACGATTGAAATTGTTAAAAACAGAATCTGGCTCAGGAAAAAGTTTGTTTAAGATAATATCGATAGTTTTCTTCCACAGGGACATTAGTAAATAGAGATTCAACGTCTAAAACTGGCCATTTTCAAATCAGCGTCCTGTAATAAAACTTTATCCTTAAAAGAGTAAGAGTTACTGAAAGTAAAATCATTTTTGGTCAGCGGTTTCTAAAAAAGGTATCAAATATTTAGCTAGCTTATAATTAGGTACCTTTTTAGAACCGCTGACCAAAATGATTTTACTTTCAGTAACTCTTACTCTTTTAAGGATAAATGTTTTATTACTGGACGGTGATTTGAAAATGGCCAGTTTAGGCGTTGAATCTCTATTTACTAATGTCCCTGTGGAAGAAACTATCGATATTATCTTAAACAAACTTTTTCCTGAGCCAGATTCCGTTTTTAACAATTTCAATCGTTCGTTTTTAAGACTCTTTTAGAACTAGCAGTGCGGGACACTGCCTTTGTTTTTGACAGCAAACTTTATAGCAAACAGACGGTGTAGCCATGGGCTCTCCCTTGGGTCCCACTTTTGCCAACATCTTCATGTGCTCGCTGAAGAACGCATGTTAGATAACTGCCCACTTCCCAGGTTCCATCCATCTTTTATTTTGGTAGGTATATTGATGACACCTTCGCCTTATTTAAAAATGACTGTGATATTGACCTCTTTTTAGCATATGTTAATACTAAACATAGTAACATTAATTTTACCGTGGAAAAAGAGGTGAACAATCAATTACCTTTCTTAGACGTTCTTGTCACTAGGGATAATGGCTCTTTTAATACATCTGTTTTTAGAAAGAAAACATTTACTGGTCTAGGATCCAATTACTATAGTTCTTGTTTTTATGATTTTAAACTAAACTCTCTATTTTTACTCTCTTCCACAGGGCATTTTTTATTACATCGAACTGGCAATCCTTCCACCAAGAAATTAGTTTCCTTTCTGGATATTTTAGGGATAATTGCTTCCCACAAACTTTGTTTTATAAAAAGCTCCGTTTGTTTCTTAACAAACAATTCGCTAATGTCGCCAAACCATGTCCACGTACCAAAAATTAGCTTTTATGCCAAATTCCCGTTTTACATGATGACTCCCCCTCCGGAAAAAGTTTGCACAAATTATTCATAAACATTTATGGTGCCATTAATCTAAAATTAATTCCAATAAACCCGCTAACAATCGGTTCCTTTTTCAGATATAAAGATCGATTGGACCCTCTCTTGACCTCCAACAAAGTGGTCTATAAGTATACTTGCCCTAAGTGTAACTCTGGGACATATGTCGGATCCACGAGGAGGTTACTGCGGGTCAGAATCGACTCTCATCGGGGATTGAAGTTTTCCGTACTGGCTGTAGGCTCTCCAATCCCGCAAACTCTAATATAAGAAACCATTCGAAAAATTGTAAAATATATATAGAAAGAAGCCATTTCCGAGTCATAGGCCAAGCGAACAATGCATATGAACTGCCTATCCTAGAGTCATTTATTTATTAAACAACTGGTTCCCCAGTTAAATACCCAGACCTCCTCCACACAATTGTACCTGAGCTAACTTTTATTTGTTCTGTCATTCTGTCTCTTGCCTTCTCGGCATAAGGTTGGTTAGCGGTCTTTGGTCTTTTTATTTTATTTTTTTTTATTTTTTTTTTTTCGTTTCTGTATGTTTTTTTTTAATTGTGTTGTAATTTATAAATGTTGAATTTTAGAGTAATTTTTAAAGTAATTTTAAGTAATTTTAAATTAATTTTATTTATTGTTTAACAGATTCCCTGAAGATGTAATAATGATATTACGAAACGTAGGAAATAAAGAATTTTGTAATGAATTGCAACGTTTTCTAATAGTCCACCTTCACGCTGATATATATATATATATAATATATATATATATATATATATATATATATATATTATTAACAGCGAGGGCGTCTCCCCCACCACCCCCCACTATTCATATATTTGGTATGCGTTTAGCCATAGCATAAGGCGAACTGGTTACACTCAGTCCCTCCTCTCTCTCTCTCTCTCTCTCTCTCTCTCTCTCTCTCTCTCATCAGGTCATCAAATCAGAGTTGAAGTTATAAAAATACATACGTTTATTCATTGTAAAGTACTAACTGAATAATTCAGATCTTACATGATAATTAATGGAATGATATAGTTCAAGTCTCACAGACAGCCAACTCATAACCCCGGTGTTTTTAATAGTCTTTATCAGTAATTAGTCACACCAATTAGCTGTTCTCCTCCCAAATATTATAGTTCCCTCCACTAGGACACTTAGTCCCCTCACTAGGACACTGGCCCCCTCACTAGGACACTCGGTTCCCCTCACTAGAACCGCTTTGTTTAAAAAGACAAAGGACAGGAACACACTAGTGAGCACACATAATTGTAAAGACAAAGTCAAAAGATTAAATGAAATAGAACATCTTTACAAGATATCAAAACAAGCCATGCCCTTTGGCTAAATTATAATACTCACCCATTGCAGCTTGGAATGTCAACACTGAAACAAATATAACTTTCACAGAGCTATCCCAGCATTCTGCCTTTTCTCCCGTAGATGTCTCCCTAGTTCTTGGCTAAATTATGCCATTAAGAATGGACTAGTTCGTACACATCACATGAATTCACATCTTCATCAACGCCCCAATTAATTGGTCGCAGCCAGTTTTCAAAGGCACCTTGAACAATCCCTCACGAACTCACATACCCACAGAACGAACATTGACCTGCTTAAGTAAGCATCTTAGTGTCACACCATCCCGTCAGAAAACATTTATCAGCTTTCTCTAGGTGTCGCTCGGACTCTGTCTCCATGGGAAGTTAATATGATGAATCTGTAAATTCTTCCTTTTACAGATTAGCTCGGCCACTACCCTGGCTAGCCCCTGCCTAGCCATAGCTCATATAAAAACAGCTTATACACACAAAACACATTGGCGACTCAAAACACAAATATAGTAGTAAACTGCACGTCTCTGGCAGCACAATGTAATGTCTATCACGCTTCATCTCCAATAACAATTGGGTGTATAAATTTTTCTCATTTTGGATTCTTGAATATCCCTCTTCGTCTGCAACTGTCTGCACAGATGTAGCACGCTGTAGGAAGGTGAAACTTCTCCCTGCGGGAAAATATCTAACGGCTTCTGTAGACCCAAAAGCGCTAGAACTCTGTAGACTCGTAGAAACTCTCTTGTAATTAGGCAGACACGAAACATCTCTGCAACGGCTGGTGGGCGTCTGCTAGCGTCGGGGAACGACGATTATGGTGTGTTTAAGTATGCAGTCAAGTAATCGGTCATCAAAAAAGAAAACTAACCCCAGACATACTATTCTATCAGATAATGACCACAAAAATTCAGAAATACTAACTGAACATCTCCCAATTTACTCCACTAATATGACCACTAAATCATAAGTCATTATCACAACTCTGCAAAGAAAAAAAATAACAAGTTCTCTAACTTAATTCTCCAACAATTAAAAAAAACTTCACCAAATTCACACATCAGCACACACAATCCAAAAACTCACAGTAACTCCACGGACTTCTGCACTCACATTTCAAACTCAAATTCTCCCAAGTAGAAAAAAAAGAAAAAAAAAAATAATGAGCCCAAGAAAAAAAAGTCCCATAACAAGCCCAGACCCAAAAATCAAAAATGTTTTTCTCAAGCTCTGATATTTGAACAACCCACAAAATCATTAAAAACTCTCCAATGTTTAACAGCAAAAACCCCTCACTACTCATATAATTAATCTCAAAACGCCCATTTATGTAAATCACAACCCTGATAAATTACATCTCCCGTCCAGAAAGAAATGCTATTTAAAGCTCAACCATTACATCTCTCGTAGGAAAAGGAAAAAAAAGAAAAATAAAAAAAAATAATGACAAGTGGACTTCCCATCACAAAACACATAATATATGCATGATATACATAACCCCGTGTTTTCCCCAACAAATGCAAGATGCATAGTTACAGAATTTTTGGCATCGCAAACTTTCAAGCGATCGGACACGGCAGAAGCAACCCCTTACACGTGTACTTTCATGAAATGCTATGGTCAACATTTCCAGATATTGCAAAAACTCTGAGCAATCACCACTAGAGGAAAGAGTCATCACACCGGACTCATCACAGCGTTTGTCAGCAAAAATCCACCTGCGGACATGTGTGCTCGAACTGCAGCATAAAAAATGTCTAGCCAGACTCACAACTTCGGAAACTCATGATTCTCAAAACAGGCTCTATACTGAACATCAAGTAAAGAACATTTCACGAAATTATCTCCAGGATATCTAAGGTGTTCAAAATTGTCTCAAAAGACAACTTTCACATGATACTGCCCAATTACATAAGAAATTATCACCTATCCGGAATAAAAAAAACTACTATAAACCTCTAATTCAGCAATTATATGCCTCCAAAAATAACATCTCCATAGGACCACAATGCAGTAATACCACTCGCCTCCAATTAGTCCTCAAAACCAAAAAGAACACAGAACTCGTTCTCTTGGCTCAAAAAACTCCAGAAATTCAACTAAAAAATCATAACCAGAAAAAAGTTCACCCCCAAAGATGAATGCCATCTCCATATATATATATATATATATATATATATATATATATATATATATATATATATATATATATATATATATCTTACCATCTTAATAATAACACCACTCCGGTGATAAAAATATTTCCTCCATTTAATTGATAACCACACCACCATATTCCCTCTAATTTCACGAATAACCACATGTTAATAAAACCACCACTCCAGTAACAAAAAATATCCACCTCTGTTTCGGCAAATAAAAAATATGTACCTCTATTTCACCATAACTACATGTGGAATAAAACAAGTCCTCCAAGAAATATTATATCTCCAAGCAGGATAATCAAAAAATGAAACCCCATCTCCAATAAAATGCACTCAAAGCATCCAGCTGACGCAACTCAAAAAATATTGCCTCACATCTCCTCAAAAAAGTGTCTCCATTTGCAACAAAGATGGCTGCAAAATAATTGAACTAAACATAGCTCTCACCACATAGGCCTAAACTGTGGAAATTATATCTCCAACACAATAAAAAATATCAAATGGCAAAATATATCTCCAATATATTATATCTCAAATTATATCTCAACTATATACCTCCAATTCTCCAGGAAAATACTCAATGTTATAGTAAAAACTATAAACTCTCTGCTTAGCATAACTGCTAAAAAAGGCAAAAACTCGGCAAATAAAATTGCACAGAAAATTCTAGAAAAAATCACCAATGTGCCAACTCATTATAACAGACTCCAATTCAATGCCTAAGTAAAGACTTCTCCATATGCTCTACGACATAGGCCACTAGAAACTTAGCCAAGTTTCCTATCTCTGGCAAAGTTGTCACAAATACAACAAAGGTATTGTGCAAGAAACCCACAATTTCTGAAACATATCCAAAAAAAAAAAAAAAAAAAAGTAGTGCCATTTCGTATGCATTAAAAAAAAAAAAAAAATGCAAAAATTCTCCCATAAGTCTCTCTGCAGCATCAAACAGCTGAAATCATAAAACAGTTCCCAAACAATGACTGCAAGTCACGAACTGAGATATCAAAAAAAATTCACAAAAACTGGAGAGAAAAAATAAATTCAAATTCACCATGATAAAAAACTTACGTCAGCGATGGCTAACTTGAAAAAAGAAAATCAATGGCACTGTTAACTATCCCCGTGACTCACGTAGATGTCAAGCAATTATCTGCTGAACTCACAAAAAAAGAAAAACAAACAAAATATGTGTCGTTAGTTCCTCCCATATCCACACCACCCTTGACAGCATTACAACACCCATGTTAGTATATAAAAAAACTGCACCAGTATAGTATAAAAACATCACCAATGTTAATGCTTGCCATTCACCAAAAATTCAGCACAGAATTCACCAAAAAAGTTCAGTAAAATTCAGCACAATTCACCAAGATTCAGCCAGATTCATCACCCATGAACTACTGACATTATTCTCCAAAGTCACAGAAACTCAATAAATAATTAACCACAAAAGTTCTCCCATAATCATTGTAATAATTCTCCATAATATAATTATCTGTAATAATTATAATAACTCCCATGAAATATCTCAAATAATGATAATTCTACTTAAGTACCTCTCCCGTAAAATATCTCAAGTAATAATAATATTTCTCCATAGTAATAATTCTCCTGCAAATATCTCAAGTAAGGGCATTAATATTTCCAATCCCCAGTATTTATCATATTGCCGCACCCAAAACTCAACACCATTTCCCCAGTATACACCAAATACAACACGAGGCACCCTTCACCACCAATGGCAACACCACCTGACAACATCAGTCAGGCAATCATCATCAGTCAGCACCACCGGGCATCACCATTCAGCACTGGCATCACCATTTGACAACATCAATCATCACCACTCATCACCACTTAGCACCGTTTTAAAGCAATCTCTCCAACACCAATCAAATCTCTATTTAAAAAAAAAAATAATCACTGCGTCCCCATTATAATTATGCCTTCCAAAGCATAAGAAAAACTTACACCACGTCCCCATATGTATATCATTTTACCCTTTCTCTTCATTTCAAGAGAAGAAAGAAAATCTTCTTTCTAAAAAAAACCTATATCTAACGGGCATCTCATCATCCATCAACCATCGTTATTGGAAATTTCCTTATTCCAAGGGCAAACTCGCCCCCGATGCCCCAACAGAAAGAAAAAAAAAGGAGTTTCACCCCCCACTAAAAAAAAAAAAAAAAGATTTTGTTTCACCCTCCCGGTCAAGCAATGGCCCCGAGGTAGACCAAACTACTACCCTCCCCACTTGCAATACCCATCTGGGTCGGTTAGCAGAAATTACGCTGACCATGTAAGAATGAGTGGGCGCTCTTTGCCCAAGCAAAAAATGCAATTCAAGCACAGTTTTGCATGTATGAAAACCATTCATACACACTATCCTATCACACAAAGACGAATGCGTCTCTTCTAAACATGTGCCAATAAAAAAAACACATCACTTTCTGCTACTCCTATGGGAAAAAAATGTGGTATCCTAAACCAATCCCATAACTCACAAAATGATTAAAAAAAAAACACCGAGGACTCAAAACACATTGTAACACTCACCGCTTCACGATGAAAGAAAACCCGGAATCTGCTCAATCATAAAACATGCGAATCTCATTCCAGCACCAACGCAAACGTGCTGCGGTGAGAAGGCACTCAATGATTTCAACACACAAGCCAGACTGAGTCCAACTCCAATCGAGGCATCTCGCTCTGGCAAAATTGATGACTCTAGTTCAATCCTTCCCGCCTCATCACCACAGTTAACGGATGGATATTTCTCATTCCCTCTCACCTAGCACTGAAATCTAACAATTTTCCACAATCTCGCAAAAGGCTTTTTTCGTTCGACCACTGCTGCCCACCACTATTAACAGCGAGGGCGTCGGCCCCCCCCTTGCTATTCATATATTTGGTTATGCGTTTAGCCATAGCGTAAGGCGAACGGGTTACACTCAGTCCCTCCTCTATCTCTCTCTCTCTCAGACACAGGTAATAAACCCGCCCCCTCTCTCTCTCTCGCTCTCTCTCTCTCTCTCTCTCTCTCTCTCTCTCTCTCTCCATTCCATCAGGTCATCAAATCATAGTCGGAGTTACAAAAATACATATGTTTATTCAAAGTAAAGTACTAACTGAATAATTCAGATTCTTACAGGATAATTAATAGAATGATAATAGTTCAAGTCTCACAGACAACCAACTCAGATAATCCCCCGGTATTTTAATAGTCTTTATCAGTAATTAGTCACACCAATTATCTTTTCTCCAAAATTATTATCGTTCCCTCCACTAGGACACTTAGTCCCCTCACTAGGACACCTCGGTCCCCCTCAACTAGGAACCACTCGGTCCCCTCACTAGAACCGCTTGTTTAAAAGACAGGAGAACACACTAGTGAGCACACACAATTGTAAAGACAAAGTCAAAAGACTAAATGAAATAGAACATCTTTACAAGATATCAAAACAAGCCATCCCTTTGGCTAAATTATAATAACTCACCCATTGCAGCTTGGAATGTCAACACTGAAACAAATATAACTTTCACAGAGCTATCCCAGTATTCTCCCGTAGCTGACTCCCAAGTTCTTGGCTAAACCATGCCGTTAAGAATGGACATAGTTTGTACACATACACATGAATTCACACTCTTCGTCAACGCCCCAATTAATTGGTCGCAGTCAGTTTTCAAAGGCACCTTGAACAAGCCCTCATGAACTCAACATACCACAGAACGAACATTGACCTGCTTAAGTAAGCACATGATGAATCTGTAAATTCCCTCCTTTTTACAATATATATAATATATATATATATATATATATATATATATATATATATATATATATATATTATATATATATATATATATATATATATATATACACACACATATATAATTTGTAGAGCATTCATTGTAAAACTGGATTGAAATGGATGCTAAAACGGTTGATTAGGTGTCACCTTTTCCAGGATTGAAATTGGGAATGGAAATTGCATGCGGCCTGAATGTCCAGCAAATAATTACTGAAAGCACCTTCAGTGTTCTGTGTAGAAGAAAAACTATAGTTAAGTTATGCTGGAGTTCTTAATGGCTCGTCCCTGAATAACAAATGAGGTTTTTAGGGCTAAGCGATAAATTTCGAAATCGCTGGGCGTTAAAATGAAGCATTGGGCATTTTCCTTAATAGGTTTTATAATGGCCTCAGGAAATGGCTGGTATCTGTTTAAGCCTTGCTAAAAAATATGGCTTACCTTAAGAAGACGCACATTCATGCATCACATATATACATGTGTATAATGTATGTGAATACAGCACATTAGAATATATTGCGTTTCATGGGATGTTTGCTTTTACTTATGCATATGAATATTCCTGCGAAATACACATTTGCGTGTTCATATTACATTCCATCCTCTCTCGCTCTCTCTCTCTCTCTCTCTCTCTCTCTCTCTCTCTCTCTCTCTCTTTAATGGCCATTTTCCTTAATAGGCTTTATAATGACTAGGAAATGGCTGGTATTTGCTTACGTTCTACGAAAAAATATAACTTACCTTAATAATACACACACACGCATGCATATATACGTGTGTATATTGTATGTGAATTCAGTATATTAGAATATAATTGCGTTTCATGGGATGTTTACTTCTACGTATGTATATGAATATTCGTATGAAAATACGCATTAGCGTTTATATAGTGCATTCCATTTCTCTCTCTCTCTCTCTCTCTCTCCTGTAGTCAATTAAGAAATATCCGGAAGCCGAGGTATTTAATAGTATCAGAAGTCGAGATATCATATGACATCAGAACCTTCTCACGGCAAACGTTAATTGTAGGAGATACAGAAAAGGAGGAACCGGTTGACAATTTCACGGAGGTTTAAGCACTGATCCTTTATCCTGTAGGACTTTCGGGTCAAGGATCCGAAAGCCATCTCCCAAATCGGTAATTGTTGCTTTTCCTACCAAAGCCTATAAAGGCCTCAGTCTGTTCCACGGAATGGGTCTCCTCTTGGGCTTGGCTCGTGGGGGGCCCTGGGACCCCGAGTTGATCGAGGGGCAATCCTCCGGGGGCTTCCCGCGGAAGTAAAGGGAAATCTTGGGATTTGTCTACTCTTACACTTCAGGAATTCTCATCTGTAGTGATTTTTATCTATCATACTTAGCATTTTTTACAGTTTTTTTTGTTTGTTTGTTTATTCCTTTAGCTTCTTTCCTTCTTTATGGCCTCAACCTTCAGTGAGCGTCGTAACAACCAATAGTTTTTTTTTTTTTTTTTCCACATTTTGTGAATGGTTCCTTTTGTTTACTCCGTATTTGATCAGTCAGGAAAAGAAAAATTCCAAAGCTTGTTACCAGGAGGATAGAATCATCATAATGTACTACGCCCATTATCATAATTATTATTACTTGTGGCCAAGCTAGCACGGATGGTCCCCAATAATTTCATTGACTGGATTATTTCTTTCCAGGAAGAGGTCGAAACGTTTACTAACCAAAGCGTATGGCCTTTGGAAGGTGGTCAAAGTATTTAATGCGAATATGACTGATAATTATTTATGCCATCTGCGGGTGGGGCTGCCATTTTTGCCATCTTGATTTTTTTTTTTTTTTGGGGGGGGATAGTTCAAGTGACCATATCTTTCCGTATAGGTCTGGTGGAACTTTGATTGAACACTTGAACTGATCTTCGAGACTAGCAATTTCTTCGAAATGGGTTTGTAATCAGGTCCCACTTGGGTTTTGGCGAACTGATTGAGACCACATTCAACTCACTCTTGTCACCCCTTGATCTACTTCCAGCATTTCTAGGTTAGAATAGCGTTGTAGCAAGAATTGGTGGTGCAGATCAAGTAAGATATTACACAAACACTCCTTATATATTGCACGACGCTACAGAACTGGGGAATCGTGCCCAACCATTTGCACAGCTTTCGACTGTAATTTTTACCTTGAGTAACCATCTTTGATTTTGTTCCAGCGTTGCTGTGTAAATATCTTCATTTTGTTTACATTGATACCGGTTGTTTATATAGGAAATAAGTCTCGGTTCCAACATTCGATAGTTCCTCGTTGGACGAGTGGTTTTTCGCGCTTGGCTACCAATCCGGTGGTCCGAAGTTCGATTCCAGGCCTCGGCCAACGCGGAATCATAGGAATTTATTTCTGGTGATAGAGAAATAAAGCTGTAGGTCCCGTTGCGAGGTAAAAATATATAATCCTTCGGGCCAGCCGTAGGAGAGCTGTTAATCAGCTCAGTGGTCTGGTTAAACGAAGATATACTTAACTTTTTTCCAACATTTGATGGGGCACTGAGTACTCGCCATATTGCCCTGACATGTAAAACTTAATCGTTATCTCGGCCCAGACGCATCTTCCATTAGGGCAACGCTTAAATTTGACACAAAGATGCTCTCAGCGAAGGTCGTGAAGGGAGTAGTATTTCGAATTTCTCCCATTTTGCAAATACGTCATAAGGCGATCATTCGAAGTAGCCTCTTGGGTAAGAGGGTATATTTTCAGTGTGGTTATCCAATTATGAAAAGTATTAATGTTTATGCGTTTAATTCATGACTTGTAGAAATGTGTTTTCATTTTTATTTGATGGGTACTGTATTTTCAGTGTGGTTATCCTACCAGGGAAAGTACTAACATTTATGCGTCTAATTCACGAGTTGTCAATCTGTTTTTCATTTTTATTTGATGGGCAGTGTATTTCCAGTGTGGTTATCCAATCAGGAAAGTAACAATTATATTATTCTAATTCACGAGTTTGTAGTATGGATGTTTTCATTTTTTTTATGGTCAGGATGGGCCAAGAATCAAACAAACAAAGACAAACCCCAAACAAACTATATATATGTTTCACCCTTCCCTTCTCATCCTTCCTTCCTCTCTCTTCTACTTTCTATTCAGGTAAAAATAAAAAAAAAAGAGAGAAAAAATAATAGTTAAATTTTTTTTTTAGTATACATATGTATTTCATGCGACCTCCAGTTCCCTATTTTCCTCTCGTAATCCGGAAGGTGAAGAAATATTGGCGCTCGTTTGTGTGATACAGAAAAGTTGATTTCTTTCCAAGAGGGACGGTTTGGAGAAGTTGGAGAAGCATTGGACGCAGATTGGCTCTACTTCAGATTCCTGAATGAGCCGTGGCATGCAGTAGTAGTAGTTTTGTCCATGTTAAGAGTCTCTCTCTCTCTCTCTCTCTCTCTATATATATATATATATATATATATATATATATATATATATATATATATATATATATATATATATATATATAGATATATATATATATATATCTATATATATATATCTATATATATTATAATTATTATATAGTATATAATATATATATGTGTGTGTGTGTGTGTGTGTGTGTGTGTGTGTGTGTGTGTGTGTGTGTGTGTGTGAATAAATTGATCACGAAGTATATAAAACATGATGCTATGTATAAATAAAGGTTTTTTTTGCCACGAAGGAAAAAATGAAAAAAGCGAGTTAGCCGAGTACTTTCGGTCCTATTCGGACCCTTTAGTGAGGCAATACTGATTTTACAAGAACACCATAGTCAAAGAAGGCTTAATATACAAACTGGACACTACCAAATTAGCCATAAGGGCGATTTTCACTCTACAGAGAGGAGAGAAGGAGGAGTCATAGGTCTAGCCAC
>NC_061088.1:14415984-14423484 GCF_015104395.2 Macrobrachium nipponense | reverse complement strand
ACTAGCCTGTCTTGGGCATTTATAATTCATGCCTTATTTCTTTCATTAATATTGCTCTCTCTCTCTCTCTCTCTCTCTCTCTCTCTCTCTCTCTCTCTCTCTCTCTCTCTCTAAGTATATGATTGGGCAGAGGTAAATAGGATGGTATTTAACTCAGATGAATTTGAATCAATAAATTATGGAGACAGAGAAAGAAAGCTATATGCATATAGGGGTGGACCTAATAATGAGACAATCATAAATAAGGAAGCAGTTAAAGCCACCATTGGTGTGATGATGAATAGGAACATGTTATGCATGATCAAATAGCAATTCTGTTGGCAAAATGTAAAGCAAAAATGGGAAGGTGTTTTTGGTTACGGCACTTCAAAACAAGGAAAAGCTGAAAATCACATGATTATGCTTTATAAAAAAAAAACATATGTTCGTAGTCCACTTGAATATTGCAATATGATATGGTACCACATTATCAAAATAGAGAGTGTACAAAGGTCCTTTACAGCTAGAATAGAAGAAGTTAAAGACCTTGACTACTGGGAAAGACTACAATCCTTAAAATTATATAGTCTAGAAAGGAGAAGAGAACGCTACATGATAATTCAGGCATGGAAACAGATAGAAGGAATAGCAGAAAATATCATGGAACTAAAATATCAGAAGAGCAAGCAAAGGTAGATTAATAATGCCCAAACTATACCAGGAAAAATAAGGAAAGCACACAGGACATTAATCCACTACGCACCAGCATCGATAATGCAGCGTCTATTCAATTCGTTGCCAGCTTCATCTGAGGAATATATCAGGAGTGAGCGTAGATTGTGTTTAAGAATAAGCTTGACAAATATCTAAACTGCATCCCAGACCATCCAAGATTGGAAGATGCAAAATATACCGGAAGATGTACTAGCAACTCTCTGGTAGACATTAGAGGTGCTCACTGAGGGACCTGGGGCAACCCGAACAAGATGTAAGGTCTGTAAGGTTTGTAAGGTCTCTCTCTCTCTCTCTCTCTCTCTCTCTCTCTCTCACCGGCATGCCTTTTCATTAGGCATGTGTTTGAATGGCATGGATTTTTAAATGTAATTTTAAATCATTATATCAGACTTTAGTTTTTGGAAGTTAGAGGTAATCATTCTCCCCTTTGTAAAATAAGAGCTACAATGAGATTATTAAATAAATTTGTAATAGGAGATAATTTTTCCGTTGTAAAATAAGAGCTACAATGAGATTGTTTGATAATTTGTCATAGGAAATCATTTTCCCCTTTGTAAAATAAGAGCTGCAATGAGATTGTTTAATAATTTGTTATAGAAAATAATTTTCTCCTTTGTAAAATAAGAGCTACAATGAGATTGTTTAATAATTTGTTATAGAAAATCTTTTCCCCCTTTGTAGAGTAAGAGCTACAATGAAATTATTTAATAATTTGTTAAAGGAAATCATTTTCTCCTTTGTAAAATAAGAGCTACAATGAGATTGTTTAATACTTTGGTACAAGAAATCATTTCCCCTTTGTAAAATACGAGCTACCGTGAGATTGTTTAATAATATCGATATATCAATACTGTTAATAATCATATGTACCGAAAAGTGTTTGTGGAGGAAATTACCACCTTGCATGACCCCGATAATGGGCGCTTTAAGCAGCATGATGCTTCTGACGTTGGGACAATAGTCCATTGTTTGCATATTGGCGAAGCTTCCAACCCTCTTTGAAGGCGTTGTTTTGCATGACACTTTGTTTACATCCGGGATAAATATTTACGTGTAGGTTAATATGTGGATATTATTATTATTATTATTATTATTATTATTATTATTATTATTATTCACTCAGTCTTCAAAAGCAAACCAAATTGGCCATCGATATTATTATTATTATTATTATTATTATTATTATTATTATTATTATTATTATTATTATTATTATTATTATTACTCACCCAGTCCTTAAAAAGCAAACCAAATAGGCCATCGATAATCGGAGAATATGTCGGAAACAGAATGGCCTTGTATAAAACAGAAACTAATACCAAGAATTAGTTGACTCGAACAAACCAAATTTAATATTTGCATAGAATCTAAACTGACATAGCAGTAAATACGACGCCATGATCTCGGGAATTTTGCACTTTTAGAATTCTGTATTGTAAACGAGTAACGAGTTAATACTGTAATGGAAAGCGACTGACGTATTATTCTCTCTCTCTCTCTCTCTCTCTCTCTCTCTCTCTCTCTCTCTCTCTCTTATTAAAGACATTCCAATGGTTCTCTTGGGCATATGAATAGACAAACAACTCCCGCTTTACATTTATCCGCTTATCTCTCTGTTGCTGCCCGATATTTATTCTTGACTAATTTGCCTGTTATAGTCCTTATCTTTATACGTCTAATGTATTACGAGAGCAAATCTGTCGTTACATAAGGTTTATTATTATTGGCCTTTTTATTGGCGTTCTTCTCCATTTCCTGTGCTTGTGCAAGAGATCTCTGTTGTTGATATGTTGTTTATGTTAATGGGAGACATCGAATCTTGAGGAAGTCGTAACTCAAATTATTTTAGTGTTTCATGGACCGCGGCTAAAAGTTTCATGAGCCGTGACTGAAAGTTTCGTACAGCATTATACGCTGTATAATAACAACTGATTGTGACGAAGGTTCGGCGTACTCTTTCCTCTTTTGTTTTCTTTTTTTTTTTTTTTGCCATTGCTCAACAAAAACAACAATTAATACTTCTACTACTTAACACCCGGGTGTTTTAACTATCCATTAAGTAGTTATTAAGAGTTCTTATTTTCAATAGTGTATATATATATATATATATATATATATATATATATATATATATATATATATATATATATAGATAATGAAATATAATAATAGACTATATGAATTGTGCTTCCAAGACCGATTTTCGTGAGGTAAGTCTGATGTTCTCGATGAACCCTGTCTCAGTCGACCTCCAGTTTGTATACTGTTGTAAACTGAAGTAATATTGGTTCTCGAAGAAAAGGAGAGAAGTGATGTTCATAGAGAGAGAGAGAGAGAGAGAGAGAGAGAGAGAGAGAGAGAGAGAGAGAGAGGATAAATTAAGGCAAATGTTTAAAATGGGACCGTGCTGAAAAGGTTAGCTATGTAAATCTTGGATGAGTACTCGTTTTACTTATTTTTTGAACGCCATGAAAGGCTGTTTCTCGCTAAAGATCGGTACTAAAAAGCTCTTCAACGAGTGATCATAAATAGGCGCTTTTATTGAACGCACATTATTTGATGTTGATCCTCTCACTGCAAGAGAGAGAGAGAGAGAAACAAATATATCTCTTGTCTCTAAAGTGTGATCAGGTTTCCTCTCAGCTTTCTTGGTAATTCAGCCTGGCCAAAAAAAAAGAAAAGAAAAAAAAAACAGACTTTGCTCAATTTGACAACATCTTGTCCTTAAAACTTCTTGTTATCGAAGCTGTTTACATCCTGACATGTGACTCAGAGTGAAGAAACTTCTTACCTCTTCACCAGAGAACCATCAAAGGACAATTTCGGTGTATTTTGAAACTCGCGAAGAAGATCGTGATTGACTGAGAGATCGTCTTCGGTGAATTTAGGTAAAATCCTTGGAAGGATGAAAGGCCTCGCTGTCTGTCAACAGCAATAAACAAGTGAAAAATGCGTCAAGTTTCTTCGGGCGTAATCAAGTTTTCTGTTACAAGAATAATCAGGCCACCGAAACTAAATCCATCTTTCGGTGGTCTTCGTATAATGCTGTAGTACGAGCCGCAGCCCATGAAACCTTAACCACGCCCCGGTAGTCGCCTGGCCAGTATCGTTTGCCAGACGTACGATTACGTCTAACTGTAACCTTAGATAAAATAAGAACTACTGGGCCTCGAAGGCTGCAATTGGGTATGTTTGATGATTGGAGGGCGAATGGTCAACGTACCAATTTGCAGCCCTCTAGTCTCAGTAAGCCGGCACAATGAGAAAACTAAAACGAAAAAGAAAATAAGAAAATCATCCTATATTATTACTTTGTTAAATCATCGGTCAGTATTCACATTATTACACAAATATTTGAAGACCAGAGGTTATATACCAAGAAGGTAAAATAACCTCTATTGCCAAACTCCTAATTTAATGAAGTTAGTTACAAGATCTGGAGACCTCAAATGGAACAAGTTCTATTGGTAGGAGCGTAAAACATACTGTTCATTCTCTATCATTTTTTTTTATTGATTTATTCATAATTGTGTACAGAAAAAGACGAGGAGAGAGAGAGAGAGAGAGAGAGAGAGAGAGAGAGAGAGAAGTTACCAGGAAAAGTAAATGGAAAACAATGTGAAAGTGAATGAGTCCCATAGAGAGAGAGAGAGAGAGAGAGAGAGAGAGAGATATCTAGGAAAAGTAAATGGAAAATAATGTGGAAGTGATAAGCCCCATCCTCCAATTAACCTTCCTTTTAAGCGAAGCTAATCTTTGCTTCAGTTTTATCGCGCAAACCAACATTTTGCGCAACACAGGCGAAGGGTAACGAAAAAGTGCGTGATAACACACAATAGACTGTTAATGGCTGTTGATGGTTAGCGGAGATAAGTCTCTGTTCATTTGGCTTATTTCTCTTTGCTTTTCCTTTAATAAGAACTTTAGATGAAGGGTTCCGTTATTTAATCTTGAGTTGCTCTTCGTAAACAACGGTTAATTGGTTGACGGCATTTTTTTGGGGCCAAGTTTGCGCAGAAGTCCTTGTAAACACGCCAATTTGCATGGTGCTTCGCTTCAAAAGCTCTTTTGATTAGTTAGGACTAAAATTCTGCATAATCTCCGATGCGGTGCACTGTAGGCATTACTTACAGGTTCTTTGCACCGTCTCTTCCGCCCATAGCTGCAAGCCCTTTCATTCTTTTTTACCATACCTCTGTTTATATTCTCTTTCTTCCATCTGGCTTTCCCCCTTCTCCTAACGGTCGTTTCATTCTTTTTACTGTACCTCTGTTCATATTATCTTTCTTCCATCTGACTTTCCACCCTCTCCTAAAAATCGTTTCATTCTTTTTACTGTACCTCTGTTCATATTCTATTTCTTCCATATGACTTTCCACACTCTAACAATTGCTTTTTTTCCCTCCTGTTACACCTTTAAACCTTTTGACTATCGATTTCCGTTTCAGCGCTGAATGACCTCATAGGGCCCAGCGCTTGGCCTCGAGCCAAAAATTTTATATATTCCAGCCATAGGACGCCCACCACTGTACGTAAATGTTGCATGACCAGAGAAAGAAGGGAAACGCCCCCAGATGAAAAGACCACAGCAGTTCGTTTCTGCCTCTCGAATCACCGGCATCGTGCCGTCTTCTTCGAAGGTTTCAGTCGTTGAACCATCGTTTTCTGCCTGAGGTATTTGCAACTCTCTAATTTTAGTTTGATGTCCTTGGGCGCTCTCGTCGTATCCTCCTATCCTGAACGATTGAGCAACTGTATTATTTCTCGTCAGTTTACCGCTCCGGCTAAATTGCCTTCAAACGAATTACTGATATATTTAGAAATCTCTCTCTCTCTCTCTCTCTCTCTCTCTCTTCGTGTGGGTGGAGGCACGTGTGTGTCTCTTTCCAGTCCAGATGATATTAAAGGTGTATATTTATTCCAGGATATTTTTCTGGGGTACAGATATGCTTACTTTCCTTGCAAAATTGGTTGGGCACCAAATAGTTTTTTTGTTTGAACTTCTTCAACACACACGCACTATATATATATATATATATATATATATATATATATATATATATATATATATATGTGTGTGTGTGTGTGTGTGTGTGTGTGTGTGTGTGTGTTTGTGTGTGTATGTGTATATATATAATTTGTATGCAGGATTGCATGCACGTACTCAAAATTTAAACAAAAATTCATGAGCGCCCCAGTGGCGTGGTCAGTATGGTGCTGGCGTTCCACCTCGGTGGCCGCGAGTTCGATTCTCAGGACATTCCATTGAGGGTTGCAAGATGTGTATTTCTGGTGATAGAAGTTCACTCTCGATGTGGTTCGGAAGTCACGTAAAACGTTGGTCCCGTTGCTGAATAACAACTGGTTTCCATGCAGGGTAAAAACGCCATACAAAGATTCAGAGACTTTTTGAAGCATAACCCCAAGAACACATTCTTCCTGACTGATTTGCTTTCCTATTTTTAAAGTTTTCTGTAAAAGAAAATTACAGAGGTGGCTTTGTCTGTCATTTGATAATGATTTTAATATGAATGGAAAGTCTCTCTCTCTCTCTCTCTCTCTCTCTCTCTCGTACATGATATTATATATATATATATATATATATATATATATATATATATATATATATATATATATATATATATATATATATTTAATTCCGAGGTAGACCGAACTAGATATTAAAGGACATGTTTAGCATAATGCTATGTATAATACATACCACACAAGTTATATCTATATATATACTATATATATATATATATATATATTATATAATATTATATATTTTATATATATAAATACACACATATATATATATATATAACATACATACATATATAGGTATGTATATATATATATATATATATCTATATATATATAATATATATATAATATATATATTAAATTCCGAGGGGGTAAGACCGAACTAGATATTAAAGGACATGTTTAGCTTAATGCGGTATAATACATACACACACACGTATATCTATATACATATATATATATATATATATATATATATATATATATATTTATATATAAATACACATATATATACACATACATATATATATGTATATATATATATATATATAATATATATGATGTATGTATATTATATATATATATATATATATATGTGTGTGTGTGTGTATTTATATATAGATATATATATATATATATATATATATATATATATATATATATACGTGTGTGAATGTATTATACGCATTAAGCTACACATGTCCTTTAATATCTAGTTCGGTCTACCTCGGAATTAATATAATATATATATATATATATATATATATATATATCTATATATATATATATATATATATATATATATATATAGTTAGATATAGTATATATAGTATTATATAGATATATAATATGTATATATATCATATATACATATACATATATATATATATATATATATATATAATATCAATATATATTCATGTAAGAGAGAGAGAGAGAGAGAAAGAGAGAGAGAGAGAGAGAGACTTTCCATTCATATTAAAATCATTATCAAATGAAATGAATACAAGCTTTATGAAAATTGAATATATCAATATCCCTTATCTCATACTCGTGTCGAGATGATAACGGTTTCACCATTATAGATAGCATTATGCATTTCGATAAACAGTGATGAATATGTAATGAATTTCAGCTTATTGTATAATCAGGAAAGTTATTCCAAGCATGTATAAATTTTCTTTGCTATTACAGCCTATCTCATCTGGCGGAAACACGTCGTCCCTAACTGGAAATGA
This sequence comes from Macrobrachium nipponense, assembly GCF_015104395.2. Lineage (NCBI taxonomy): Eukaryota > Metazoa > Arthropoda > Malacostraca > Decapoda > Palaemonidae > Macrobrachium > Macrobrachium nipponense. The sequence continues at coordinate 14,415,985 of NC_061088.1, read as the reverse complement.
A
>NC_061088.1:14398516-14415484 GCF_015104395.2 Macrobrachium nipponense | reverse complement strand
CTAGTTAAGTCACTCAAAACAAGGCCACAGAAAAAAAAAAAAAAAAAGTTCTTAAGTTTAGCCTAGTAACCTTCAGCAGAGGACATGGTCCAGAAAGCGCCAAATACCTGTTTTTATTTTTTCTTTCTTTCTTTTTTTTTTTTTTTTTTACATCCGAGATCTGTTTCCCTCTGCAGTCACGACATTCTTTTCACCTCCTTCCTGAGTTCCTTGAAGGCGGTATCCCGCAAACACATCTTTTAAATTTTTCTCTTTTTCCTCAACGGCTCGCCAGCAAAGCTGGTTCCCCGTGGCCAATTATTCGCGTTTAGGAAGTATATTATTAGTTGAATTATCATCTGCATCGTAAATAGTAAATACATGAAACTGCAGTTGAATTCAGTAATGCCAAGCATGTGTGAATTGCATTTGATTGTATATGTACGCATGCGCGTACAGCTGAAACTGCAAACCTGCAATTCTCATAAATCGGATAACTTGAGAGGACGTTAACATTCTGGTTCTCAACAAGACTTTAAGGATGAGTTTTATTAGCCACCTAATCCGCCATGTTCAACTCAACACTAATGACCTTTCTCCTAGTATTTCCGAATCCTTCTTTTCAACACCCTATGATTCACCATTTTTTCCACATGACCAAGTTGTCTCAAAATACGTTGAACTGTCTCAAAAGTATTTGACCCATCGTTTCAACTAAGCTAACCCCTTTAACCATAGATTTTGTATCTATATTTCTCACCTATTCAATTTTTCTTATACCATACATATTTATCTAAATTTCTCACCTATTCAACTTTTCTTATACTAATACATATTATTTGTATCTATATTTCTCACCTAATCAATTTTTCCTATTCTATACAAAAGATTTGTATCTATATTTCTCACCTATTCAATTTTTCTTATATTAATTCATATTATTTGTATCTATAGTCCCCACCTAATTCAATTTTTCCTATTCCATACATATGATTTGTATCTATATTTCTCACCTATTCAATTTTTCTTATACTAATCCATATTAATTAAGCACCTTATCCCTAGAGGCACTTCCTCACAGGACGCGTGTTTGCGTACTCGCCTATCAATCTGGTAGCTCGAGTTCGCTCCCAGCGTCTGCCATTGCGGAACCAGAGCAATTGATTTCTGGTGATTAGAAATTCATTTCTAGTTATAATGCGGTTCGGATCCTACAATACGAAGTGGGTCTCATTGCGAAGTAACCGATGGGTTCCTAGCCAGGTAAAAAAAAAAAAGAATCTAGTCCTTCGGTCCATCCCTAGGAGAACTGTTAATATTTATATAGGTTAAGTATATAGACTACTAAGTTTAGTGGTCTATATACTTAACCTACAGCTTCAAGTTCCTTTCTATTATTTGTATTCAATATCCACTCTTTCCCTTCAGAGAGGCAAGATGGAATATCACTCCCAACCTTGGATTCCATAGACATATATATATATATATATATATATATTATATATATATATATATATATATATATATAATATATATATATACACACAACACACACACACACACATGATTTTGGATACTGAGTGAGTTCAAACGGCAGAGGAGATCCGTAGCAATATGACCTCTTTCATCCACAGTAAATTTTAATTACAAAATGGGTCGGAATTCATCCGGAACGTTAATAACTGGCCTGGTAAAAAAAAAAAAAAAAAAAAAAAACTTTTAACAAGAGCATGGTTCATATAAGGGTTAAACGGCTGGTGGAAGGGAAGGGAGGCTTTTCCAAAACATGATCGGTTGTCGACGTCTCGCTTTTTTATTGAACAAAAGATACAAAAAATATCACTCCAAAATACGTACAGCATAATATCGTTCCCCGAAGACAGATTTTCCGAAATTGTTGCAAGATTAAATCGGTCAAAAGATACAAAAATACTACTGTAGAATTGAAAGTATATAAAACAACACAACAACAACCACAGTACATATATATATATATATATATATATATATATATATATATATAATATATATATATATATATAATATATATATATATATATATATATATATATATATATATACATATATATATATTATATATATATATATATATATATTATATATTTATAATTATATATATATATATATATATATATATATATATATATATATATATATATATATATGGGTGTGTGTGTGTATGTGCGTGTTTTTCGTACTTAAAATCCCCTATCAACCTATCTCCACCATACAACGGACTGTAAAATTTGTAAAACTTGGGGTAAGTTATTCTCAAGCTATAGTGAATTCGATATTAAACGAGATGTGTGGTTCAAAATTTGACAACGTGAGAAAGTAGAAAATGCCCCACGGAATGAACATTTGGAAGAAATATAAAATGCCCCGCGGAATTAACATTTTGAAAAGGTATAAAATGACCCACGGAATGAACACTTGGGAAAGCTATAAAAATGCCCTACGAAATGAACACTTGGTAAAAGTACAAAATGCCTCATCGAATGAACACTTGGACAATGTATAAAATGCCCCAAGGAATGAACACTTGGCAAAGGTATGAAATGCCCCACGGTATGAACGCTTGGGAAAACTATAAAATGCCCCACGGAATGAACACTTGGAAAATTTATAAAATGCCCCACCGAATGAAACTTGGAAAAAGTATAAAATGCCCCAACGGAATGAACACTTGGAAAAATTATAAAATACCCCCACGGAATGAACACTTGGGAAAAGTATAAAATGCCCAGCGAAAAGACCACTTGGAAAAAGTATAAGCATACAAAATCTATATTTAAAAAAAAAAAAAAAAACTACGATGGTCAAATTAAAACAAATATAGACAGAATCAAAATTAAAATAAACGTAGACAGAAGATGAAACGCTGAACGAACTCACACCCTATTTATGAAAGCAGCTGATTAATGTCCTTCAATAAAAAGAAACCGAACGTTTCATGACTTCTTTTCACTCGACGAAAATGAAAAGTCAACCTTCTCTTCTTTTCATTATCTCGATAACTTCGAATTAGTTATTCATAGTTTTCAATACTTTTTTTAATCTTCCAAAAGTGAGATTTTAGTCCCTTGTTTTCTCTTATTAATTATTTAGTAGTGTCTGTGATGGAAACAGCTTTTCACTTACTCGGGGAGTAAGCCTATTGATATGATTTTAATTTCCCACATCATTTATAAAACCGACTGAAAATATCTTAGAAATACTTCATTTTTTATACATTGATTTTGGGTTTTTTGCCTCTTTTTGATGGCTGATTTTTGTTTCAAAAATCATTTTAAAAAATCGCCTAAAAATATGGACAATGAATATAGACTGCTTTGTTGTAGTTGTTCCTTGTTGGGGCGGGGGTAGGAAAGGTCTATAGAAAAACCCAAAAAGGTCTGAAAAGGGAGTTTCGTGTTGAGTTAAAGATACAGGAATTTTAGGATAGGACATTTATGATTTATTTATTAGAATGAAAATGTGAAAACTAAATGATGTGCACGTTAAACAGTGCAGAACAATTATTTTCTCTGATTAAAAGTGTAAGTTGATTTATTTTAATTTTTCATTCGTTGGTGGAAGGCAAAACGCGCTATTTGATCGTAGATTTTAGCATGCGCCCCAAGTAAGCTGGAGGTTGGATCACGCCTTGTTCACATTCTTTTGGATAATGAGAGGTTAGTGGGAAGAACGACGTCGTATTCATATTAATTTATATAAACTCTTGAAAACCCATAAGCAACAGTCATTAAATTATTCATTAATGATTGTAAAAGCATATAAATTAATGCGTATAAATTCTTTTTACACTGAAACATACATACTGCATATAATTCCAAATTGCACATCCAGTAAACCCGTAAGTGTTCACATTATGCATAATATTCTTAAGATGAACGTTTTTAATAACCTCTTCAGGTGCTTCTACAAATCTTTTTTTTTTTAATCACTGACATTTCGAAACAGGTCCAAGTTTGCTTTTCAAACGGCCAAATATATAAAGACTTATTTCACATTGCAAGCAGTGGGCGGATTTAAGGGTGGGTTGGGGGGGGGGGGGGTGGGGGGGGGTGGGGGGGGAAACCCGCTTGTCACGTGCCCCGCCCGCCATAGATATGAATAATAGAACATTGTTTTCTTTCAATAAATCATTATTAGTAGCACAAATTTGCTTAGTTAATCATTATGTCAACAACAATAACTGCACAAGAACAAAACCAATGACAACAACAACTACAAGTAGGAGTATATGTATGTGTGCATACATATATAAATATTGATATATCTGTACTACCGTATGTGCATACGTTAAACACACACACACACACACACATATATATATATATATATATAATATATATACTATATATATAATATATATATATTATATATATATATATACTATATATATATATATATATATATATATATATATATAATACACACACTCACACACACACACAAAACATATATATATATATATTATAATATATATATATATATATATATATATAATATATACATATATATATATATATATATATATATATATATATATATATATATATATATATATATAATAATCGTAAGTGGCCCCCAATAAAGGATTTCTAGATCCGCCACTGATTGCAAGGGATCATCCACTCCATGTCTCCCAGTAGCACCCCTGACCTTTTGAATATGGAATGAAAGCAAATATTGACCAGGCCTGACATTTTGAGAAATCATCTGTCTTTCAATCAACGGAAGCCCTTAACGGGATATTGGTCATCACCTGATATTGAAGGGATTCTAAAAGGAGTGAAAGAGTCACCTGCATGGAAGCGATCAGTTCTCTCTCTCTCTCTCTCTCTCTCTCTCTCTCTCTCTCTCTCTCAGGGTTCTTCTTTGATCTTCAGTGAAGGTCCCTGGTATAAATCAACGTATCAGACAAAATTTTCTCTCCTCTTTTCTCCTCTCTCTCCTCTCTCGTCTACCTCTTCTGTCTCTCTCAGGGTCCTTCTCTGACCTACAGTGAAGGTCCCAGGCATAAATTAAGATCTCCCTACCAACTGGAAGGAATTCTCATGTCAACATTACCTTGATTGAACTATAAGCCTGTTGTGGATTTGGTTTATAGATTACTGACTGTTTTTTTTTAATTGGGTGATATAATTATCTCATGGTGGTAATTTCAAAACTATGAAGTGAAAATTCATATACGGAGAGGGGCTTATGAAGAAGTTTTGAGACATCTCGTTTAATTCACGTTGTGTATGATACTGTGCGTATTCATAACCACGCCGAAAAGAAAGCTTGCATGTGTAATTAAAACGCCACGAGGGTAGGGTGGGGGTGGGGGTGTGAGGGTCATTAATTACAAGCGTGGCTTCCTGTGTAGGTTTTCCCAAACGATGACACCACCTGTTGTTGTTCGTCAAATCTTTCTTTTTTTTATTTTCCAAAAATGTGATGATGGATCGCGATCGGTGGTGGCTGCAGGCACTTTGCACGGGAGCTTTTATCTTTCATTAAAGTGAAAAATGAAAGATAATTATCTTTCATTTTTCATGAATTGATTTCTACTTGACTTTAAAAAATTTTTCTTTCTGTTTTGCTCCGTGTTGTTCGAATACGTGTCTAAATATGTTATCACAATTGTAACAAATTTTAGAAAATCATACCTTGAAAGGCCTCTCCTATGGAACTAGATTACGATTTTAACAAACATGCGCAATATGGCATTAGTAAACCATGTAACTGGACGAATATCTAAATAAGGTTGCTGTATATGTATGTATGTATGTATGTATGTATGTATATATGTATATATATATATATATATATATATATATATATATATATATATATATATATATATATATATACACACACAGAGAGAGAGAGAGAAACCTTTAACATGGACAAAACTACCACTAACATGCCATCGGACCCATTCAGGTATCTGAAGTAGAGCCAATCTGCGTCCAATGGCTTTCTCCAACTTCTCCAACCGTCCCTCGGAAAGGAATCAACTCTGTATCACACAAACGAGCGCGAATTCTTCTTCCTTCCGGATTACCGAGAGGAAAATAGGGATTGTGGAGGTCGCATAAAATATATAGTATATAGCCTATATATATCAGGAAGAAAGTTTTACTAAAAAAAATATTTGGCCTTTCATTTTTTTTCTCTCTTGTTTTCCTTCTTTTTTTTTATTTTTACCTGAATAGAAAGTAGAAGACAGGGGAAGGAAGATGAGAGGGGAAGGGTGAAAAATTATATAATTAAAAAATATTAATAATAATATTATACGCGTTCATCTGCGTAATGTGTATTCTACTTTATAAAATTATATATATTATATATATATATATATATATATAATATCATATATTTATTTATATTAATATAATATATATATATAATAATAATTATTATATAATAAATATATATATTATATATAATATATAGTTTGTTTTTGGGTTTGTCTTTGTTTGTTTGATTCTTGGCCCACCCTGACCATAAAAAAAAAAAATGAAAAACATACGTATCTACAACTCGTGAATTAGACTCATACATGTTAGTACTTTTCCTGGTTGGATAACCACACTGAAAATACTCTATCCATCAAATAAAAATGAAAACACATTTCTACATGTCATGAATTAAACGCATAAACATTAATACTTTTCCTGATTGGATAACCAAACTAAAAATATATTCTTCTTACCCACAAGGCTACTTCGAATTATCGCCTTATGACGTCATTTGCAAAATGGGAGAAATTCGAAATACTACTCCCTTCACGACCTTCGCTGAGAGCAGGTTTGTGTCAAATTTAGGTGTTGCTCTGTGCCCTATCAAATGATGGAAAAAAGTTAAGTATATCTTAGTTTTACCGGACCACTGAGCTGATGAACAGCTCTCCTAGGGCTGGCTCGAAGGATTAGATATTTTTACGCGGTTAGGAACCAGTTGGTCACCTAGAAACGGGACCCACAGCTTATTGTGGGCAGTGGGTCCTGATTGTGGGATCCGAACCACGTTATATCGATAAATGAATTTTCCTATTCAACTAGAAATACAATTCCTCTGATTCCGCGTTGGCCGAGCCGGGAATCGTACTTCGGACCACCGGATTGGTAGGCAAGCGCGAAAACCACTCGTCCAACGAGGAACTATCGAATGTTGGAACCGGGACTTATTGCCTATACATACAACAGGTATCAACGTAAACAAAATGAAGATATTTACACTGCAAAGCTGGAACAAAATCAAAGATGGTTACTCAAGGTAAAAATTACAATCGAAAGCTGTGCAAATGGTTGTGCACGATTCCCCAGTTCTGTAGCGTCGTACAATATATCAGGAGTCTTTGTGTAAAATCTTACAAGATCTGCACCACCCATTCTTGCCACAACGCTATTCTAACCTAGAAATGCTAGAAGCAGGTCAGTTCGCCAAAACCCAAGTGGGACCTGATTACAAACCCACCTCGAAGAAACTGCTAGTCTCGAAGATCAGTTCAAGTGGTCAATCAAAGTTCCACCAGACCTTTACGGAAAGATATGGTCACTTGAACTATAAAAAAAGAAGAAAAAAAAAAAACCAAGAAGGCAAAAAGGCAGCCCCACCCCCAGATGGCATAAATAATTATCAATCGTATTGGCATTTAATACTTTGACCACCTTCCAAAAGGACCTAAGCTTTGGTTAGTAAGGTTTCGACCTCTTGCTGGAAAGAAATGATACAGTCAATGCAATTATTGGGGACCATCCTTGCTAGCTTGGCCACAAGTAATAATTATGATAATGACATAGTTCATTAATGATTGATTCTATCCTCCTGGTAACAAGCTTTGAATTTTATCTGACTGATCAAGTACTGAGTAAGCCAAAAGAACCATACACAAAATTTTGAAAAAAAGAAAAAAAAAACTATTGGCTTGTTACGACGCTCACTGAAGGTTGAGGCCATTAAGAAGGAAAGATGCTTAAAAAAACTGTAAAAAATGCTAAGTATGATGGAAAAAAGTAGAAGCATCAGGAAAGGAATCATAATTTATTGAGGCAAAAATAATCACTACAGATGAGAACTGCAATTATGGATTCGGACATTTGAATCCAGCCTTTCGGATTCCTGAAGTGTAAAAGTAGACAATCGCTTTCCAAATCCCCAAGATTCCCTTTTACTTCCGCGGGAAGCCCCCGGAGGATTGCCCCTCGATCAACTCGGGGTCCCAGGGCCCCCCACGAGCCAAGCCCAAGGGGAGCCCCATTCCCTGGAACAGACTGAGGCCTTTATAGGCTTTGGTAGGAAAAGCAACAATTACCGATTTGGGAGATGGCTTTCGGATCCTTGACCCGAAAGTCCTACAGGATAAGGGATCAGTGCTTAAACCTCCGTGAAATGTCAACCGGTTCCTCCTTTTCTTTATCTCCTACAATTAACGTTTGCCGTGAGAAGGGACTTCTGATGTCAATATGATATTCTCGACTTCTGATACCCATTTAATAATCTCGGCTTCCGGATATTTCTTTCAATTGAACTACCACAGAGAGAGAGAGAGAGGAGAGAGAGAGAGAGAGAGAGAGAGAGAGAGAGAGAGAGATGGAATGCACTATATAAACGCTAATACGTATTTTCATAAGAATATTTATATACATACGTAGAAACAAACACCCCAGGAAACGCAATTATATTCCAATGCGCTGTATTCACATACAATTATCCCCACGTATATATGTGCATGCGTGTGTGTGTGTTCTTAAGGTGAACCATATTTTTAGTAAGGGTTAAAGCAGATACCAGCCATTTCCTGAGGCCATTATAAACCCTATTAAGGAAATTGCCCAATGCTTCATTTTAAACCCCTGCTAATTCAAAATTTATCGCTTAGCCCTAAAAACCTCATTTGTTATTCAAGGACGAGCCATTAAGAACTCCAGCAAAATAGAAATAAGTAGGATATGGGTTATGCCTGTGGAAATTGTACCCATAATCATAGGAACAATATAATTTATATTATAGGCACGATCCCAAAATCCCTGAAAAGGAATCTAGAAAAACTAGAGGCTGAAGTAGCTCCAGGACTCATGCAGAAGAATGTGATCCTAGAAACGGCGCACATAGTAAGAAAAGTGATGGACTCCTAAGAAGGCAGGATGCAACCCGGAACCCCACACTATATAATTACCACCCATTCGAATTGGAGGACAGTGATAGACCAAAGAAAGAAATTATATTAATAATAATAATAATGATAATAATATCGATGGCCAATTTGGTTTACTTTTTAAGACTGGGTGAATAATAATAATAATAATAATAATAATAATAATAATAATAATAATAATAATAATAATAATAAAATCCAAATATTAACCTACACGTAAATATTTATCCCGGATGTAAACAAAGTGTCATGCAAAACAACGCCTTCATAGAGGGTTGGAAGCTTCGCCAATATGCAAACAATGGACTATTGTCCCAACGTCAGAAGCATCAGGCTGCTTAAGCGCCCATTATCGGGGTCATGCAGGGTGGTAATTTCCTCCAGAAACACTTTTTGGTACATATGATTATTAACAGTATTGATGATTTTGATATTATTAAACAATCTCATCGTAGATCTTATTCTACAAATGGAAAAAGATTTCCTATAACAAATTATTTCAAATAACAAATTACTAACCAATCTCATTGTAGCTCTTATTCTACAAATGGAAAAAGATTTCCTATAACAAATTATTAAACAATCTCATTGTAGTTCTTATTTTACAAGGGGGAAAATGAATTCCTATAACAAATTATTAACAATCTCATTGTAGATCTTATTTTACAAAGGGGAAAATCATTCCCTATAACATCCAAAAACTACAGTCTGATATAATGTTTTAAAATTACATTTAAAAATCCATGCCATTCAAACACACGCCTAATGAAAAGGCATGCCGGAGAGAGAGAGAGAGATCATTACTGATGAAATAAAGGCATGAATTACAAAAGCCCCACACAGGCTAGTTATCACCTCCTTCCCGAGTTCCTTAAAGGCGGTATCCCGCAAACACGTTTTAAAATTTTTCTATTTTTCTTCAACGGCTCGCCGGCAAAGTTGGTTTCCCAGTGGCCAATTATTTGCGATTGGGTAATATATTATTAGTTATTATCATTTGTATTGTCAATAGTAAATACATAATACTGCAGTTGAATTCAGTAATGCCAGAAAAGATAAAGTGCCTTGCTTTTATGTATATGTACGCATGAGCGTACAGCTGAAACTGTAAACCTGCAGTTGTCATAAATCGGATGACTTTAGAGAAAGTTAACATTGCGGTTCTCATCAAGACTTTAAGGATGAGTTTTACTAGCCACCTAATCCGGCATGTTCAACTCAACGCTAGCGTCCTTCCTCCTAATATTTCCAAATCCATTACAACACCCAGTAATTCAAAATTTTTTCCACATGACCGAGTTGTCTCAAAATACAACTTTTCTTATACTTATACATATTATTTGTATCTATATTTCTCATATAATAAATTTTTATTATACAAATACATATTATTTGTAACTATATTTCTCACATTTCAATTTTTCCTATTCCAAACGTATTATTTGTATCTATATTTCTCACCTATTCAATTTTTCTTATACTAATCCATATTAAGTTAACACCTAATCTTTACAGACAGTTCCTCACAGGACGCGTGGGTTGCATACTCGCCTATCAATCTGGTAGCTCAAGTTCGCTCCCAGTGCGGAACCAGAGGAATTTATTTCTGGTGATTAGAAATTCATTTCTTGATAAAACCGGTTCGGATCCTTCAATAAGCTGTAGGTCCCATTGCTAAGCAACCAATTGGTTTCTAGCCAGATAACAAAAAATCTAATACTTCGGGCCAGCCCTAGGAGAGCTCTTAATCAGCTCAGTGGTCTGTTTCAACTAAGATTTAGTTAACCTACAGTCCAGTTCCTTTCTATCGTTTGTATTCAATATCTACAATTCACCTCCAGGTTATCTATCATTGTGGGATCTGAACCACATTATTTCGAGAAATGAATTTCTAATCACCAAAAACATATTCCCTGGATTCCACGTTGGGAGTGATGAACCGAACTCGCGACTACCGAATTGGAAGGCGAGCACATAACCCACTCGTCCAACGTGGAACTAATAACCAGAGGCAAGATGGATGATCACTCACGACCTTGATTTCCATAGACTTTGATTTCCTGCTACCTTTCAAGCTCCACATACTGTGCCATTTCAGTCCCAAATGAAAGTTAGATTTTTAGTTGGGAAAAACTCTATATCGCGAGAGTATATAATATGCTATGGGGTCCACTATAATAAAAAATGTTGCGAGTCAGTTTATAATTTTTAAAACTCTTTACAATAAGCTTTCGAATCCTTCCCTGGGTTCATCTTCACTCCAAATGAACAATTAGGTACACCTCATTGTTCATTTGGACTGAAGATGAACCCAGGGAAGGGTTCGAAAGCTTTTTGTGAAGTTTTAAAAATTATACACGTACTCGCAAAATCTTTTATTATTGTGGACCCCTTAGAATAAAATAAAACGTTAGATTGTTATTCTGGAATGGGTTTGGTAGGAATTTTCTTTATCGCACCGATCAATGCAGAGAAAAAATTACACCAAATAGTGGAAGTTTAAACACCTTAGCCAAATCCCTGATTAACGTCCAACAAAAGACATCCCCCAAGGACACTGGGTTTATCAAATCCATGCCAGGACTGTGACCAATCTTACCATCGGATTTACAGGTAAATCACTTTCCCAGAGTTAATATAAACACACAAAACGGTCATTTAGGTATGGACAACAGAACTCAGCTATTTTCAACATATAAATGAACATAACCATAGAATAAACTGTAATTTGTCACATATAATTTATAGCAGCAACTGCCGGTACAAGAGTCAAATGAATGGAATCGGCCTAAATAAAAGAGAGGCAGGTAATGAACATCTCAAAGGAGCATGGGATTCAGATACGATTGACAAGATATTCATTCAACCAACGCTTAAAAAGATTAAAGGAAGATTATCAGTGGGGGTGACCTAAATAAAGCTTGCCTGTGATGGACCTCTTTGGTGGGTTATAAATACCACCTTTTCTGTAAACTTTTCTCATTCATCTACCTGAAAGAGGGAGACAGCAGTCTCTGAAATATGGTACTTTTCTCTCTATAAATTTTGTGTTTTATGGGCTCCTTTTATTAGATATATTATATATATATATATATATATATATATATATATATATATATATATATATATATATAATATATATATATAATTTAATTTAAAATAATATAATATACATATATATATATATATATTATATAATATATAAATATATATATATAAAATATATATATATATATATATATATATATATATATATAATAATATAATATATATAATATATTTATATATGAGAAGAAAAGAGAGAGAGAGAGACTCTTAACATGGACAAAACTACCACTACATGCCACCGGCCCATTCAGGGATCTGAAGTTGAGCCAATCTGCGTCCAATGGCTTCTCCAACCGTCCCTCGGAAAGAAATCAACTTTTCTGTATCTCACAAACGAGCGCATATTCTTCTTCCCCTTTCGGATTACCGAGAGGAAAATAGGGATTCTGGAGGTCGCATAAAAATATATAGTATATAGCCTATATATATATCCAGGAAGAGAGGTTTACTAAAAATTATGTTTGATCTTTCATTTTTGTCTTTTTTTTCTCTTTTTTATTTTTACCTGAATAGAAAATAGAAGAGAGTGGAAGGACGGATGAGAAGGGAAGGGTGAAACATTATAAATATAGTTTGTTTGGGGTTTGGCTTTGTTTGTTTGATTCTTGGCTCACCCTGACCATAAAAAAATTAAAACATATATATCTACAACTCGTGAATTAGAATAATAATCATTGTTAATTTTCTTGATTGGATAACCACACTGGAAATACACTGCTCACCAAATAAAAATGAAAAACAGATCTACAACTCGTGAATTAGACGCATAAATGTTAGTACTTTCCCTGATTGGATAACCACACTGGAAATACACTGCCCAGCAAATAAAAATGAAAACAAACATATCTACAAGTCATGAATTAAACGCATAAACATTAATACTTTTCCTGATTGGATAACCACACTTAAAATATACCCTTCTTACCCAAGAGGCTACTTCGAATGATCGCCTAATCACCTCATTTGCAAAATGGGAGAAATTCGAAATACTACTCCCTTTACGACCTTAGCTGAGAGCAGGTTTGTGTCAAATTTAGGTGTTGCCCTGATGAAAGATGCGTCTGGGCAGAGATAACGATTGAGTTTTACAAGTCAGGGCAATATGGCGAATACTCAGTGCCCCATCAAATAATGGAAAAAGTTAAGTATATCTTAGTTTTACCAGACCACTGAGCTGATTAACAAGCTCTCCTAGGGCTGGCGCCAAGGATAAGTTATTTTTACACGGCTAAGAACCAATTGGTCACCTAGCAACGGGACCTGCAGCTTATTGTGGGATCCGAACCACATTACATCGAGAAATGAATTTCTACCACCAGAAATAAAATTCCTCTGATTCCGCGTTGGTCGAGCCTGGAATCGAACTTCGGACCACCGGATTGGTAGCCAAGCGCGAAAACCACTCGTACAACGAGGAACTATCGAATGTTGGAACCGGGACTTATTGCCTATATATACAACAGGTATCAATGTAAACAAAATGAAGATATTTACACTGGAACGCTGGAACAAAATCAAAGATGGTTACTCAAGGTAAAAATTACAGACAAAAGCTGTGCAAATGGTTGTGCACGATTCCCCAATTCTGTAGCGTCGTAGAATATATCAGGAGTCTTTGTGTAATATCTTACGAAATCTGCACCACCAATTCTTGCTACAACGCTATTCTAACCTAGAAATGCTGGAATTATGCCAAGGGGTGACAAGAGTGAGTTGAATGTGGTCTCAATCAGTTCGCCAAAACCCAAGTGGGACCCGAATACAAACCCACTTCTAAGAAATTGCTAGTCTCGAAGATCAGTTCAAGTGGTCAATCAAACTTCCACCAGAGCTATACGGAGAGATATGGTCACTTGAACTTTCAACAACAAAAAATCAAGATGGCAAAAAGGCATCCCCATCCGCAGATGGCATAAATAATTATCAATCGTATTGGCATTTAATACTTTGACCACCTTCCAAAAGGCCATAAGCTTTGGTTAGTAAACGTTTCGACCTCTTCCTGGAAAGAAATAATCCAGTCAATGCAATTATTGGGGACCATCCGTGCTAGCTTGGCCACAAGTAATAATAATTATAATAATGGTATAGTTCATTAAGGAACCATACACGAAATTATAAAAAAAAAGAAAGAAAAAAATACGATTGGCTTGTTACGACACTCACTGAAGTTTGACGCCATTAAGAAGGAAAGAGACTAAAGGAATAAACAAACAAACAAAAACAAAAAAACTAAAAAAAAATTCTAAGTATGATGGAAAAAAGTAGAAGCAGCGGGAAAGAAATAATAATTTTGTGAGGTAAAAATAACCACTACAGATGAGAACTGCAATTATGGATTCGCACATTTGAATCCAGCCTTTCGGATTCCTGAAGTGTAAAAGAAGACAATAGCTTTCCAAATCCCCAAGATTCCCTTTTACTTCCGCGGGAAGCCCCCGGAGGATTGCCCCTCGATCAACTCGGAGTCCCAGGGCCCCCCACGAGCCAAGCCCAAGAGAAGACCCATTCCGTGGCTTTGGTAGGAAAAACAACAATTACCGATTTGGGAGATGGCTTTCGGATCCTTTACCCGAAAGTCCTACACGATAAAGGATCAGTGCTTAAACCTCCACGAAATTGTCAATCCTACAATTAACGTTTGCCGTGAGAAGGGAATTCTGATACCATTTGATATCTCGGCTTCCGGATATTTGATAATTGACTACAGGATGGAGAGAGAGAGAGAGAGAGAGAGAGAGAGAGAAAGAGAGAGAGAGAGAGATGGAATGCACTATATAAAAGCTAATGCGTATTTTCATACGAATAATCATATACAATCGCAGAAGCAAACATCCCATGAAACGCAATTATATTCTAATATACTATATTCACACACAATTATACACACGTATATATATGCATGCGTGTGTGTGTATTCTTAAGGTAAGTTATATTTTTCGTAAAACTTACGCAAATATCAGCCATGTCCTATACATTATAAAGCCTATTATGGAAAATGCCCATTAGAGAGAGAGAGAGAGAGAGAGAGAGAGAGAGAGAGAGAGAGAGAGAGAGAGAGAGAGAGGATGGACTGTAATATGAAATGTGTATTTCGCAGGAATATTCATATACATAAGTAAAAGCAAACATCCTATGAAACGCAATTATATTCTAATTATACACCCGTATATATGTGCATGCGTGTATGTGCGTATTCTTAAGGTAAGCCATATTTTTTAGCAAGGCTTAAGCAGATACCAGCCATTTCCTAAGGCCATTATAAAACCTATTAAGGAAAATACCCAATGCTTCATCTTAACGCCCAGCGATTTCAAAATTTATCGCTTAGCCCTAAAAGCCATTAAGAACTCAGGCATAACTTAACTATAGTTTCTCGTAAACAGAATATTGAAGGTGCTTACAGTAATTATTTTCAGGACATGTTTAGTTCCAGGAACATTCAGACCTTATACAATTTCCACTCCCAATTTCAACTCTGGAAAAGGTGACACCTAATAATCAACGTCTTAGCATCCATTTTTAAGCCAGTTTTACAATGAATGCTCCTGGAAATAAATGAATAAATAAATTGATAAAAACAGCTTTTCCCGGTCACTAGCCTGTCCGTTTGTCCCCACACTGTCAAGACTAAAGAAGATAGAATTTATATTTGCAAAATGAAAATAACGGGCATCACGATTGATATAAAAAGAAGGAAAGCGGATTCAAAATATTTCAAAGATAAAAACTTCGCTTTATATTTTTGTTTTTACCGTATCATAGCTGCTATTTCCGCAATCCGCGAAAGCCTACGATTTCTTATCTTCAAAGGCACATTCGCGGACAAAGGTTGAATGATGCAACTGAACTCACAAATCTAAAGAGAATTACGCTGTACTGTACATATACAGATATATATGAAGTACTCTCTTGATACAGTGTCCTGAATATGTGTTAACTTCAGAGAACTCCACACCATCTATGTAAATATCACAGAAAGTTTGAAGATAAATAATTGTTATTGTTTTCCTCCGCAATGTTGCTTATGCATTCACGTGAACATATATCAAACGAAGTTTCATACGCTGCCAACGCTAAGAGATATATTATCTGTAAACATAAGAAGACGATGCCAAGGTTTAAATGGAGAAGAAAATAATATTCGCTGCAATATTATTTTCTACTGTCCACCTAATTTTGGCTCATTCTATGTATGTGTATATATAAATATATATATATATATATATATATATATATATATATATATATATATATATATATATCATATATATATATATATATATATATATATATATATATATATATATATATATATATAATGTGTTTGTATCCTATCAAACTTTGCATGTTGTGACCGTTTGTGCTTCTCAGTACTTAATTCCAAAAAACTATAATATAGGTGGTGTATTTACGGAAAAGCGCTTCAATACATTCAAGAAAAACATTCTCCCTAATTAAAAAAAAATGGAAATGAATATAATTTCTCACTCACAAGGCACTAAGACAACAATCTCGATCACAAAAATTCCTCGGCGTTTTCACTCTTTCGTCATCTTTATTCCAAGTTTTTTTATTCTCGCATCTTTATTCCAAGTGTTTTTTATTCAACTTTTGTATGTTTTGATGACAGCCCATCTTGGACCATTGACCTCAGCCATCGACCCTAAGCAGTAAAAAGCCTCAGAAATCAATAAGTGAAGGTA
>NC_061088.1:14395551-14398016 GCF_015104395.2 Macrobrachium nipponense | reverse complement strand
GTGGTAGTTTTGTCCATGTTAAGAGTCTCTCTCTCTCTCTCTCTCTCTCTCTCTCCTCTCTCTCTCTCTCATATATATATAATATATATATATATATATATATATATAATATATATATATATATATATATATATATATATATATATATACATATACATACATCATACATACATACATACACCATACATACATACAGAAAGCTTATTTAGATATTCGTCCAGTTACATGGTTTACTAATGCCATATTGCATTGTTTTTAAATTTTTTTTAAAATCGTGATTTAGTTCCATAGGAGAGGCCTTTCAAGGTATGATTTTCTAAAAAATTTGCTACAATTGTGATTACATTCTTAAACACGTGTGCGAACAGCACGGAGTAAAAACAGAAAGAAAAATTTGTTAAAGTCAAATAGAAAAAAATTCATGAACAATGAAAGACAATTATCTTTCATTTTTCATTTCAATGAAAGATAAAAGCTCCCGTGCAAGCGTCGGCAGCCACCAGCGATCGCGATCCATCATCACATTTTTGGAAAAAAAAAAAAAAAAAAAAAAAAAAAAAAAAAAAAAATTTGACGAACTCAACAACAGCTGGTGCCATTGTATGGGAAAAACCAAAATCACAGGAACCACACTTGTGATTAATGTACCTCCCCCCCCCCACCCCCACCCATCCCGTGGGCGTTTTAATTACACGTGCAAGCTTTCTTTTCGGTTATGAAATACCCAAGTATCATATACCCCAAAAGTGAATTAAACGAGAGATGTCTCGAAACTGCTTCATAAGCCCTCTCCGTATATGAATTTTTCACTTCATAGTATTGACCTTACCACCATGGAGATAATTATATCACTCAATTAAAAAAACAGATAGTAATCTATAAAACAAATCCACAGCAGGCTTATAGTTCAGTGAAGGTCATGTTAACATGAGAATTCTTCCCAGCTGGTAGGGAGATCTTAATTATTATAAATTTTGTCTGAAGCGTTGATTTATGCCTGGGACCTTCACTGTAGGTCAAAAAACAACCCTGAGAGAAGAGAGAGAGAGAGAGAGAGAAAAGTGTTGTCTGATACGTTGATTTATGCCAGGGACCTTCATGTAGGTCAAAGAAGAACCCTGAGAGAGAGAAAGAGAGAGAGAGAGAGAGAACTGACCGTTTCCATGCAGGTGACTCTTTCACTCCTTTTAGAATCCCTTCAATATCAGGTGTTGGCCAATATCCCGTTAATGGCTTCCGTTGATTAAAAGACAGATGATTTCTCAAAATGTCAAGCCGGGTCAATATTTGCTTTCATTCCATATTCAAAAGGTCAGGGGTACTACTGGGAGACATGGAGTGGATGATCCATTCCAGTCATTGGCGGATCGGATCTTAGGGGGCACTACGAAATCTATACACCACACACGCCACACTACACACACACACACACACACAACATATATATATATATATATATATATATATTATATATATATATATATATATATATATACATACATCATATGATATACATATAAAACATCAAGTTTAAATGCCCATTAAAACAATTCTGGTTTAAAGCTAGGTATATTTATTTCGATGGACTAACTTCCACCTTTAATCAAGTAGTTAGGTCCACCGAAATATAGTCCTTAGCTTTAAACCAGAATGTTTTAATTAATGGGCCTTTTATACTTGAAGACCGTTTCCTGTTTTAACAGAAGATTTTATTTGCACATACAAACACACACAAACACACATACACACACATATTATATATATATATTATATATATATATATATATATATATATATATATATATATATATATAAATATATATATATATATATATATATATATATATATATATATATATATATATATTATATATATATATATATATATGTAACGTACGCACCATACGGTAGTACATATATCATTAATATTTATATATGTATGCACGCACACATATATCATTCACTAAGTAGGAGTAGCTGTTGTTGTAATTGTTCTTGTATAGTTGTTGTTGTTGAAATAATGATTAACTAAGCAAATTTATGGCACTATAATGATTAATTGAAAGAAAACAATGTTCTATTATTCATATCTATAGAGGGAGGGGCACGTGACCAGGGTCCCCCCCCCCCCACCCTTAAATCCGCCCACTGCTTGCAATGTGAAATAATTCTTTATATATTTGGCCGTTTGAAAAGCAAACTTGGACCTATTTTGAAATGTCAGTGGTTTTAAAAAAAATTGTAGAAGCAACTGAAGATATTATTAAAAACGTTCATCTTATGAATATTGTGCATTATGTGAACACTTACGGTTTTACTGGATGTGTAATATCGAAATTTTTATGAAATATGTACGTTACAGTGTAAAAAGAATTTATACGCTTTAATTTAATATGCTTTTTTACAATCATTAATGAATAATTTAATGTCTGCTGCTTGAGGATTTTCAAGAGTTTATATAAATT
>NC_061088.1:14388051-14390551 GCF_015104395.2 Macrobrachium nipponense | reverse complement strand
GATTTTATTATTATTATTATTATTATTATTATTATTATTATTATTGTTTTATTATTATTATTATTATTATTATTATTATTATTATTATTATTATTATTCATTCTCCAGTCTTAAAAGTAAACCAAATTGGTCATCGATATTATTATCATTATTATTATTATTATTATTATTATACTTTTTTTCTTTGGTCTATCACAGTCCTCCAATTCGAATGGGTGGTATTTATAGTGTGGGGTTCCAGGTTGCCATCACTTTTCTTACTATTTTGCGCCGTTTCTAGGATCACATTCTTCTGCACGAGTCCTGGAGCTACTTCAGCCTCTAGTTTTTCTAGATTCCTTTTCAGGGATCTTGGGATCGTGCCTATAATATAAATTGTTGTGTTCCTATGATTGTGGGTACAATTTCCACTGGCATAAACCCATATCCTACTTATTTCTATTTTGCTGGAGTTCTTGATGGCTCGTCCTTGAATAACAAATGAGGTTTTTAGGGCTAAGCGATAATTTTGAATTCGCTGGGCTTTAAAATAAAGCATTGGGGCATTTTTCCTTAATAGGGTTTATAATGGCCTCAGGAAATGGCTGGTATCTGCTTTAACCCTTACTAAAAATATGGTTCACCTTAAGAATACACACACACACACGCATGCACATACATACGTGTGGATAATTGTATGTGAATACAGCGCATTGGAATATAATTGCGTTTCCTGGGGTGTTTGTTTCTACGTATGTATATAAATATTCTTATGAAAATACGTATTAGCGTTTATATAGTGCATTCCATTTCTCTCTCTCTCTCTCTCTCTCCTTCTCTCTCTCCTGTAGTCAATTAAGAAATATCTGGAAGCCGAGATATTAAATGGTATCAGAAGTAGAGATATCATATGTCATCAGAAGTCCCTTCTCACTGAAAACGTTAATTGTAGGAGAGACAGAAAGAAAAGGTCCATAAAAGGAGGAACCGGTTGACAATTTCACGGAGGTTTAAGCACTGATCCCTTATCCTGTAGGGACTTTCGGGTCAAGGATCCGAAAGCCATCTCCCAAATCGGTAATTGTTGCTTTTCCTACCAAATCCTATAAAGGCCTCAGTCTGTTCCACGGAATGGGTCTCCTCTGGGCTTATCTTGAGGGAGGGCCCTGGGACCCCAGAGTTCGATACGAAGCAATCCTCCGGGGCTTCCGCGGAAGTAAAAGGGAATCTTGGGTATTTGAAAAGCGATTGTCTACTCTTTCACCTCAGGAATCTGAAAGGCTTGATTTAAATGTGCGAATCCATAATTGCCGTTCTCATCTGTAGTGATTATTTTTGCCTTAGTAAATTATTATTCCTATCCTGATGCTTTTACTTTTTTCCATCATACTTAGCATTTTTTACAGTTTTTTTAAGCATCTTTCCTTCTTAATGGCCTCAACCTTCAGTGAGCGTCGTAACAAGCCAATAGTTTTTTTTGTTTTTCAAAATTTTGTGCATGGCTCTTTTGGCTTACTCAGTACTTGATCAGTCAGATAAATTCAAAGCTTGTTACCAGGAGGATAGAATCAATCATTAATGAACTAAGTCATTATCATAATTATTACTTTGTGTCCAAGCTAGCCACGGATGGTCCCAATAATTGCATTGACTGTATCATTTCTTTCCAGGGGGGGGGGGGAAGAGGTCGAAACACCTTACTAACCAAAGCTTATGTCCTTTTGAAAGGTGGTCAAATTATTAAATGCCGATGCGACTGATAATTATTTATGCCATCTGCGGTGGGGGCTGCCCTTTTGCCATCTTGGTTTTTTTTTTCTTCTTTTTTCTATAGTTCAAGTGACCATATCTTTCCGTAAAGGTCTGGTGGAACTTTGATTGACCACTGAAACTGATCTTCGAGACGTAGTTTCTTCGAGGTGGGTTTGTAATCAGGTCCCACTTGGGTTTTGGTGAACCGACCTATTTCTAGCATTTCAAGGTTAGTATAGCGTTGTGGCAAGAATGGGTGGTGCAGATCTTGTAAGATTTTGCACAAAGACTCCTGATATATTGTACGACGCTACAGAACTGGGGAATCGTGCACAACCATTTGCACAGCTTTCGACTGTAATTTTTACCTTGAGTAACCATCTTTGATTTTGTTCCAGCTTTGCATTGTAAATATCTTCATTTTGTTTACGTTGATACCTGTTGTATATATAGGCAATAAGTCCCGGTTCCATCATTCGATAGTTCCTCGTTGGACGAGTGGTTTTTCGCGCTTGCCTACCAATCCGGTGGTCCGAAGTTCGATTCCGGCGGCTCGGCCAACGCGGAATCAGAGGAGTTTTATTTCTGATGATAGAAATTCATTTCTCGATATAACGTGGTTCGGATCCCACAATCAGGACCCACTGGCCACAATAAGCTGTGGGTCCCGTTTCTAGGTGACCAACTGGTTCCTAACCGCGTAAAAATATCTAATCCTTCGGGCCAGCCCTAGGAGAGCTGTTAATCAGCTCAGTGGTCTGGTAAAATT
>NC_061088.1:14360551-14383051 GCF_015104395.2 Macrobrachium nipponense | reverse complement strand
AGTTCTGCCAAGTGTTCATTCCGTGGGGCATTTTATACTTTCTCCAAGTGTTCATTCCGTGGGGCATTTTATACTTTTTCCAAGTGTTCATTCCGTGGGACATTTTATACTTTTTCCAAGTGTTCATTCTGTGGGGCATTTTATAGTTTTCCCAAGTGTTCATTCCGTGGGGCATTTTATGCATTTTCCAAGTGTACATTCTGTGGGGCATTTTATAGTTTTGTTCCCATTAACCTGATTTTAGCATTTCCAAGTGTAAATTCTGGTGGGGCATTTTAGGCACTTTTTCCAAGTGTTCATTCCGTGGGGCATTTTATAGTTTTTCCAAGTGTTTATTCCGTGGGACATTTTATACTTTTTCCAAGTGTACATTCTGTGGGGCATTTTATAGTTTTCCCAAGTGTTCATTCCGTGGGGCATTTTATACTTTTTCCAAGTTTTCATTCCTTGGGGCATTTTATAGTTTGGCCAAGTGTTCATTCCGTGGGGCATTTTATACTTTTTCTAAGAGTTCATTCCGTGGGGCATTTTATACTTTTTCCAAGTGTTCATTCCGTGGGGCATTTTATACTTTTTCCAAGTGTTCATTCCGTGGGGCATTTTATGCATTTTCCAAGTGTTCATTCCGTTGGACATTTTATACTTTTTCATGTTCTCAAATTTTAAGCCACACATCGTTTAATATCGAATTCACCATAGCTTGGGTATAACTTACGCCAAGTGTTACAAATTTTACAGTCCGTTTTTATGGTGGAGATGGGTTGATAAGAATTTTTAAGTACGAAAGACACGCACACACACACACACACACATATATATATATATATATATATATATATATATATATATATATATATATATATATATTATATATATATATATATATATATGTGTGTGTGTGTGTGTGTGTGTGTGTGTGTGTGTGTGTGTATCTTTTGTTTCATAAAAAAGCGATACGTCGACAACCGACCGTGTTTTGGAAAAGCCTCCCTTTCACCAGCCGTTTTACCCGTTTATGAAACCATGCTCTTGATAAAAGCTTTTTTTTTTTTTTTTTTTTTTTTTTACCAGGCAATTATTGACGTTCAGGAGGAATTCCGACCCATTTCGTGATTAAAGATGAAAGAGGTCATATTGATACGGGTTTCCTCTGCCGTTTGAACTCAGTATCCAAAATTATATATATATATATATATATATATATATATATATATATATATATATATATATATATATATATATATAAATATACATATAAAAAATATTGTATTATATATTTTAGTCTGTAAGAATCCAAGGTTGGGAGTGATAATCCATCTTGCCTCTCTGGAGGCGAAGTGTGGATATTGAATACAAATAATAGAAAGGAACTTGAAGCTGTAGGTTAAGTATATAGACCACTACACTGATTAACAGCTCTCCTAGGGATGGCCCGAAGGATTAGATTCTTTTTTTTTTTTTTACGTGGCTAGGAACCCATCGGTTACTTCGCAATGGGACCCACTTCTTATTGTAGGATCCGAACCGCATTATAGCGAGAAATGAATTTCTAATCACCAGAATCAATTCCTCTGGTTCCGCACTGGCAGCAGCTGGGAGCGAACTCAAGCTACCAGATTGATAGGCGAGTACGCAAACCACGCGTCCTGTGAGGAACTGTCTGTAGGGATAAGGTGTTTACTTAATATGGATTAGTATAAGAAAAATTTGATGGGTGAAAAATATAGATACAAAATCTATGGTTACAAGGGTTAGCTTAGTTGAAACGATGGATCAAATATTTTTGAGGCAGCTCAGTGTGTTATGAGACAACTTGGTCATGTGGAAAAAATGGTGAATTATAGGGTGTTGAAAAGAAGGATTCGGAAATACTAGGAGGAAGGTCGCTTACTATTTACGATACAGATGATAATTTAACTAATAATATACTACCTAAACGCAAATAATTGGTCACTGGGAACCAACTTTGGTGGCGAACCGTTGAAGAAAAAGAGGAAAAATTTAAAAACGTGTTTGTGGGATACCGCCTTTAAGGAATACAGGAAGGAGGTGATAAGAATGTCGTGACTGCATAGGGAAACAGACCTCGGATGTGAAAAAAAAGAAAAAAAAAACACACACACACAGGCATATGGCGTTATCTGGACTATTTCCCCTGTTGAAGGTTACTAGACTAAACTTCAGAACTTTGTTTTTTTCCTGTGGCCTTGTTTTGAGTTACTTAACTAGCCTGTCTTGGGCATTTATAATTCATGTCTTTATTTCATGAATATCTCTCTCTCTCTCTCTCTCTCTCTCTCTCTCTCTCTCTCTCTCTCTCTCTCACCTTTCCATTAGCCGTGTGTTTTGGAAATATGTTACATGAAATCATTTTCCCTTTGTAAAGTAAGAGCTATAATGAGATTATTTAATAATTTGTTATAGGAAATCATTTCCCCTTCGTAAAATAAGAGCTACAATGAGATTGTTTAATAATAATCAGTATATCAATACTGTTAATAATCATATGTACCGAAAAGTGTTTGTGGAGGAAATTTCCGCCCTGCATGACCCCGATAATGGGCGCTTTAAGCAGCATGATGCTTCTGACGTTGGGACAATAATCCAATGTTTGCATATTGGCGAAGCTTCCAACCTCTTTGAAGGCGTTGTTTTGCATGACACATTGTTTACATCCGGGACAAATATTTACGTGTAAGTTAATATTTAGACTTTATTATTATTATTATTATTATTATTATTATTATTATTATTATTATTATTATTATTATTATTATTATTATTATTATTATTATTATTATTATTATTCACCCAGTCTTAAAAAGCAAACCAAATTGGCCATCGATGATATTATTATTATTATTATTATTATTATTGCTCACACAGTCTTAAAAAGCAAACCAAACTGGCCATCGATTATTATTATTATTATTATTATTATTATTATTATTATTATTATTATTATTATTATTATTATTATTATTATCTTTTCTTTTTTTTTTAAGCGCAGTCCTCCAATTCGACTGGGTGGTATTTATAGTGGGGTTCCAGGTTTCATCTGAGTCCTGGAGCTACTTCAGACTCTAGTTTTTCCAGATTCCTTTTCAGGGATCTTGGGTGATCGTGCCTAGTGTTCCTATGATTATGGGTACAATTTCCACTGGCATATCCCATATCCTTCTTATTTCTATTTTCAGGTCTTGATACTTATCCATTTTTTCCCTTTCTTTCTCTTCAACTCTGGAGTACCATGGTATTGCGACATCAATGAGTGATACTTTCTTCTTGATTTTGTCAATCAACGTCACGTCTGGTCTATTTGCACGTCATCACCCTATCTGTTCTGATACCATAGTCCTAGAGGATCTTTGCCTGATCGTTTTCTATCACTCCTTCAGGTTGGTGCTCGTACCACTTATTACTGCAAGGTAACTGGTGTTTTCTTGCACAGGCTCCAGTGGAGGCTTTTGCCACTGAATCATGCCTCTTTTGTACTGGTTCTGTGCAAGTGCCGACATTCGCTGCTATGTGGTTTATGGTCTCATTTTCCGTATTGCACTTCCTACATATGGGAGAGATGTTATTTCCATCTATCGTTCTTTGGATATATCTGGTTCTTAGGGCCTGAACTTGTTCCGCTGTTATCATTCCTTCAGTTTCCTTCTTGAGCTCTCCCCTCTTCAGCCATTGCCACGTGTCATCTCTGGCCAGTTCTTTAGTCTGCCTCATGTATTGTCCGTGCATTGGTTCGCTGTGCCATTCCTCTGTTCTGTTTGTCATTGTCCTGTCTCTGTATATTTGTGGGTCTTCGTCTACTTTATCAGTCCTTCCCATACACTCTTGAGCCACTCGTCTTCACTGGTTTTCAGATATTGCCCCAGTGCTCTGTCCTCGATGTCGACGCAGTCCTCTATGCTTAGTAGTCCTCTCCCTCCTTCCTTTCGTGTTATGTATAGTCTGTCCGTATTTGCTCTTGGGTGTAGTGCTTTGTGTATTGTCATATGTTTCCTAGTTTTCTGGTCTATGTTGCGGAGTTCTGCCTTCGTCCATTCCACTATTCCTGCACTGTATCTGATTACTGGCACTGCCCATGTGTTTATGGCTTTTATCATATTTCCGGCGTTGAGTTTTGACTTGAGTATCGCCTTGAGTCTGTATATATTCTTTCCTGATTGTGTCCTTCATCTCTTGGTGTTTTAAATCCCTTCCTTCCATTATTCCCAGGTATTTGTATCCTGTCTCATCTATGTGTTTGATGTTGCTCCCATCTGGTAGCTTTATCCCTTCAGTCCTTGTTACTTTGCCCTTTTGTTGCTCCCATCTGGTAGCTTTATCCCTTCAGTCCTTGTTACTTTGCCCTTTTGTATGTTGACTAAGGCACATTTTTCTATTCCAAACTCCATCCTGATGTCCCCAGATACAATCCTTACAGTCTGGATTAGGGTATCTATTTCCATGATGCTCTTACCATATAGCTAATCTTATTCCAGAGCTTGTAAGTATTGTATTCCAGTTGCGCATTGTATTTTTGAGGGAGCTGATGGTGTTTTCCTCTGCCCCATATATTTTCAGGCATTCTATTAGCCATGTGTGAGGTATCATGTCGAAGGCTTTCTTATAGTCTATCCATGCCATGCTTAGGTTGGTTTTCCTTCTCTTACTGTTCTTCATTACCATTTTGTCTATCAGGAGCTGGTCTTTTGTTCCCCTACACTTCCTTCTGCAGCCTTTCTGTTGGTGGGGGTCGTGGGATGGTTGTTTTGTAATCCTCTCAGGTTAGTTGTACTAGCCTTTCGCTGATGATACCTGTTAGTAACTTCCACATCATTGGTAGGCAGGTGATAGGCCTGTAGTTACTGGCTATGTTTCCCTTACTCTTGTCTTTCTGGACTAAGGATGTTCTTCCTATGGTCATCCATTTGGGCGCATGTTGATTTGTGACACAAGGCTGGAGTTGTTCTGCTATTCTTGGGTGTAGGGCCTTGAAGTTTTTGAGCCAGTATCCATGGACTTCATCGGGACTTGGGGCTTTCCAGTTGGGCATTTTCTTTAGTTGGTGTCTGACTGTGTCTGTCGTGATGTCAGTGAATCTTTGTTTTATTATCCCTGTTTCTTCTGCCTTGACTTCCTGGAGCCATGTTGCATGTTTGTTGTGTGATACCGAATTGCTCCATATGTTTTCCCAGAGTCTCTTACTTGGTTCGCCTTCAGAAATTTCTTGGTGGTTGTCTTCCCCTCTTAGTTGCCTATGTAGTCTTTTCTGGTTGGTTCTGAATAGTTTGTTCTGTCGGTATCCCTTATTCCTGTTCATGTATCGTTGGATCGTATGTGCTTTGGCCTTAAGCCTCTGTTTTACATCTTATATTGTGTTGTTTAGTCCCCTCTCCTGTACTTTGTATTTCTCGTTCAGTTCCTCCCTTGTTTTCTTGTTTCTTAACCTTTTTTTTGCCATCTCTTTCAGTTTACTTAAGTCAGGTCTCTTCACCATGATTTGGTTTTCCAGGCGCCTTTTCCAAGACGGTTGCTGTTTTGGTTTCTGTTGGGTTGGTTGTGCTGGTGGTGTTGGTGTTGGTGTCCCCATCAGTTCTGCTACTAATCTTGCTCCTGCATATGTCAAGGTATTTGTTTCTGTGATATTGGTGGTGTGTATTAGTCTCATTATTTCATTGACCTCACTTGTTTTCTCCCTTAATTTCTTGGTGTTGTAGGCTTTCATGGAGGGGATCTTTGTTCTCTCTGTATCTGGCTTCATCCATTGTCTGATCTTTTCTACCCATTCCGTCCTGTCTGTTACTTCGTCGGTGTTTCTTTGTGTGTCGTTGTTTGATACCTCATCATCCCTATCGTCTTCTGTGGCATCGTCTCTCAGTTCGTCGTATTGTAATTCGTTGCCGTGTCTCATTTCCCTTTCCAGTTCCTCTCTTTCTGTTGGGGAGAGCCAGTTCTTTTTCTTTATGTTCCTTACTTGGTCTGCCAGCCTCTGTTTGTGGGGTGTTATTCCTCCATTCCAGATGTTGACCAACCTTCTTCTATATCCTCTCTCCGTCGGGTTGCTTCTGATGTAGCATCTTCTCTTGTCCATTTCTTCCTCTGGTTTGCTTTTCTGTAGCTCCAGTCTCTGGTCGTTGGTTACTGTCGTTGTGGTGGTCAGTTGCTGGATGACGACCTCCAAGTACCTGACCGTCTTCCCCTTCAATTGGGCTGAATACCTGGCTACCGGACGACAGCTCCTCTGTTGCCAGCGGTTCCATTTACGTCGTTGTCGTTTAATTCTTCATTTCTTTCCATCATTGCTGAGTTTTGCAAAAGCAAACCAAATAGGCCATCGATAATTTCGAAGAATATGTCGGAAACAGAATGACCTTGTATAAAACAGAAACTAGGACCAAGAATTTGTGGACTTGAACTAACCAAATTTAATATTTGCATAGAATCTAAACTGACATATCAGTAAATACGACGCGGTAATCTCAGGAATTTTGTACCTTTAGAATCCTATATTGTAAACGGGTTACGAGTTAATACTGTAATGGAAAACGACTCACAGTATTTCTCTCTCTCTCTCTCTCTCTCTTATTAAAGACATTCCAAGGGTTCTCTTGGGCATATGAATATACACACACAACTACCGCCTTACATTTATCCGCTTATCTCTGTTGCTGCCCGATATTTATTCCTGACTAAATTGCCTGTAATAGTTCTTATCTTTATACGCCCTATGTATTACCGAGGGGTAAAACTGTCTTACATAAGGTATTATTATTGGCCTTTTCATTGGTGTTCTTTTCCATCTCCTGTGCTTGTGCAGGAGATCTCCGTTGTTGATATGTTGTTTATGTTGATAAGAGAATTCGAAGCTTGAGAAAGACGTAACTCGAATTATTATTTTAGGGTCCTAACAAGTTCGGGTCTCTGAGGAACACGGCGATGGAGTCGAGGTTGGAAAAGGATAGCCGTTAAGGGTTTTTTTTATGTTTACGGCATCGTTTGCCTCATTTCATTTTATTTAGTACTTGCAAACATTATATATACATATATATACTATATATATTATATATATATATATATATATATATATATATATATATATATATATATATATATATAAATATATATATATATATATATATATATATATATATTATATATATATATATATATATATATATATATATATATATATATATATATATATATATATATATATATATATATATATATATATATATATATATATATATATATATATATATATATATATATATATATATATATATATATATATAAATATATACATATGTAATGGGGAGATTCCCGCATTACATTAGGTAAGCGTGTAGCTCGAACCGAACGTCAGGCAAACCAATACCCACAGTTTCTCTCTCTCTCTCTCTCTCTCTAAGCAATCTCTCTCTCTCTCTAGCACCGGCACTCTCTCTCTGAGCAGTCTCTCTCTCTCTCTCTCCACCTCTTTCTCTCCATTCTAACAGGTAATGAAAAAGAGAGAGTCGCGATCATAACATTAACATTTATTAACAATGAATAAATAATTAATCAATCAAGTAATCAAGTCTTACAGACTAACTTCAAAAAAACCCCGAACAGTAAAATGTCTAAAAGTAATGGTAGTCACCATTAGTCACCAAAAAGTCTACACCCATCTGGGAACTCTTTGTCCCCCTCCATTGCCAGTTCTGCCAGAACCGTCTGTTTCAAAGACACAGAACACATCCCGGTAAGTACACACACAAGTTTAACAATCATAGGTTAAAGATTGGATATTCTTAAAAATGTCAAACAGACAACAAGCCGCTCTTTGGCTAAAGTAATTTAACTTGCCTTAAGTAATCTTAACACTCACCCAAGCAACCAGAATATTTCGCACACTCAATAAAAAACTCCCGAGGCGAGGGCCCACGGCATCTTGCCTTTCTCTCGAAGACGCCTCTATCAAAAATCCCCCATAGACTGGGTATTCAACATTATTAACAGAAAGAGGCGCACACACACATACGAACACACAGTTCGTTAACGCCTCACAATACTAGTTACTTCCAGTTTCACAAAGGCACTTTGAGAAGAGTTAATAAACTAACTAAGCATTTTTATCTCACGCCATCCATAGAAACTCATTGTTCAGCTACTCTCGGGTCGCCGCCTCTACTCTGTTCTTCACATTCCATAGGTCACAGAGAACACACAGACAATATATTACTAATCAAAAACCCTAGGCCTTATAGTGCTCGGCCACCCCATGCTAGCTCCCGCCTAGCAAAATAGCTTATATAATCTAAAACACATTGGCCGGCTCAAATAATATATAAGTAATAACTGCACGTCTCTGGCATTATAAAATAAAGTCTTATCACGCTTTTATCTCCACATAGCACTAGAATTTTCTCTCTTCGGATTCTTGAATATCCCTCTTTGCTTATCTGCAACTAGCTGCACAGACAGTAGACTGTAGGAAGCTATAGGAAGACGGAATGCCTCCCTCATTGTAGAAGACTTCTCACGACTTCTGCAGATCTCCAAAAGACACGCTGTAGAATTCTCGCGATCACCATCATGGAACTATTGTAATCACCAAAAACGGCAGCAACCTCTCTGCACGGCTGGTGGACGTCTTGCTGGCGTTGGGAAATGACTTTTTTTGGTGTGTTAGTATGTCAGTCGAGTCTTTGGTCAATCTAAGATAATTAACCCAGACATACTACTTCTATCAAACAATGATCTCAAAAAAGTCAGAAATACTAACTGAACGTCTCCCAATTAACTCCCTCTAATATGACTACCAAATCATAAGTCATTATCATAACTCTCAAAGAAAAAAAAACATCAAGTTCTCCAACTCCATTCTCCAAACTCACACATCAGCACACACACAACTCAGAAATCACAGCAACTCCATGGACTTCTGCACTCACATTTCAAACTCGAATGTTCTCATAAGAAAAAAAAAGAAAAAAATCGTAATGAGCCCAAGGAGTAAAAAAGAATCACGTAACACGCCCAGACCCAAAAAAATGTACTCTCAAGTTCTGATATCTAAACAACCCACAAAATCAGTAAAAATCTCCAATGTTTAACAGCAAAAACCCCATTACTGCTCAATAATTAATTACAATAAGACTTAATGTCAAACTCCCTTTTACGTAAATAACAACTCCCGAAAAATCACATCTCCTGTCCAAAAAGAAATGCTATTTAAAACTCAATCCCCAATTATATCTCTCAAGGAAAAGGAAGAAAAAAAAAAAAAGGATAATCACAAGTAGATTTCCCCCAAATCACAAAATACATAATACATGCATAATATGCATAACTCCCGCGTTTTTCCCAAGAAATGCTCTATATAAAGTTACGGAATTCCTCGACATCGCAACTTTATCGACCAACAAGGCCAGAAAGCGAACTCTCACACAAGCGCTTTCATGAAATGCTATTGTCAACATTTCCAGATATTGCAAAAATTCTGATCCATCATCATCAGAGGAAAAGTCAGCTCACGGCTCATCACATCGCTTGTCAGCAGAAAAATTCACCTGCGGACGTATGCTCAAACAGCAGCATAAAAAATGTCTAGTCAGACACACAAGTTTGGAAAACTCATGATTCTACAGAAAAAGGTCTAGCAGACACATTTCACAGAATTAACTCCAGGATATGACTAATGTGTTGAAAGATTTGTCTCAAAGACGTATTCTCTCAACATGACACAGCCCAATTATATGCCTCCGAAATAACACACTTGTGAACATAAAAAATGCACACATCTCCATAGGACTCGTAATGCAGTAATGCCACTCGCCTCTAAATAGTCACGAAACCAAAGAGAAAGAACCACAGAAATCTTCTCTTGTCTCAAAAAACTCCATAACCACAAAAAAAAGGGTCACCCGCCAAAGATTAATTCCAACTCCATATATAATTATGAGACACCATATCAATAATAACACCACTCCGGATATAAAAATATTTCCTCCATTTGGTTAAAAACCACTCCCCATATATTTCTCTCTTATTTCTCCAATAGCCACATGTTAATAAAAAAACATCACTCCAGGAATAAAGAATAATCACCTCTATTTCGGCAAATACAAAAATATTTTACCTCTATTTCCCTAATACCTCCAATACTCCATGTGGAATAAAACAAGGCTCCAAAAAATATATCTCCAAAAAAATGTGCACTCAAGGCATCTAACTCACACACTCACAAATATTGCCCCATAATCTCCAAATATGTGTCTCCATTTGCAACAAAGATGGCTGCAAAATAATTGAACAAAACATAGCTCATATCACATTGGCAAATATCAAAAATGGCCAAAAATATATCCCCGATATATTATATCTCAAATATAACTCCAAGATAATATATACCTCCAATTATAACTCCAAATGATATATCTCAATTCTCCCGAGAATAACTAATGTTATAGTCAAAAACTATAAAACTCTCTCCATTTAGCATAGCTGCTAAAAAAAGGGGCAAAAACTCGGCAAATAAACTGTCTAGAAAATTCTAGAAAAAGTCACCAATGTGCCACAAGTCATCATAACAGAATTCCAAATTCAAAGTGTCTTAGCCAAGACTTCTCCATATGCACTACGACATAAGTCATTAGAAAACTTACCCAAGTTTCCTATCTCTCACAAAGTTGTCACAAATACAACAAATGTATTGTGCAAGAAAACTCACAATTTCTGGAACACAAATATTCCAGAGAAACAAAAATATAGTTGCCTAGTTACGTATTGCATTCAAAACAAAAATTGCAAGGAAAATTGCTCCCATATATTTCTTTTCTGCAGCATCAAATAGCTAAAACACGAAACACGTTTCCCGAAACAATGACTTCTAGAAGTCACGAACCGAGATATTAAAATTAAAAAAAATTCCACACCAACTGGAGAGAAAAAATAAATTCAAATTCACCCATGCATGAAAAAAAAACTTCTGTCCCAGCGATGACTAACTTCCAAAAAAGGAGAAAAGAAAAAACACAACAGCCTTATTAACTATATCCCGTTGAAAATATCCGCAAAACATCTCATCATAAAACAAAGTCTCCATAATGATAATTATACTTAAGCAACCCTCCCGTGGACACATCTCAAGTATAATAGTTATTAATAATAATCAATAACTCTCCATAGCAATAATTTCTCTTGCAAAGATCTCCAAGTAAGGGTGAATTCACAATAGCTTACACTAGTATTGCTGAAACAACCTTATGACAACACAATAATTTCTACCAGAGCAAACACCATTTTCCACACAACACAGATACAACACCAATCATCGGCATTTCAAAGTAATTTCGTCCAACCAAAACAATAAAAAAAAATCATAATAATCTGTGTCTCCCCAATATATTTGTGTCTTTCAAGGCACAAAGAAAACATACACCCATACTAATGCGATTTCAATTCACTTTTTTATTTCCTTTTCCTTTTCTTCCTCCCAAGAGAGAAAAAAAATATCTCTTTTCTTTTAAAAAAACTTCCTACGGGCGGGGTTTTCACTTCATCAACTAATCAATCAGCTGATGTTTCCTAGCATTTCATTGTCAAGGCCAGACTTGTCTTCAACAGGCCCGTACTCACAAAGAAAAAAAAAAGAAAAGGGGGGGTTCACCCACACTCAGAAAAAAAAAAGTTTCTACACCCCCCCGTTAGAACAATCCCCTCAGTCAAGCGCAGAACAACTCCGAGGCATACCAGCAGCCCCCTCCCATCCCCTTAAAAACAGTGTTCTGACCCCCTCGCAAGGTATACACTAGTGCCCATCCATTGCAATCCCCTCTTAGGGAGGACAGTAGTACCCTCGCAATACGAAACCCTCCCTCGAGGGGGCAGGCCATACTCACCCTTGCTATGTGCTGAGACCCGTACAAATAATGGGAACAAAAGAACTCGAAAATTCTCGTAACACAAAAACGGCAGTGATACACGCACTCAATAA
The DNA here is from genome assembly GCF_015104395.2 of Macrobrachium nipponense. NCBI lineage: Eukaryota > Metazoa > Arthropoda > Malacostraca > Decapoda > Palaemonidae > Macrobrachium > Macrobrachium nipponense. The sequence goes on along the minus strand of NC_061088.1, from coordinate 14,371,080 downwards.
CAACACTCCACAAGGCCATTCTGGGATGGGCACTCGTTCATTAAACCAAGCAAAAAGTCATACTGATTTGGCCGACCACTGCTCCCTAGGCTGACTCCCTGAGGGAAAAATGCTGAAGTTCCACTAACAAATCCTTCCCCTCTCCCTTCACAGTTTAACAAGAGAGATATTTTCTCATTTTTTCGCACTAAGTAACTGAAAAAACTATCAAATCCCCTCCAATATTTAACAAACTTTCCACAATCCCACAAAGGCTTTTGTCATTCGAAAACTATCGCTAAGCCTTAACCCGATACCCTTTATTTATTTTTAACGGTCACCTATCTCTACAATTGGCGGGTTGTTCCTATGCATAAAAAAAAAACTCCTTTTAGACCACTTTTTTAAACCGCTAGCCACCAAGTTCTGTAATGGGGATGGAGATTCCCGCATTACATTAGGTAAGCGTTTGGTAGCCTCAACCGAACGTCAGGCAAACCCAATAACCCACAGTTTCTTCTCTCTCCTCTCCGCTCTCTCCTAAGCAAATCTCTCTCTCCGCCTTGAGCACCGACACCTCCTCTTCTCTTAAGCAATCTCCCTCTCTCTACTCTCGTCCACCTCTTTCTCTCCATTCTAAACCAGGTTAATGAAAAATGAGAGGGAGTCGCATCATAACATTAACATTAACTTTTTAACAATGAAAATAAATAAGTTTAATTCAGTCCAAGTAAATCCAAGTCTTACAGACTACAAACTTTCCCCCCAAAAAACCCCGAACAGTAAAATGTCTAATAGTAATGGGTAGTCACCAGTTAGTCACCAAAAAAGTCTACACCCATCTGAGAAACTCTTTGTCCCCCTCCATTGCAGTTTCTGCCAGAAACCGTCTGTTTCAAAGACACAGAAAACACATCCCGGTAAGTAAGCACACAAACAAGTTTACCAATCATAGGTTAAAGAATTGGATATTCTTAAAAAATGTCAAACAGACAAACAAGCCCGCTTTTGGCTAAAGTAATTTAACTTGGGCTAAAGTAATCTTAACAACCTAGCCCTAAGACAACCAGGGAATATTTCGCACACTCAATAAAAAACTCCCGAGGCCGAGGGCCCACGGTCAATCTTGCCTTTCTCTCGGAAGGATGCCTCTATCAAAAATCCCCCATAGACCGCGGTATTCAACATTATTAACAATAAGAGGCGCACAACACACAGACGAACACACAGTTTCGTTTAACGCCTCGCCAACACTAGTTGCTCTTCCAGTTTCACAAAGGGCACTTTTGAAAAGAAGCTTAATAAAACTAAGTAGTATTTTATCTCACACCATCAATAGAAACTCCCATTGTTTGCAGATTACTTCTGCGGGGTCGTCGCCTCTAACTCTGTTCTTCACCATTCCATAGGTCACAGAGAACACACAAGCCAAGATTATTACTAATCAAGAAAAACCTAGGGCCTTATTATATATATATATCTAGATAGTATAAGATACATATATATAAGATATAGCTAGTATAATATATAGATATATAGAAGAGATTAATACATCGATAGAGATAAAATACATAGAGAATATATAATAATATAAGATATATATATATAGATATATTATTATATAGTATAGTATAATAGATTATATATAGATGTTTTTTGTACGTATATATATTATATAGAGATATATTTTGAGATATATATTATAGAAGAATATATATAGATATTAGATATAGTTATATCGATATATATAGTAATATAATATTGAATATATAGGATAGATTAGAGAGTAAGAGCTAGATATATGATATAGATATATAATATAAAAATATAGGTGAGTATAGATATAGATATATAATATATATATAATATGGAGATGATATATATATAGCTATAGTAGATATATATATTATAGAGATTATATTTATATATATATAGATATATATAGATAGATTATAGCTATTATATATAGATCTATAGAGAGATAGATATATATAGATAGAGAGATAGATAGAGAGGATATATGAGGATTAGATATATGAGCGATTAGAGACATCAGAGAGAGTAGATTATATATAATCGATATAGACTATATAGATAGATATAGATAGTATAGAGAGAGTAGATGATAGAGATATATAGAGATATAAGCTAGATATATATAAGTCTTGAGTAATATATAGATAATATATATAGCAGATATCTTATAGAAGATAGAAGAGAGAGATCGAGAACTATATTATATATATATAAGATATATATATTACAATTAAATTATAGAATATATTAGAGATAGATAAAACGTACAAAACAAAAATATATAAGATATATATATATATATGTATATATATATTATATAGAATATAATTTAGATATAGATCTCTATTATATATATAGATATATATATATAGCTATTATATACTAATATATTATTAATATATATTATTATTATATATTACTATTGATATCTATAAATATTATATACGATATTATATTAGTATAGACTATATTATATATTTTTTAAAATAAGATATATTATTATATACTATATTATATATATATATATATATATATTATATATATATATAATATATCTAAGACATATATATACATATATATAAATATTAGATATTATATATATATATTATAATATATATATATATATATATATATAGATATCTATATATATATATATGTTATATATATTATAGATATATATATATATATATATATATATATATACATATTATTATATATATATATAACATTTATATATTAATTGATTTTTGACGAGATAATATATATCTACATATGATATATATACATATAGAATAGATATAGAGATATATATATATCGATATACTAATAGATATATTAATATATAGATAGATAGATCGATATATATATATATAAGAGATATAGAGGATATATAGATAAGAGAGATATAGATAGAATATATATAGCATATTACTTTATAGATATATATATAAAAAAAATTAATAAAAAAAAATATATATATATATATATAATAATATATAATATATATATAGAAATATAGTATAATAATATATATATAGAATATATATATATTATTATTTTACATATACATATATAGATATTAGATATACATATAATTATAATATATATGTATATGTACGTATATATATATATATCTATATTATATATATATATATATATATATTATAGATATATATATAATATGTATATATCTATATATATATAGTATAGATATATATATAGATATATATAGATATTATATATATATATATATATATTATATTATATAATATATATATATATAGTATATATAGATATATAGATACAATCTATAGATAGAGATATAATCATGATATATATATATATTAGATAGAGATATATATTATATATATAAATCTATAGATGACCATATATAGATATATATATATATAATATATATAATAGAATATAAGATATATATATATAAATATATAATATATAGACTCATATAATATAATATATATCTATATATATATATAATCTATATATATTATATATATATATCTATCGTAATATATATATATATTATAATTATACTGATAGATAGATATATATATATATATTAATATATATATATAATAAGTACCTTAAACAAACATAATATATATATATATTATATGTATAATAATATATATATATTATTATAGATATAATAGAATATATATATAATATATATAGACTATATATAGTATGATATATATCCTATAAATATTATCTATCCATAAGAATACTCTATATATTAGTATATATAATAATATAATATATATAAATATTATATATATAGATATAAATATATATATATTAATATATATCTTATATTATAATAAATATATATAGATCTATATAATTATATTATTATTATAGATATTATTATATATATATAGATATATATATATCTATATAATATAAATATATAATAATATATATATAGAGATTATATATATATCTTATATAGATATATATATATATATATATTAGTATATACAATATTATAATTATACTATAATATATTATGATATAATTATATAACTATATATACATACTATATATATATATATATATAATATATCTAATATAGATATATATATTATACATATCAGATATATATACATATTAGATATATATATAATTATATATATTAATAATATATCTATATAATATATTATTATATATATATATCTAATCTATATATATATATAATATATATAATCATATTATAATATATATATATTATTTAATCATATAATCTATTCTTATATATCATATATAGATTTATATATAATATTATATATCCTATATATATGATATCTATATAATATATAATATCTATATATTCTAGATATATATATATAATATATTATTTATTAATTTTATATATATATATTATATATTATCATATATACTATAATTATATATATCAAAATTATATATGGTCTAATGTACCGTTCTATATATAATATATAGTATATATAATATATACATAATATAGATATATATATATATATATCATTATATATGACTATCTATCTATTATATATATATAGTATTCTAGATATATAATATATTACATATATATATTAATTAGATATCATATATAGTATCATATTTATATTTATATATATAGTATAGTATATATATATATATATATATATATATATAATTAATATATTATATATATATGGATAATGTACGGATATATATATATATTATATTTATATATAGTATATATATAGAGCCTGTGTATGTGTGGGTGGTTTGTGTGTGTGTGTGGTGTGTGTGTGGTGTTGTCGTGGAGTGTGTGAATTAGCGGTAATTATTTAGGCCAATGGTTGAAAATAACTCGTTTTACTTATTCTTTTTTTGAAACGCAATTTAACGCTGTTTTTTCCCGGTACAAATTGGATACTAAAAACCTCCCTTCAACGAGTGATCATTTGATAGCCTGGCTTTTAGTGAGCCACACATTCATTTGATGTTGATCCTTCCTCCACTGCAAGAGAGAGATAGAGAGAGAGAAAATATATAAACTTTAGGTCTCTAATAAAGTGGGATCATGTTTTCCTTTCCCTCAACCTTCTTGGGTAAATTTAGCCTTGCAAAAAAAAAAAAAAAAAAAAAAAAAAACCCACATTGCTCAATTTGACAACATGCCTTGTCCTTAAAAAACTTCGTTGCTATCGAAGCTGTTTTACATCCTGACGTGTGACTCAGAAAGAAGAACTTCTTACCTTCCTTCACCAGAGAAAACCATTCAAAGGGACAATTTCAGGTGTATTTTGAAACTCGCGAAGAAGATCGTGAGTTGGGACGGAGAGTCGTCTTCGGTGAATTTTATGGTAAATCTTGTTTTGGAAAGATGAAAAAGCCTTGCTGTCTTGCCAACCAGCAATAAACAAGTTATGAAAATGCGCCGACGTTTCGTTCGGTCGACAATCTAGTTTCTGTATGCCATGGTTGGTAATAGTAAGTAATCCAAGCCCACTGGAAAACTGATCTATCTTTCGTGGTGGTTGTTAAATGCCTGGTATGAGCCGCGGCTCATGAAACTTTTAACTACTGGCACCCGGTAGGGCCTGGCAAATATCGGTTGTCAGACGTACGCTTACGGCTAAAACTTTAACCTTAAATTAAAAAAATAAAAAATGCTGGACCCTCGAAGGATGCAATTTGTTTGTTTTGATGACTGGAGGGCGGTATGGGTCAAACGTACCAATTTGCAGCCCTCCTTAGTATCAGTAGGTTTTTAAGAATTCAAGGTCGGACAGGCAAAGTCGGCACAATTGAGAAAACTAAACGAAAAAAGAAATAAAGAAAATCATATTATTATTTATTACCTTTGTTAAATAATCGGTCAGTATTCACCATTATTACTCAAAATATTTGAAGGACCAGAAGGTGATGTTATCTCGAAGGAAAACAACCTCTATTGCCCCAACTGCATTAAGGTTATAATTACATGCTAATTTGAATGAAGTTTTATGTTTACAAAGAATCTGGAGACCATCAACTGGAGGGAATTTCTATTTTGGCAGAAACAATAAGCAATACTGTTACCTTCTTTATCGTTGTTTTTTTTTATTGATTTATTTTTCATAATTGTGTACACAAAAAGGACAAGAGGCTGAGGAGAGAGAGAGACGAGGAGAAGAAGAGAGAGAGAGAGAGAGGAGGATACCAGAAAAAGTTAAATAGGAACAAATAATTGTGGAAGGGAATGAGTTCCACCATAGAAGAGAGAGGAAACCAGGAGAGGAGATGAGAGAGAGGAGAAGAGAGAGAGAGAGGAGGGAGACTATGGAAAAGTAAATGGGGAAAATAATGTGGAAGTGATTGAGTCCCATCCTCCAATTAACCTTCCTTTTAAGCGAAGTTAATCATTGCTTAAGTTTTATCGCTTAAACCAACATTTTGTGCAACACAGGCGAAGGGTAACGATAAAAAGTGGCGTGATAGCAGGACAATAGGACCTGTTCAATGGCTGGCTTGTATGGTTAGCGGAGATAAGTCTCTCTTGTTTCTTTTGGCGTTATTTTTCTCTTTGCTTTTCTTTTAAATAAGAGCTTTAGATGAAGGGTTCCGTTATTTAATCTTGAGTTGCTCTTCGTAAACAACGGTTAATTTGGTTAACGATATTTTTGGGGGCCAGTTTGCGGAAGAGTCCTGGTAAAACACGCAATATGTTTGGTGCTTCACCTATCAAAAGCTCTTTTGATTAGTTGGAGCCATAAAATTCTGCATAATCTCCAAATGCGGTGCAACTGTAGGCATTACCTTAAAAGGTTCTTTGCCAACCGTCTTCTTCGGCCCATAGCTGCAAAACCCAACCCCTTTTATCCTTTTTGACCCATACCTCTGTTATTTTAGTCTCTCTCTTCCATTTTTTGTTTGGAAACCTTTCCACCCCCCTACCCTCCTAACCTAAAATCGTTTCATTCTTTTTTACTATACCTCCTGTTCATATTCTCTTTCTTTCCATCTTGGCTCCTTCCAACCTTCTCCTAACGGTCGTTTCATTCTATTTACTGTACCTCTGTTCATATTCTCTTTCTTCCATATGACTTTCCACACTCTCGAACAATTGCTTCATATTTTCCTCCTGTTACACTTTTAAATCTTTCGACTATCGAGTTTCCGTTTCAACGCTGAAGTGACCTCAATAGGGCCCATCCGCTTCTGGCCTTGGGTCCAAAAATTTCTATTATTCCAGCCACTAGGACGCTCATCTCTTGTAACGTAAATGTTTGCATGACTAGACAAAGGACGGAAAACGGCCCCAAACGCCCCAAATGAAAAAGACCCCACAGCAGTTCGTTTCTGCCTCTCGAATCAGCGGCATCGTGCCGTCTTCATCGAAGGTTTCAGTCGTGAACCATCGGATTCTGCCTGAGGTATTGCAACTCTAATTTAAAGTTTGAATGTCCTTGGGCGCTCTCGTCGAATCGGTCCTATCCTGAACGATTGAGCAATAAACTGTATTATTTCTCGTCAGTTTTACCGCTCCGGCTAAATTGTCTCTTCAAACGAATTACTGATATAATTTAGAAAATATCTTTTCTTATCCTTCGTGTGGGTGGAGGCACGTGTGTGTTCCTCATTCCAGTCCAATGAATTGAATCAAAGGTGTAATTTATTTCCAGATATTTTTCTATTTTTTCGGTGGGTACAGATATGCTTAACTTTCCTTGCAACACTGGTTGGGCACCGGAATAAGTTTTTAGTTGAGAACTTGCCTCAAAACCACACACACACACAAACAAAAACGATACATACATAAATAATACATAATAATATATATATAAAGTATAAATATATATAAATATATATATATTATAATATATAGATTATAAAAATAGACACATAATTCACATATTATAGATATATTATATATTATATATATATATATATATAATATAATTATATAAGTTTGTGTGTGTTTTGTTGTGTGTGTGTGTGCTGTGTATATGTATTTTTGTATGGTTTAGTATGTATGAAGTTGTTTTATGCAGGAATCGCATTTGCACGTACTCAAAATTTTAAACAGATCGAGGAGGCCCCAGTGGCGTGGTCGGTAAGATGCTGGCCCTAGCCACTCGGTGAGGCCGGCGAGTTCGATTTTCAGGACATCCCTACTGAGGGGTGAGAGATGTGTACTTTCTGGTGACAGAATTTCACTCTCGATGTGGATCGGAAGTCCACGTTAAAGCCGTTGGTCCCGTTCCTGAATAACCCCTGGTTCCAATGCAGAGTAAAAACAAAAAACCCATACAAAAGATTCAGAAACTTTTGAAGGCATAACCCCAAGAACACATTCTTGCTGAACTGATTTGGCTTTTCTTTTTTAGTTTCTGGTAAAAGAAAAAACTATTGAGATGGTTATTTGCGTCTGTTCCATACTTTTCCCACCACCCTCTATAACAATTGTTTCATATGCGCAACTGATTTGAGTCCTTTATTCCTGTCACGCCATTCAAACCTTTCATAACTCTCAACTTCCCTTTCAGCACTAAATGAACCATCGTCTGTCACAGCGCTTGGCCAACTGGCCCTCCATTTTTATTATACCTTTTTTATTATTCCACCTTTATCGGGAATTTCCCAAAATGCATAATAAATTCTGGTAGTTGTCCTGGTTTAAGCGAATTCCGAGAAGCAAATCTCCTTTACAAGCCAAAAAAGTGCAAATTCGAAATTACGGCCTCATTTCTATTCGAATTGATTTTTTCTGAGATTCAGTTGGATTTTACACTCGATTTGTCATGGTAATTTCCTGGATTTGGTTTTTTCATTTTTCATTTGAGGAGCTTCTTCGCTTAGAAATCGAGTTTAGCAATCAGAAACCGTTTTTCTTTTTTCTGGTCTTTGGAGCGTTCGTTTCAGTTTTCCGACTTTTGGAATTTCCTTTTTTCTATTTTTTCCCTCCTCTTTTCGTTTATTTTTTTTTTTTTTTTTTTCGGGGGGGGGGGGGGGCCGCCTTCTCGAGGAGCCCGTTTTTCTTTGTTTCGAGTTCGTCTCTCGGTATCCCGACGGTTTCAGTACCGATTGCGTTTCGTGGAGAGATTGTTTGCTTCGGAAATGTTTGCTGTTAAAGAAATGTTTGCAGAATGGATGACGGTAGAAGGTGCCTCAAGCTAGCTACACAACACACACCAAACACGCTGCATACACACACACACAACAAACAAAACACGCCCACACACACTCACACACAAACAAACACACTCACCACCTACACACACACACACACACACACCCACAAAACACACACACACACCATAATATATATAGATATTTAGATATAGATATCATATATATTATATAATATTATGAATTGATTAAACTCACTAAAAGTCCTTTTTCTGAGAGGGGTTTGCTCCAGAGAGAGTTTGCCAATTGACGCCTTATAATTATATAATATATAATATATATATATATAATATAATATTAGATAATATATATTAATATATATAATTAATATGTTTATATGATATATAATTATATATATAATATATAATAATATATACATATATTATATATATGTGTATTTAATTTAATTTATATATATATATTATTTATATATATATGATACTATTATTATATATATATAATATATATATAAATATATAGAGATATTATATATTATATTTATAATTATATAGATATAAATATAATAATATAATATATGTATATATATAATACATTGATGTTTGTGGAAAATAATTCTCCATGGGAAAAGACAAAAAATGCGGCGAATTGCCCCATAAGGGCCCTTTTGGCGTTGCACCGACACTTGGAGAAAGGTAATGGTGATGCCCTTATATTTTTTTTTTTTTTTTGTTTTAAAAAAAAAGAGAGAGAGAGAGGACTGAGAGAGAATATGATGAGAGAGAGAGACGAGAGAGACGAGAGAAGAGAGAGAGAGTCCTTTTATGTTGCATTTTAATTTAGAATGGATGATTAAATAATTACAGAGCGAATTAAAACCACCACTTACTTCCCTAATTGCCCATTTTCTCAATTATCTAGGGATTATAAACAGCCTAAAAATAGTTACCTGAGTCTAATGGAATTCCCCTTTCCCTTCACACACAAAGGATTATCTCTGAGATTATTCCAACGAGATTTCATCCTGTATTAAAAAGAACATATTATTCTTTTTCCCTGGTTCAGTTTTCTTGAAAAGCAAAACTATTGTGATGACTATTCTCGTCCGTCCGTCACTTTTCTTCTGTCCCGCCGCAGAAATCTTTTGAAAACCTAACCGAGGCTAGAGGTGGGCTGCAAATTGGCCATGTTGATAGTCTGCCCTTTAATTTCATCAAGCCCACCAAATTGCAGCCTCTATCCTGCAGTAGTTTTCATTTTTATCTAACGTTTTTAAAGTTGAGGCTTATTCGTGACCTTGGCTAGTTTCATGGGACCTGTGGCTGATACACCCGAAAGGTAGGACTGTTTTTCGGTGGCCTTGATTATACGCTTTGCTTCGGGGAAGTTTTTAA
>NC_061088.1:14327947-14342947 GCF_015104395.2 Macrobrachium nipponense | reverse complement strand
AAGGAAAAGCAAAGAGAAATAAGCCAAATGAACAGAGACTTATCTCCGCTAACCATCAACAGCCATTAACAGTCTATTGTGTGTTATCACGCACTTTTTCGTTACCCTTCGCCTGTGTTGCGCAAAATGTTGGTTTGCGCGATAAAACTGAAGCAAAGATTAGCTTCGCTTAAAAGGAAGGTTAATTGGAGGATGGGGCTTATCACTTCCACATTATTTTCCATTTACTTTTCCTAGTATCCTCTCTCTCTCTCTCTCTCTCTCTCTCTCTCTCTATGGGACTCATTCACTTTCACATTGTTTTCCATTTACTTTTCCTGGTAACTTCTCTCTCTCTCTCTCTCTCTCTCTCTCTCTCTCTCTCTCTCTCTCTCTCTCTCTCTCTCTCTCTCTCCTCGTCTTTTTCTGTACACAATTATGAATAAATCAATAAAAAAAAATGATAGAGAATGAACAGTATGTTTATGCTCCTGCCAATAAGAACTTGTTCCAGTTGAGGTCTCCAGATCTTGTAACATAACTTCATTAAATTAGCAGTTGGGCAATAGAGGTTATTTTCCTTCGTGGTATATAACCTCTGGTCTTCAAATATTTGTGTAATAATGTGAATACTGACCGATTATTTAACAAAGTAATAATACAGGTTGATTTAACAAAGGAATAATATAGGATGATTTTCTTATTTTCTTTTTCGTTTTAGTTTTCTCATTGTGCCGGCTTTGCCTGTCCGCCCTTGAATCTTAAAAAATACTGAGACTAGAGGGCCATTCGCCCTCCAATCATCAACATACCCAATTGCAGCCTTCGAGGCCCAGTAGTTCTTATTTTATCTAAGGTTACAGTTAGACGTAATCGTACGTCTGGCAAACGATACTGGCCAGGCGACTACCGGGGCGTGGTTAAGGTTTCATGGGCTGCGGCTCGTACTACAGCATTATACGAAGACCACCGAAAGATGGATTTAGTTTCGGTGGCCTTGATTATTCCATGTAAACAGAAAACTTGATTACGCCGAAGAAACTTTGACGCATTTTTCACTTGTTTATTGCTGTTGACAGACAGCGAGGCCTTTCATCCTTCCAAGGATTTTACCTACATTCACCGAAGACGATCTCTCAGTCAATCACGATCTTCTTCGCGAGTTCAAAATACTCTATAAATTGTCCACTTGCATGGTTTCTCTGCCTGTGAAGAGGTAAGAAGTTTCTTCACTCTGAGTCACATGTCAGGATGTTAAACAACTTCGATATCAAGAAGTTTATAAGGACAAGAATGTTGTTTCAAATTGAGCAATGCCTGTTTTTTTTCTTTTTTTCTTTTTTTTTGGCCAGGCTGAATTACCAACAAAGCTGAGAGGAACCTGATCCCACTTTAGAGACTAGAGATATATCTTTTTTCTCTCTCTCTCTCTCTCTTGCAGTGAGAGGATCACATCAAATAATGTGCGTTTAATAAAAGCGCCATTAGGATCCCTCGTTAAAGAGCTTTTTAGCGCCCAATTTAGCGAGAAAAGAAAAGAAGCCTTTTAATGGGTTCAATAAATAAAGTAAAACGAGTACTCATCCATGATTTACATAGCTAACTTTTTCAGCACGGTTCCCTTTTAAGCATTTGCCTTAATTTTTCACAGCTAACTCTCTCTCTCTCTCTCTCTCTCTCTCTCTCTCTCTCTCTCTCTCTCTCTCTCTCTCTCTGAACACTCACTTTTCTCCTTTTCTTCGAGAACCAATATTACTTCAGATAGGCATTTGGGCTTTAAGAAATCTAGGCTGCAGTTTACAACAGTTTACAAACTGGAAGTCGACTGAGACATGTTTCATCGAGAACATCAGACTTACCTCACGAGAATCGGTCTTGGAAGCACAATTCATATAGTCTATCATTATATTTCATTATTATTATTATTATTATTATTATATTATTATTATTATTATATATATATATTTATATATATATATATATATATATATATATATATATATATATATATATATATATATATATATATATATATATATACTATTGAAAATAAGAACTCTTAATTAACTACTTAATGGTAAGTTAAAACACCCGAGTGTTAAGTAGTAGAAGTATTAATTGTTGTTTTTGTTGACCAATGGCAAAAAAAAAAAAAGAAAAAAGTAAAGAGTGCGCCGAACCTTCGTCACAATCAGTGTTTTTATACAGCGTATAATGCTGTACGAAACTTTTTCAGTCACGTCTCATGAAACTTTTAGCCGCGGGTCCATGAAACACTAAAATATTCGAGTTACGTCTTTCTCAAGCTTCGAAAACTCCATTAACATAACAACATATCAACAACAGAGATCTCCTGCACACGCACAGGAGATGGAGAAGAACGCCAATGAAAAGGCCAATAATAATAATACCTTACGTAAGACAGTTTTTGCCCGCGGTAATTACATAGGGCATATAAAAGATAAGGATTATTACAGGCAATTTTTGTCAGAGGAATAAATATCGGGCAGCAACAGAGAGATAACCGGAATAAATGTAAGGCGGTAGTTGTGTGTGTATATTCATATGCCCAAGAGAACCGTTGGAATGTCCTTAATAAGAGGAGAAGAGAAGAGAGAGAGAGAGATAGAGAGAGAGAGAGAGAGAGATCGGACGTGAAGCGGTGATTTCAACATGGTATGGCAGTTGAGAGAGAGAGAGAGAGAGAATATAATACGTCAGTCACTTTCCATTGCAGTATTAACTCGTAATTCGCTTACAATACAGAATTCTAAAGGTGCAAAATTCCCGAAATCACCGTGTCGTATTCACTGCTATGTCAATTTAGATTATATGCAAATATTAAATTATGAAACAATCTTATTTTACAAAGGGGAAAATTATTTCCTATAACAAATTATCAAACAATCTCATGGTAGCGCTTATTTTACAAAGGGGAAAATGATTTCCTACAGCAAATTATTAAACGATCTCATTTGTAGCTCTTATTTAACAAAGGGGAAAATGATTTCCTATAACAAATTATTAAATAATCTCATTATAGCTCTTACTTTAGAAAGGGAAAATGATTTCATATTAACATATTTCCAAAACACACGGCTAATGGAAAGGTATGCTGGAGAGAGAGAGAGAGAGAGAGAGAGAGAGAGAGAGAGAGAGAGAGAGAGAGAGAGAGAGAGATCAATATTCACGAAATAAAGCCATGAATTATAAATGCCCAAGACAGGCTAGTTAAGTAACTCAAAACAAGGCCACAGGAAAAAAAACAAAGTTCTTAAGTTTAGCCTAGTAAACATTCAACAGGGGAAATAGTCCAGATAACACCAAATGCCAGTGTCCGGTCCCCCAATCCCCCCCATCCGAGATTTGTTTCCCTCTGCAGTCACGACCTCTTATCACCTCCTTCACCCGAGTTTCCTTAAAGGTGGTGTCCCGCAAACACGTTTTTAAAATTTTCCTCTTTTTCTTATTTTTTTCAGCAAAGTTGGTTCCCAGTGGCCAATTATTTGCGTTTAGGAAGTATATAATTAGTTATTATCATCTGTATTGTCGATAGTAAATACATAATACTGCGTTGGATTCAGTAATGCCATAAGACTCATCACGTCAATAGGTCAAAAGATGATGATGATTGTGTACGCATGTGTAAATTGCATTTGAGTGTATATGCACGCATGCGCGTACAGCTGAAACTGCAAAACCTGCAATTGTCATAAATTGCATGACTTTAGAGAACGTTAACATTCTGCCTCTCAACAAGACTTTAAGGATGAGTTTTCCAGCCACCTAATCCGCCACGTTCAACTCAACACTAGCGACCTTCCTCCTAGTATTTCCGAATCCTTTTCAACACCCTACAGTTCACCATTCTTTCCACCTGACCAAGTTGTCTCAAAACACACTGAGCTGCCTCAAAAGTATTTGATCCATCGTTTCAACTAAGCTAACCCCTTATACATGCTGTGGATGAGATATGTAGATGATATTCTAACATTTTGGGATAATAAATGGGCAATTTTAATGAATTCTTTTCAAAATTAAACGCATTAGTGCCCAGCATTAAATTTAAAGTTGAATGGGAAACAGACAACAAAAGTCCCTTATCTTGATGTTTTAATAATCAGAGACACGACAGAATACAAATTTACCATATACAGAAAACCAACGTTCTCACTGTCATACATTCACTTTCAGCTATCATGACATTCCTATCAAGATAGGTGTAGCCAGCAACCTATTCTTAAGAGCCTTACGAATTTGTTCTTCAGATTTCTGGAAAAAGAATTTGAAATAATTCTTAAGCAACTTTCGTCTTTAAGGTATCCTGACCATATTAATGAGAAAGCAATTCACAAAGCAAACGTAATTTTCTACCGACCCCCTCAAAACAAGACCAGAGACACACCCAACAATAAAATAAAAATTCCACACCTGGACAGGATTCAGACGGTGACCCAGACCCTCAGAAAACCTACCCTTTTGCATTTACTTACCCAGACACCTTAGCCAAATCCCTGATTAACGTCCAACAAAAGACACCCCCCCCCAAGGACACAGGCGTTTGCAAAATCCCATGCCTGGACTGTGACCAATCTTACATCGGATTTACAGGAAAATCACTTCCCCAGAGATTAATACAGCACAAACGGTCAGTTAGGTATGGACAACAGAACTCAGCTATTTTCAACCATATAAATGAACATAACCATAGTATAAACTGGAATTTGTCACGTATAATTTATAGCAGCAACTGCCGGTACAGAGTCAAATGATGGAATTAGCCTTAAAGAGAAGCATGGTATGAATATCTCAAAGGGAGCATGGGTCACAGATGTCATCGACAAGGTTTTCATTCAACCCACGATTAAGAAGATTAAAGGAAGATTATCAGCGGGAGTGACCTAAATTGGCTTACCTGTGGATGGACCTCTTGGTAATAAATACCACCTTTTCTGTAACTTCTCATTCATCTACCAAGAGGGAGACAGTAGTCTCAGAAATATGGTATTTTTTTCTCTCTATATTTTGGCGTTTTTATGGCTCATTTATTAGATGGGATTCTGTTATAACGGAACATTTTACCAGTCATATATTATATATATATATATATATATATATATATATATATATATATATATATATATATATATATATATATATATGTATATAGTATGTATATCAAATGGACAATTAATATACACATACATACATATATATATATATATATATACATATATATATATATATATATATATATATATATATATATGTAATATATATATATAGATATATATATAGTATATATATCTATATATATATATCAGATATATAGATATAGATAGTATATAGTATATATATATATATATACTATATATATACCATACATACAGGTGTGATATATATATACACATACTTTTGGAGACCGAGTTCAAACGGCAGAAGAAACCCGTAGCATATGATCTCCTTCATCCATAGTAGATTTTAATCACAAAATGGGTCGGAAACCACCACCTGAACGTCAATAATTAGCCTGGTAAAAAAAAAAAAAAAAAAAATCAACAAAAGCATGGTTCAGAAACGGGTAATACGGCTGGTTGAAGGGAGGCTTTTCCAAAAATGATCGGTTGTCGACGCCTCGCTTTTTTATTGAACAAAAGATACAAAAATATTACTCCAAAATACGTACAGCATAACATCGTTCCCCGCGATGACAGTTTCCGGAATTGTTGCAAGATTAATCGGTCAAAAGATATAAAATACTACTGTAGAATGAAAGTATATAAAACAATACAACACAGAGACAAACCCATATATATATATATATATATATATATATATATATATATATATATATATATATATGATATATATATCTATATATATATATATATATATATAATATTATATATATATACACGTATACAGAGATAAAATGCTGAACGAACTCACACCCTATTTATGAAAGCAGCTGATTAATGTCCCTCAATAAAAAGAAACCGAACGTTTCATGACTTCTTTTCACTCGACGAAAATGAAAAGTCAACCTTCTCTTCTTTTCATTATCTCGACAACTTCGAATTAGTTATTCATAGTTTTCAATACTTTTTTTATATATTCAAAACGTGAGATTTTAGTTTCGTGTTATCTATGATACAGTCTTTCCAAATGACACTTTCAGGTCAATTTTATTTAGTAATGTCTGTAATGGAAAGAGCTTTTCACTTACTCGGGGAGTAAGCCTATTGATAACTGATTTTTATTTCACACATCATTTATAAAACCGCCTGAAAATATCTTAGAAATACTCATTTTATATACAATGATTTTGTGTTTTTTGCCTCTTTTTGATGGCTGAATTTTATTTCAAATATCATTTTAAAATTCGTCTAAAAATATGGACAATGAATATAGACTGCTTTGTTGTGTTTGCTCTTGTTGGGGCGGGGGTAGAGGAAAGGTCTATACAAAAACCCAAAAAGGTCTGAAAAGGGAGTTTCGCGTTGAGTTAAAGATACGGGAATTTTTAGTATAGGACATTTTATGTTTTATTTATTAGATGAAAATGTAAAAATAAATAATGTGCATGTTAAACAGTACAGAACAATTATTTCTAACAAAATATAGTGTATTTATTTTAATTTTTGTTGGTTAAGCAATGCGCTATTTGATCGAAGATTTTAGTAAGCTGAGGCTGGATCAAGCCTTGTTCACATCCTTTTGGATAATGAGAGGTTAGTGGGAAGAACAGCGTCGTATTCAGATATGTTAATCTATATAAACTCTTGAAAAAAAACCTCAAGCAACAGACATTAAATTATTCATTAGTGATTGTAAAAGCATATAAATTAAAGCGTATCAATTCTTTTTACACTGTAACATACATACTGCATATGATTCAAAATTACACATCCAGTAAACCCGTAAGTGTTCACATTATGCATAATATTCATAAGATGAACGTTTTTTAATAATCTCTTCAGTTGTTTCTACAAATCTTTTTTTTTTTTTAACTCACTGACATTTCGAAACAGGTCCAAGTTTGATTTCAAACGGCCAATATATAAAGAATTATTTCACTATGCAGCAAGTGGGCGGATTTAAGGTGGGTGTGGGGGGGGGGGGGACCCTGGTCACGTGCCCCTCCCTCTATAGATATGAATAATAGAACATTGTTTTCTTTAAATAAATCATTATTAGTGGCATAAATTTGCTTAGTTAATCATTATTTCAACAACAGCAACTGTACAAGAACATAACAACAACAGCTACTCCTACTTAGTGTATATATATGTGTGTGCATACATATTTAAATATTAATATATATGTACTACCGTACGTTATCTATCTATATATATATATATATAGATATATATATATATATATATATATATATATATATATATATATATATATATCTATATATATATATATATATATGTATGTATATATTGTAGAAAATAAGAATATATCTTAAGTTTCGTATATATATGTTTTCCTTATGTAAAAAGATCTCTTCTTCATTAATTCTTTTAAGTACATAGTAACCACTGGTAACGAAGCAGTTGTGTGCTAACAAATTGAGATTTAACTTCCCCGCTATAGTTCGTCGTTTAACAACTGTTTAATCATTCAAGAACCTCGAGTAACCTAAACTAAATTTTCTTCGGGGTTTATTTGTTAACATTCGGCAGTTGTTTCCCACCCACCGACAGCTCACCACTCTCCTTACCATGGCTCGTGTTTAATGCTGGACTATTAAGGAACTTTACAGAGACTTTTGTTTATGGATCGTATTCTCTGCTAACAATGAAGGATAAGGATTATCTACATTTCGAACCACGGAGCGACAGCGGGTAGCATGGTTCTCCGCCCTTTACCAGCTATTCCCAGCACTCTACATCTCTGGTCTGCGTGAAGATCTATTAACGACGGGGAACTCTTCAGACTTCAAGACGTTTGATTACTTTGAGGTTGGTCTCAATTTTTGTTGGCACACATCAATTGAGTTGTTAAAGTAATTTTTCTTGACGTCCGTATCACTAGTCCCTTAAAATCAAATCTCTTAACTTATGTATGTGTATTTTACTGCCATTGTTGAATTGTTAGAGATCTTTTTATATTTTAGCTTTGTGTATTTCATGACTGCATATTCTCGTCAGGGTTTAATCCAGACAAAGATTGATTTAACCCGAATTTAGTCTAGAGGAGTTATGTCGGAATCTGTGTTGATAGGGTTGTCTATATATATATATATATGGTCTCGTTATATTTATGGTAGTACATTTTTTTGGATAGGTTGTGAGAGATTCAAGACGAGGGGGACATGGGGTCCAGTGCCAAGGACACCGCATCTGGGTGGCATCATTAATTTTTCAATAGTGATATTATTGACACTGTTGTGATAATAGTAATAAATGTGTTTAAATTTTTGCTGCTCTATTAATTGTCTCCTGGAGGTTTGTTATACCTAGTTACTCCTGTTTTGAATATGGCGCCCAACGTGGGGCAGTGATAGTGTCTGATGCCTACCCGCATGCCGTTCCATTGGTTCCGAGATGTAGTTTTTTTGAAATATTAGTTTTGAAATATTATTAGCTTTGTGGTATCATTGAAGTTATATTTTTTTAGCACATATATTTCAGTATGGCAGAACTTAGGAAGCTTGTGAATGTTCGCAAATATATTAGGAAATGCGTTACTGAACAATATAACCGTAGAGGGTTATTTCCTACTTTAGATAAGGCTGAGCGTGAGAAATCTAAATTGCAGTTTGATGAATGGGTTGCTGAATTAAAGGAACTGAATAAACAAATTCTTACTCTTAAATTTGAGGAATGGGATGTAGATGAAGAGGAAAAGAAGTCTGAAGAAGAATTTAAGTTATGTCAGGAGTATAGTGATAAGCTCTTTCAATGCTTAGCTTCCCTTAAGCCAGTTGAACCTGAACCTCTTCCTTCTCGTTCCGTAGCAGATGAGGCTCGTAGCTTGTTAAAAAGTCCCATTGCACCCTTACCTAAGTATAACAGCTCTCCTGAGGAGGATCTTTCTAGATTTTTTGAAGAGTTTGAAGATACTATTAGCAAATTTAGATATCCAGAATACGATAAACTTTTACTATTAAAGCAACAGTTATCTGGTAGGGCCTTGGTTCTTGTCAATTCATTGGAAGCTGATAAAAAGGGCTATACTTATGCTAAGGAATTGTTGTTGAAAGCTTTTGCCTCTGAGGATACCCAGAAGTTTAATGTATTAAAGCAATTGACGGAGGTTAAGTTAGATTACTCTTCGGATCCTTATGAATACATTTCAAAAGTGCGTTTGTTAATTGAAAGGGTAAACAAGCTTGGTATTACTGTTGACAATATACTTCAGTTTTTTATCTGGGAAGGTATGAACGACCAGTTCAAACTTCAGTTGATACAAATAACTAATCATGCTAAGCCTTCATTAAAGGAAATTACCGAAAATTACTTTGAGGCTTGTGATCGTTTTCTTAGCAAACGAAAATCTAGGTTCAAGAGCAAGTTTCCTTCCCCTAAGGGTTCGGATACCAGTGATAATGTAGCTAGTTTTGCTGTTGATGTGAAATATGACAAAAATAAAGGATTTAGGCCGTGTAGTATATGCACAAAAGAGCTACGTATGGAGGCTACTCATCCCATAAATAAGTGTCCTAAATATGAAAGTTCTGTTTCTAAGTTAGATCAAATTAGGAAATATGGGGGTTGTGTCAAATGCTCAAACTTAAATCATGAGAGTGGATCTTGCAGATATTATTTTCGTTCTCGTTGCCGGTATTGTTCAGAATGGCACATGGGATTTTTATGTGTTAAGGTCTCTAGTTCTGATGAATGTAAAGATAGTGCGGAAGCTAAATCTGGACCTTCAATCGGTAAAGTAAAGCTCAAGTCTGTTCCCTCTAATGCTAAGCCTCTTACTAATGATAAACCTGGGGTTTCTAGTAGTATGTTATCCATAACGGAGGCCTTCCAGGGATATTTTGATCTTGACTCAGTTTTGCCTACCTTTAGCAGTACATTTGAAGGAGGGTTAAAGGTTAGGTGTTTGAAGGATAGTGGCTGTCAGTGTAACTTTATTTCCACAACTTTAGCTACTGAACTTGGATTGAAAACGGTTAGAGACAATATTTCCTTAACTATTAATGGAATAAACACATCACAACAGTATACCACTAGATTAGTAGAAGCTAAACTCAAATTCGGCAGTATTTTTAAAACGATTGAAGCACTCTGTCTACCCTGCATTAATATAAATTTAAAGCTCCCTCTTTTGGGTAAGGTTGTTGAAGGCTTTAAGGATAGAGGTTATGTTTTGGCTGATGAATTTTTAACTAAAAATGATTATGATATTGGTGACATAAATTTTATATTGGGTGCCAAATCCAGTTTCTGTCTTCCGCAAAGTGAACACTTGTTTGGTGCAGAAAGCCTATCAATGTATTCTCAAACCGCTGCAGGAGTATTGCTTCAAGGCAATTTAACACAAATGCTAAAGGATTTGTCCCATTTGCCTTATGTGGGTCATTGCTTTAATGGTGCAGTTAAGATGTCAGATAACAATTTGCTTAAGGTTATGGGCGTCTCTGGCAACCCTTCTTTTGCTTCAGACCTGTTTATTGATGATAAACCCCCTGTTCCCAGGGATTTTTGTATATTAGATGACAAAGGTGAAATTGCTCATAGTCAGCTTGAGAAGGCTGCTAGCTGCATTTTGAATGACAATTATAACAGGTACCTAGGTCTGGAAGATGGTAAGCCTGAAGAAAATGAGTGTGAAATTAATGTTAAACTTAGTAAATATGCTCTTGAAAATATGACAAGAAATGAAGATGGACGAATTATCGTTCCCTTGCTGTGGAATTTCAAGGTAGCTCATTTGTTAGGAACTAACCATGAACTTGCCAAGATAATTTTGAGAGCTAACCTAAGGAAACTTTTGAATAATCCTACACACTTGGCTCTTATGGACCAGAGTTTCAAGGAGCAAGAAGCAGCTGGTATAATTGAACGTATTGATAATCTTGATCAATTCTTGGCTGAGCATCCTAACCATAGTTTTTTACCTCATATTGGTATATTTAAATTGGACAGAGAAACCACTAAATGTCGAGTAGTTTACCTTTCTAATCTTTGTCAGAAGGATCCTAGCAGGGAAATTACTGTAAGTCACAATCAGGCCATATATCCTGGACCGACATTGAACCAAAAAATAGCTTCCGCCTTATTACATGTTCGTTTTGGTTCACATCTCCTATGTTTTGATATCTGTAAGGCATTTAATAATCTTGGTATTAATGAGGTAGATAGTAATAGACTTTTGTGTTTATGGTTCAGAAATGTTGAAAAGAATGATTTCACTGTTGTGGGATACAGAAATTTGAGACTGAGTTTTGGCTTAAGGTGCAGCCCTGCTCTGTTGCTTCTTGCCCTTTATAAAATTTTAATTTTAGAAGTAGAACACGATACTGCGCGCCTAGTCGAGCTTAAGAAACTTATCTATCAGCTTTGTTACATGGATAATTGCGCAGTGGCCTTTGACTGTTCTAAGGATCTTGAATGGGCATATTTACAACTAAACCATATATTTGACCCTTACAAGTTAAAGTTACAGCAGTTTGTCACTAATGATTTATCCTTGCAGAAGTCTATTGATATTACGTACAGTTTCCACAACTTCAGTGGTAAAGTTACTTGGTCTATTTTGGAATAGAGAAGTAGACTCTCTATCTACCAGACCCTTTAATCTTGATGTAGATGCCAAAACTAAGAGGGATATCTTACGCTCTATAGCCTCCCAATTCGACTTGTATAACTTTAATGGCCAGATGCTTAAC
The DNA here is from genome assembly GCF_015104395.2 of Macrobrachium nipponense. NCBI lineage: Eukaryota > Metazoa > Arthropoda > Malacostraca > Decapoda > Palaemonidae > Macrobrachium > Macrobrachium nipponense. The sequence goes on along the minus strand of NC_061088.1, from coordinate 14,331,114 downwards.
CACAGTAGGCTATTTATGCACTCTCTACAGTGTAAAAAGGAGTTGGGTTGGGATGATGTGCTGGATAAAGAACTACAGAGACAGTGGAAGAACATTGCTAAGCAAGCTAATGCTTCCCCAGCAGTGAATGTTCCAAGGTTTATTGGAAGCAGAAGTGATTGTTACAGTTTGTTAGCTTTTGCTGATAGTAGTAAATTTATCTTTGGAGTTGTGATTTTTATTTTGAACATTTCAACTGGTTCCATAAGCTTTGTTATGGCAAAGAACCGCATTATTGGAAAGAATTTGAATTCTAAAAGTATTCCTTCTCTCGAACTCCAGGGTATTGCTTTGGCTGCTGAGTGCCTGGTTGACTTGTATGGAATTAGCGGGTCACACTTGTGTTAACCCTATCAGAATAGTCGATTTGCAGGTATATTCAGATAGTTTGGTAGCTTTATCCTGGATTCGTTCCTATTCCATAAAACTGGATAAATTACAGAAGGTTTCTGTTTTTGTCAAGAACAGATTGCTGGACCAGCCCAATGAAATTTGTGAAAAACATCCCATTACATTTAGCTTTGTTTCTGGGGAGGACAATCCAGCTGATTGTATTACTCGTTGTCTGTCCTACAAGCAGCTAATGAGAACAAATTACTTTTCAGGTCCTGAGTTCCTGAAGAATAACCTTAGGCCGGAGGCTAGTAGAGATGACACTTTAGTCTTTACTGTTCCTATCCCTGATATATCAAAAGTCAATCCATTGAAGAGATTAATTCCTATGAAGCTAGTGTATTATTTGGGGAAACAGATGATCATTATGTGCAGACTTTGTGTAGAGTTTCAGATTTTCACAAACTTATCCTTACTTACAGAGCTGTGTTAACCTATGTTAATAACTGAAACTTAAGATTAAATCCAAGCTTCCTGATAAGTTTGCAGATTTGAATGTTTATAATTCTGGACATAATTTTTTCACAGATGCCAGTCGTCTCATATTGTTGAAGGACCAAAAGCATCATTTCCCGGAAAGTATTCAAGTATTTTGATTCCAGCAAAACGTTTGACTTGAAAGATTTACCCCAAGATCATTGGACAACTTAACCTTTATATTGATAAGGAAGGGCTCTTGCGAGTACGTAGCAAACTGGACAAATTAAAGGATGACAGGAGATACAGGTTTCCCATCTTACTTTCTAAAGATAGTAGACTAACTAAGTTAATTATTGAGAATTATCATGAGAGATTTGCGCATGCAGGATGCTATTCCCTGCTATCTGAAATTAGAAAAACCTTCTGGATACCCTGGTATTTTTCAACTGTCAAAATTTTGGTTTTGAAAACCTGTGTAACCTGTAGACGTTTTCAATGAGAGAACCATTAAGGTACCAAAATTCCTATCGTGATTTTAGGGTAAATCCCCCGGAAATCCCTTATAGAGCCATATTTGTTGACTATATGGGTCCATTTTTTGTACGTTCAAATAACCAGAAGATTAAAGTTTGGCTGTTGTGTATCACGTGTACATGGAGTAGGGCCATAAATTTAAAACTGTGTATGAATATGACCGTCAACGAATATCTAAGAGCGTTTCAACTTCATTGTTTTGAATATGGTATGCCAGAATTGTGCATTTCGGATATGGGCACCCAGCTAGTTGCGGGTGCTAATGTTATCCTTGATTTTTTGAAGGATCCGGAGGTTAATTCATATTTTGAAGAGAATGGTATAAAACCTATTCAGTTTCATCAGTTCTTTAAAGGAAATAGCGCTTTAGGGTCTATGGTGGAAAGTTGTGTAAAGTTGACAAAGAAACTAATATATGGAGCAATTCGAAATAATGTGTTGGAGATTAGAGACTTTGAATTTCTGATAGGGCAAACAATACATATTGTTAATAGGAGACCCATTGCTTTTAAGGAGGCCTTGCGGGAAACTGACTTGGATACGACTATTCCTGAGCCAATAACTCCTGAAAGTTTATTAAAGGGATATGATTTAGTCTCTGTTAATGTTATTCCACCACTACAACAATCTCCTGACTTAGAATTAGATGATAACTTTTCACTTGACTTAACTGACAGAGTAAGAGATAACTTTGTGAAACTTCGTAAGGTTAGACAGAACTTGATAGAGATATACCATTCAGAATTTATTACTTCACTCTTACAGCAGGCCGTTGGTGTGAAAGATCGTTATAACACAGTCAAGCACTCTGGTATAATGAAGAATGATGTTGTACTGATAAAGGAACCCTTTAGTAAGGCCGCCCAATATCCTATGGCAATTGTTCGAGAAACATTGACCAATGAATTAGGAGAAGTTACTGGAGCAGTCTTATGTAAAGGAAAAACTCGGGAAATAACTAAGAGACATGTGGGCTAATTTTAATTTTTCGTTTAAGGTCTAAGAAGGTGCATGACGAGGTCCAGGATGAAACTACAGATTCGGAGTCTCCTAAGCGTAATCTACCTAGGAGAAAAGCTGCAAAAAACAGCATTCAGAGGACTCGTCATATCTTAAATGATGAAATCGGATATTATCATGGTGTCTTTTCCTGTATTTTATGTGGTTGGTGTTTGGCTTATTTAATTTATGCATTCAATCATATTCAGGTTTATATATGATTGAATGTTTTTTGGGGGAGTGTAGAAAATAAGATATAATATATCTTAAGTTTCGTATATATATGTTTTCCTTATGTAAAAAGATCTCTTCTTCATTAATTCTTTTAAGTACATAGTAACCACTGGTAACGAAGCAGTTGTGTGCTAACAAATTGAGATTTAACTTCCCCGCTAGTTTCGTCGTTTAACAACTGTTTAATCATTCAAGAACCTCGAGTAACCTAAACTAATTTTCTCGGGGTTTATTTGTTTACATTCGGCAGTTGTTTCCCACCCACCGACAGCTCACCACTCTCCTTACCATGGCTCGTGTTTAATGCTGACTATTAAGGAACTTTACAGAGACTTTTGTTATGGATCGTATTCTCTGCTAACAATGGAAGGATAAGGATTATCTACATTTCTGAACCACGGAGCGACAGCGGGTAGCATGGTTCTCCGCCTTTTACCAGCTATTCCCAGCACTCTACATCTATGGTCTGCGTGAAGATCTATTAACGACGGGGAACTCTTCAGACTTCAAGATTTTTGATTACTTTGAGGTTGGTCTCAATTTTTTGT
>NC_061088.1:14320447-14325447 GCF_015104395.2 Macrobrachium nipponense | reverse complement strand
GCCACGGGCCCATTCAGGAATCTGAAGTAGAGCCAATCTGCGTCCAATGGCTTCTCCAACTTCTCCAACCGCCCCTCGGAAAGAAATCAACTTTTCTGTATCACACAAACGAGCGCCAATTCTTCTTCCCCTTCCGGATTACCTAGAGGAAAATAGGGATTCTGAAGGTCGCATAAAAATATATAGTACATAGCCTAAATATATCCAGGAAGAAAGGTTTACTAAAAAAATATTTGGCCTTTCATTTTATTTTTATTTTTTTCTCCTCTTTTTTTTATTTTTACCTGGAATAGAAAGTAAGAAGAGAGGGGAAGGAAGGATGAGAAGGGAAGGGTGAAACATTATATATATAGTTTGTTTAGGGTTTGTCTTTGTTTGATTCTTTACCTACCCTGACCATAAAAAAAATGAAAACATACATATCTACAACTCGTGAATTAGAATAATAATCATTGTTACTTTTCCTGATTGGATAACCACACTGGAAATACATGCCCATCAAAATAAAAATGAAAAACAGATTGACAACTCGTGAATTAGACGCATAAATGTTAGTACTTTTCCTGATTGGATAACCACACTGAAAATACAGTACCCATCAAATAAAAATGAAAACACACATTTCTACAAGTCATGAATTAAACGCATAAACATTAATACTTTTCCTGATTGGATAACCACACTGAAAATATACCCTTCTTACCCAAGAGGCTACTTCGAATGATCGCCTTATGACGTCATTTGCAAAATGGGAGAAATTCGAAATACTACTCCCTTCACGACCTTCGCTGAGAGAATGTTTGTGTCAAATTTAGGTGTTGCTCAGTGCCCTATCAAATGATGGAAAAAAAGTTAAGTATATCTTAGTTTTACCGGACCACTGAGCTGATGAACAGCTCTCCTAGGGCTGGACCCGAAGGATTAGATATTTTTACGCGGTTAGGAACCAGTTGGTCACCTAGAAACGGGACCCACCGCTTATTGTGGGATCCGAGCCACATTATATCGAGAAATGAATTTCTATCACCAGAAATAAAACTCCTCTGATTCCGCGTTGGCCGAGCCGGGAATCGAACTTCGGACCACCGGATTGGTAGCCAAGCGCAAAAACCACTCGTCCAACGGGGAACTATCGAATGTTGGAACCGAGACTTATTGCCTATATTGTAAACAAAATGATGATATTTACACTGCAACGCTGGAACAAAATCAAAGATGGTTACCCATGGTAAAAATGACAGACGAAAGCTGTGCAAATGGTTGTGCACGATTCCCCAGTTCTGTAGCGTCATACAACATATCAGGAGTCTTTGTACAATATCTTGAGAGATCTGCACCACCAATTCTTGCTACGACGCTATTCTAACCTAGAAATGCTGGAGGGAGGTCAAGGGTTGACAAGAGTGAGTTAAATGTGGTCTCAATCAGTTCGCCAAAACCCAAGTGGGACCTGATTACAAACCCACCTCGAAGAAATTGCTAGTCTCGAAGATCAGCTCAAGTGGTCAATCAAACTTCCACCAGAGCTTTGCGGAAAGATATGGTCACTTGAACTTTTAGCCTTCCGCAGATGGCATAAATAATTATCAATCGTATTGGCATTTAATACTTTGACCACCTTCCAAAAGGCCATAAGCTTTGGTTAGTAAACGTTTCGACCTCTTCCTGGAAAGAAATAATCCAGTCAATGCAATTATTGGGGACCATCCGTGCTAGCTTGGCCACAAGTAATAATAATTATAATACTGGCATAGTTCATTAATGACTGATTCTATCCTCCTTTGGAATTTAACTGACTGATCAAGTACGGAGTAAACCAAAGGAACCATACACACAAAAAAAGAAAGAAAAAAAAAACGATTGGCGTGTTACGACTCTCACTGAAGGTTGAGGCCATTAAAAAAAAAAGATGATGAAGGAATAAACAAACAAACAAAAAAGCTGTAAAAATGCTAAGTATGACTAAAAACAAAAGTAGAAGCATCAGTAAAGGAATAATAATTTATTGAGGCAAAAATAATCACTACAGATGAGAACTGCAATTATGGATTCGCACATTTGAATCCAGCCTTTCGGATTCCTGAAGTGTAAAAGTAGACAATCGCTTTCCAAATCCCCAAGATTCCCTTTTACTTCCGCGGGAAGCCCCCGGAGGATTGCCCCTCGATCAACTCGGGGTCCCAGGGCCTCCCTCTAGCCAAGCCCAAGAGGAGACCCATTCCGTGGAACAGACTGAGGCCTTTATAGGCTTTGGTAGGAAAAGCAACAATTACCGATTTGGGAGATGGCTTTCGGATCCTTGACCCGAAAGTCCTACAGGATAAGGGATCAGTGCTTAAACCTCCGTGAAATTGTCAACCGGTTCCTCCTTTTCTGTATCTCCTACAATTAACGTTTGCCGTGAGAAGGGACTTCTGATGTCATTTGATATCTCGGCTTCCGGATATTTCTTAATTGACTAGAGGAGAGAGAGAGAGAGAGAGAGAGAGAGAGAGAGAGAGAGAGAGAGAGAGAGAGAGAATGGAATGCAATATGAAAACGCAAATGTGTATTTCGCCGGAATATTCATTTACATAAGTAAAAGCAAACAAACCATGAAACGCAGTTATATTCTAATGTGCCGTATTCACATAAAATTATACACACGTATTTATGTGCATGCGTGTATGTGCGTATTCTTCAGGTAAGCGATATTTCTTAACAAGGCCTTAAGCAGATACCAGCCATTTCCTGAGGCCATTATAAAACCTATTAAGGAAAATTCCCAATGCTTCATTTTAACGCCCAGCGGTTTCGAAATTTATCGGTTAGCCATAAAAGCCATTAAGAACTCCAGCATAACTTAACTATAGTTTCTGGCAAACAGAACACTGAAGGTGTTTACAGTAATTATTTGCTGGACATGTTTAGTTCCAGGAGCATTACACCTTATACAATTTCCATTCCCAATTTCAATTCTGGAAAAGGTGACACATCACGATTGATATAAAAGAGGGAATGGGGATTCAAAATATTTCAAAATCAGATATGATAAAAACTTTTTTTTTTTTTTTTTTACCGTATCATAGTTGCTACATCCGCAATCCGCGAAAGACTACGATTTCTTCTCTTCAAAGGCACACTCGCGGACAAAGATTGAATGATCCTACTGAACTCACAAATCTAACGAGAGTTACGCCGTACTGTACAGTGATGCTAAAATCTCATGCGACATGATTCCATAGGATTTCGTTCTAAATTCACTAACCGGCAACCAAGCATGCTCCATATTTATCTATTATTTCAATGCGAAAACGAAAATATCGCATACAATAAGGCCATAATATGTTTCATAAGAGTGAAATCTGTCATATATTTAAAAAATGTAAGAAATGTCACGTATAGCCAAATTTCAGAAAAACTCTTACGAAGCATTTGACCAAAACGAAGATATTTATCTTTCTTAAATATTTAAAAAATTATGGCATACCGACAAATATTCGTCCATTTGCCAAAGCCAAGATATTATTCCTAGGCCTAGGTGTTAGATTTCTTTACTTTACCTTCAATATTCACATCTCTATATTAACAAGTTTCTGGCCAGAAGGAGAATGAGGTAATCTACACATTCTTTCACTTCAAGTTAGCTTATGAAAGAATAAATTATACACAAAAGCGAGCAGAAGGACTTCTAAGAAAATAATATTTTAAACCAGTTAAAAACAAGCGTTCCATACGCCGAGATATTAACACTTATATTTCGATTGATAGCCATCTTCTGCATATAACCAAAATCATCATCATCTTTTACTACTCGAAGAACAGGTAATCTCTACAAATAAAAACATTAGCAACAGATTACATCTCAGAAGGCTTAGATTAGGCCTATAAATCATTTTGCAACTTACAGGCAGCTTAAACACAGCCTGAAACTTCAACATTCAAAGAAAACTGGTTGTAATTCATATTCCTATTGTAATCCTCAAAGAACAGGTAAGCTCTACAAATAAATTCATCAGAAACAGATTACACCTAAGAAGGCTTAGCTTATTTTTTTAGGCCTATAAAACATTTTGCAACATTCAAGCAGCTTAAACGCAGCCGAAAACTTTAACATTCAAAGAAAACTTTTTTAATTCATATGCTTGTATTTTGAAAATGTTGTTATGACTATTGGTCGAGTTTATTAGGTCTACTGTCGTAATGCTGCAGACTTGGTTATGTTGACCAGTCCGAGGAGCATGTTAAGTGTGCTTTCATTGCTGGCACCGCTAACCTTATCGCACAGCACTTTGAAATGAGCAACGTAAAAAAAATCAGTTCAAATTACACAGATTACGAATTATACCAATTCACAAAAGGGATCATATCTATTTAACCATAAGGAAAATAGGGCTAGCTGTGAATTTGTGAATTCACCAACTTTTCGACATGTATAACATTGAAAAAAAAAAAAAAAAAAAAAAAAAAATTGAACTACTTGCCAGCGTCACGTTGAGTCTGAGAATCTGGACGATACAAAAAGAATAATGTTGCATGATTTGAGCACCACTGTACATATACAGATATATATATGAATAGGTATTAACTTCAAAGAACTCCACACCATATATGTAAATATCACCGAAAGTTTGAAGATAAACTAATTGTTATTGTATTCCTCCGCAATGTTGCTTATGCATTCACGTGAACATATATCAAAACGAAGTTTAAGTTCATACGCTGCCAACGCCATATATGAGCTAAGAGATATATTATCTGTAAACATAAGAAGACGATGCCAAGGTTTAAATGGAGAGGAAAATAATATTCGCTGCAGAGGAAATCCGAGAAACAATATTTCATGTTCAACAAAACCAAGAGGCGATACTTCTCAAGCAACGGGAGTTACACACCCTGGAGCCATAACCTTACTATAATGGGAGCTATGTCTGTCTGTCCGTCTGTCATTCAATCACGGCCAAACGGCTGGTCCGATGGGCATGAAACTTAGCAGGGTTATAGTGGGGACGCTTAAGATG
>NC_061088.1:14295447-14312947 GCF_015104395.2 Macrobrachium nipponense | reverse complement strand
TGCTGACAATTTTTCCAAAAAAAAAAAAAAAAAAACTGTAGTAATCGCATAATTGAAGAATCTGAGGTCTTCCAAGACCGAAGAGAGATAAAGCGTTTCTCCCTCATGAATCGAGTTGTTTGCCTTCATGGCTTCTTCTTCATATGAAAGATGGCCCGACCCTTTTTGTTTTCCAGCGTCTGCAGACGAGAGGGTCTCCTGGAAAGTGAGTCAGGAGTGTTTTGCTACGATAATTGTGTCCGAAAATGAATGAGAGGGCGTCTGCTATTTACGTCGCCTTGGATAAGGTATATACATTCTACTTTCTAATTGTGTAAGTTCCTCGTTGGACGAGTGGTTCGGCCAACGCTGAGTCAGAGGCATTTATTTCTGGTAATAGGAATTCACTTCTCGATATAATGTGGTTCGGATCCCACAATAAGCTGTAGGTCCCGTTGCTAGGTGGCCAATTGGTTCTTAGCCACGTAAAAATATCTAATCCTTCGGGCCAGCCCTTGGAGAGCTGTTCATCAGCTCAGTGGTCTGATAAAACTAAGATATACTTAACTCTAACTTTTGTAGTACAGTGCCAAGCGCACTATTGAGGAAACTAATCTTGAAAATGAACCACAAATTTCACTATATCTTTAACGACACTTCATTCTCATGAGTCGAAATCCCTTCATTGATGGTCTCCAAAGGCAGACGTCACTTCACTAAAAAAAAAAGAAAAAAAATTGTGATGCAATTTTCAAATATGCAAATATCATACTACTATGAATGTTGCATATCTCACTCACGGCTAGAAAGAAACGGACTCCTCGCCAGTTTCCGTGCAGTAATTTACGGAAATTGAATAAAATTACATTGAATAAAAAAAAAGATTCTAAATATTTCAAATGATATTCATGGCTAAAACTATAGCCACTTGTTTTAAAGAAATAATTTTAGGAAATGAAGGAAATAACATAAAATCAGTAATGATTTTGGGTAATACTTCTACAATCAATAATGGTAATAGTAAAAAACTAATAAAATAATAATAATAATAATAATAATAATACAAAGTACAAGAGAGGGGACTAAATAACACAACAGAAGATGTAAAACAGAGGCTTAAGGCCAAAGCACATAAGATCCAACGGTACATGAACAGGAATAAGGGATACCAACAGAACAAACTATTCGGAACCAACCAGAAAAGACTATACAGCCAACTAAGAGGGGAAGACAACCACCCAGAAACTCCTGAAGCCGAACCAAGTAAGAGACTCTGGGAAAACATATGGAGCAATCCGGTATCACACAACAAACATGCAACATGGCTCCAGGAAGTAAAGGAAGAAGAAACAGGGAGAATAAAACAAAGATTCACAGAGATCACGACAGACACAGTCAGACACCAACTAAAGAAAATGCCAAACTGGAAAGCCCCAGGTCCCGATGAAGTCCATGGATACTGGCTCAAAAACTTCAAGGCCCTACACCCACGAATAGCAGAACAACTCCAGCATTGTATCTCAAATCACCAAGCACCCAAATGGATGACCACAGGAACGAACATCCTTAGTAGAAAAAGACAAGAGTAAGGGAAATATAGCCAGTAACTACTGGCCTATCACCTGCCTACCAATAATGTGGAAGTTACTAACAGGTATCATCAGTGAAAGGCTATACAACTACCTAGAGGAGACAAACACCATCCCCCACCAACAGAAAGGTGGAGAAGGAAGTGTAGGGGCACAAAAGACCAGCTCCTGATAGACAAAATGGTAATGAAGAACAGTAGGAGAAGGAAAACCAACCTAAGCATGGCATGGATAGACTATAAGAAAGCCTTTGACATGATACCACACACATTGCTAATAGAATGCCTGAAAATATATGGGGCAGAAGAAAACACCATCACCTTCCTCAAAAATACAATGCGCAAACTGGGAATACAATACTTACAAGCTCTGGAATAAGACTAGCAGAGGTTAATATCAGGAGAGGGATCTTCCAGGGCGACTCACTGTCCCCACTACTCTTCGTAGTTAGCCATGATTCCCATGACAAAAGTACTACAGAAGAGTGGATGCCGGGTACCAGCTCAAGAAAAGATGCAACAGAATCAACCATCTGATGTTCATGGACGACATCAAGCTGTATGGTAAGAGCATCAAGGAAATAGATACCCTAATCCAGACTGTAAGGATTGTATCTGGGGACATCAGGATGGAGTTTGGAATAGAAAAAAGCGCCTTAGTCAACATACAAAAAGGCAAAGTAACGAGAACTGAAGGGATAAAGCTAACCAGATGGGAGCAACATCAAACACATAGATGAGACAGGATACAAATACCTGGGAATAATGGAAGGAGGAGATATAAAACACCAAGAGATGAAGGACACGATCAGGAAAGAATATATGCAGAGACTCAAGGCGATACTCAAGTCAAAACTCAACGCCGGAAATATGATAAAAGCCATAAACACATGGGCAGTGCCAGTAATCAGATACAGCGCAGGAATAGTGGAATGGACGAAGGCCGAACTCCGCACCATAGATCAGAAACCAGGAAACATATGACAATACACAAAGCACTACACCCAAGAGCAAATACGGACAGACTATACATAACACGAAAGGAAGGAGGGAGAGGGACTACTAAGTATAGAGGACTGCGTCAACATTGAAAATAGAACACTGGGGCAATATCTGAAAACCAGTGAAGACGAGTGGCTAAAGAGTGCATGGGAAGAAGGACTAATAAAAGTAGACGGAGACCCAGAAATATACAGAGACGGAGAAAGACAGAAAGAACAGAGGACTGGCACAACAAACCAAGGCACGGACAATACATGAGACAGACTAAAGAACTAACCAGCGATGACAATTGGCAATGGCTACAGAGGGGAGAGCTAAAGAAGGAAACTGAAGGAATGATAACAGCGGCACAAGATCAGGCCCTAAGAACCAGATATGTTCAAAGTACAATAGACGGAAATAACATCTCCCCCCATATGTAGGAAGTGCAATACGAAAAGTGAAACCATAAACCACATAGCAAGTGAATGCCCGGCACTTGCACAGAACCAGTACAAAAAGAGGCATGATTCAGTAGCAAAAGCCCTCCACTGGAGCCTGTGCAAGAAACATCAGCTACCTTGCAGTAATAAGTGGTACGAGCACCAACCTGAAGGAGTGATAGAAAACGATCAGGCAAAGATCCTCTGGGACTATGGTATCAGAACGGATAGGGTGATACGTGCTAACAGACCAGACGTGACGTTGATTGACAAAGTCAAGAAGAAAGTATCACTCATTGATGTCGCAATACCATGGGACACCAGAGTTGAAGAGAAAGAGAGGGAAAAATTGGATAAGTATCAAGATCTGAAAATAGAAATAAGAAGGATATGGGATATGCCAGTGGAAATCGTACCCATAATCATAGGAGCACTAGGCACGATCCCAAGATCCCTGAAAAGGAATCTAGAAAAAAACTAGAGGCTGAAGTAGCTCCAGGACTCATGCAGAAGAGTATGATCCTAGAAACGGCACACATAGTAAGAAGAGTGATGGACTCCTAAGGAGGCAGGATGCAACCCGGAACCCCACACTATAAATACCACCCAGTCGAATTGGAGGACTGTGATAGAGCAAAAAATAGAAATAATAATAATAATAATAATAGCCTTCGACATGATACCACACACATGGCTAATAGAATGCCTGAAAATATATGGGGCAGAGGAAAACACCATCACCTTCCTCAAAATACAATGCGCAACTGGAATACAATACTTACAAGCTCTGGAATAAGACTAGCAGAAGTTAATATCAGGAGAGGGATCTTCCAGGGCGACTCACTATCCCCACTACTCTTCGTAGTAGCCATGATTCCCCATGACAAAAGTACTACACAAGATGGATGCTGGGTACCAACTCAAGCAAAGCGGCAACAAAATCAACCATCTGATGTTCATGGACGAAATCAAGCTGTATGGTAAGAGCATCAAGGAAATAGATACCCTAATCCAGACTGTAAGGATTGTATCTGGGGACATCAGGATGGAGTTTGGAATAGAAAAATGCGCCTTAGTCAACATACAAAAAGGCAAAGTAACGAGAACTGAAGGGATAAAGCTACCAGATGGGAGCAACATCAAACACATAGATGAGACGGGATACAAATACCTGGGAATAATGGAAGGAGGGGATATAAAACACCAAGAGATGAAGGACACGATCAGCAAAGAATATATGCAGAGACTCAAGGCGATACTCAAGTCAAAACTCAACGCCGGAAATATGATAAAAGCCATAAACACATGGGCAGTGCCAGTAATCAGATACAGCGCAGGAATAGTGGAATGGACGAAGGCCGAACTCCGCACCATAGATCAGAAAACCAGGAAACATATGACAATACACAAAGCACTACACCCAAGAGCAAATACGGACAGACTATACATAACACGAAAGGAAATAGGGAGAGGACTACTAAGTATAGAGGACTGCGTCAACATCGAGAACAGAGCACTGGGGCAATATCTGAAAACCAGTGAAGACGAGTGGCTCAAGAGTGCATGGGAAGAAGGACTAATAAAAGTAGACGAAGACCCAGAAATATACAGAGACAGGAGAAAGACAGACAGAACAGAGGACTGGCACAACAAACCAATGCACGGACAATACATGAGACAGACTAAAGGACTAGCCAGCGATGACAATTGGCAATGGCTACAGAGGGGAGAGCTAAAGAAGGAAGCTGAAGGAATGATAACAGCGGCACAAGATCAGGCCCTAAGAACTAGATATGTTCAAAGAACGATAGACGGAAATAACATCTTTCTCCCATATGTAGGAAGTGCAATACGAAAAATGAAACCATAAACCACATAGCAAGTGAATGCCTGGCACTTGCACAGAACCAGTACAAAAAGAGGCATGATTCAGTGGCAAAAGCCCTCCACTGGAGCCTGTGCAAGAAACATCAGCTACCTTGCAGTAATAAGTGGTACGAGTGATAGAAAACGATCAGGCAAAGATCCTCTGGGACTATGGTATCAGAACGGATAGGGTGATACGTGCAAACAGACCAGACGTGACGTTGATTGACAAAGTCAAGAAGAAAGTATCACTCATTGATGTCGCAATACCATGGGACACCAGAGTTGAAGAGAAAGAGAGGGAAAAATGGAAAAGTATCAAGATCTGAAAATAGAAATAAGAAGGATATGGGATATGCCAGTGGAAATCGTACCCATAATCATAGGAGCACTAGGCACGATCCCAAGATCCCTGAAAAGGAATCTAGAAAAACTAGAGGCTGAAGTAGCTCCAGGACTAATGCAGAAAGAGGGTGTGATCCCTAGAAACGGCACACATAGTAAGAAAAGTGATGGACTCCTAAGGAGGCAGGATGCAACCCGGAACCCCACACTATAAATACCACCCAGTCGAATTGGAGGACTGTGATAGAGCAAAAAAAAAAAAATAAAAATAATAATAATAATAATATAACTAATGACTTTGGCTAATACTACTACAATTAATAATAATAATAAAAAATAATAGTAAAACTGCCTACCGTAAACAGCAACTACAATAATACTAATAATAATAGTAAGTAATGACTTTGGCTACTACTACTACAATCAATAATATAATAATAATAGTGACACTACTCCAATAACAGCAACTACGATCAAAATGGATCCAGAATAATAATAATAATAATAATAATAATAATAATAATAATAATAATAATAATAATATCACCCAGTCGAATTGGAGGACTGTGATAGAGCAAAAAAAAACAATAATAATAATGATAATAATAATAATAATAATACAATTTTATCTTACATAATCAAAGACCATACCTTTCTATTTCGTCTAGTATATTTAAATCAATATCACATAATAATAATAATAATAATAATAATAATAATAATAATAATAATAATAATAATAATAATAATAATAATAATAATAATAGCGTTCTCTCTCTCTCTCTCTCTCTCTCTCTCTCTCGTCTCTCTCTCACTCTCTCTCTCTCTCTCTAAAAAAAAAAAAAAGTTAAACCATTCGTAACATTCTAATGAAATTTTGGAGATATTCTCCTTCACGAGAATTACTTCCGGAATTATTAACATCATTCAGGCTCGCTTTGGAGAACCAGGTGAAGGAGGAGTTCAGCGTCAGAGGATTTCGAAATGTGAAAGGTCAATACCCAAGATGACGACATGACCTTCGAAACAAAAGGTGTATATACGGATACAGTATATATTTTTTTTCAAATATTTTAATACCTAATGGAGAACAAGAGCGCACACACGAGCATGTATACATAAATATATTAATATATATTTTATATATATATATATATATATATATATATATATATATATAACATATATATATATATATATATATATATATATATATATATATATCTATATATATAAATATAATATATATATATTATAAGATACAATAAGTATATACTAGATATATATTATATAATATATATATATATATTATATAATAATATATATTATAGTTATATAATATATATATATAATATATATGTATATATATTATAGATATAATAGATAATCCAGATATATATATATATTAATTATATATATATGTGTGTGTGTGTGGTGTGTGTGTGTGTGTGTGTGACGTGTGCGTGTGTGTGTGTGTGTGGTTGCAACATGTATATAGTGTTTTATGGGACCTTTTATAATCAATTATACATATACATATATATATATATATATATATATATATATATATATAATATATATATATATATATATATATATATATATATATATATATATATATATATATCAACGTATAATGGTAATGATGTAATACCTTTCCTCTAATATATAAAATACACGAGAGAGAGAGAGAGAGAGAAGAGAGAGAGAGAGAGAGAGAGAGAGAGAGAATTTCTTAACATTCAACATCTGATCTTTGGAATGATAGAAACGCCGGCCGCCCCACCATTGGGAGATGTACATAGTACCAGTGATCGGGTGGGGGGGGTGGGCGGCGAGTCAGGTGGCAACTCCCACTCGCCCTCTGAGGACATCTGCTCTTAAACAGATTAATTCTCTCCGAGAACACTTGAAAACACCTCCTCTTCCAGTCAAGAGAATTAGAACCTGACCCTCCAGCGCCACTGAGAAGATAAACTCGTTCAAAATGATTGAAATTTATGTTGTAGTTGTGGGGGTATGGAGCTTGACCTTTTGTTTATTTGTATAAAATTTGATTTTAATGTGTCAATGTATACATGGGCACATTTTGACACTGAGATGAGCTGTTGGAAAGCTGTGCTATTGACTACTGCATTTACTTTCTCTTCTAATGTTCTGCTGCTTAAAATAATAAAAAATTCTCTCATACAGTTACTGTCAATCAAAAAGGCGCGATCCGACCTCCAGCTTAATAGGGGAGCATGCCAAAATCTTGGGTCAAGTGCTGCCTTGTTTCACAAACGAAAATTAAAATAAATACGCTATATATTATCAGAAATAATTGTTCTGTACTGGGTAACATCCACATTATCTATTTTTTACATTTTCATTCTAATAAATAAATCACAAATCTCCTATCCTAAAATTCCTATATCTTTAACTCAACTCGAAGCACCTTTCCCAGGCCTTTTTAGGCTTCGACATAGGGCTTTCCTACCCCTCCCAAACAAGAACAACTACAGCAACAAAAACAACAACACCAACAACAAATTAGTTTGTAGGCTTGCTTCCGAGTAAGCGATAATCGAAAACGTTCTTTTTAAATAATCATTGTAAAATCTTCTGATAACTAATGCCAGTCTCTGAACAGATGACCTCTCTAGAATCCTTGAGTAAAAACTCTTACCAAGACATTACCATCTCATAGGTATTGACAGCTATGGAGCAACAAAACCCATAGAATATTTTATGAATGTTTTTAGCAATGAACCCTTCTCTAAATGTAATTACTTTTCCATTCCCTTTGGGATTTGGTAAATTGTTTTTTTTTATTCAGAAAACTACCTTTCCTTCTGCATACCCATTAAAGCAGGGGTTCTTAACAGGGGGTATCGGTACCCCTTGGCAGTATGAGAACTACATGTTGGGGGTATGGAGCTTGACCTTTTGTTTATTTGTATAAAATTTGATTTTAATGTGTCAATGTATACATGGGCACATTTTGTAAATAAATAAATATGTAAAACTATTTTTGTTTTATGTTCTATTCCTAGCTTTCCATACCTTAAGTGTGTAATAAACTAAGTATATTAAGTTATATATTGTCAACAAATATGACTCAAGTGGACTTAAGCAATGGGGGTATGGAACCATATTGGGCAATTCATTGGGGGTCTGGAGTCATCAAAGGGTTAAGAACCCCTGCACTAGAGCACATTGCCAGAAAAGACAATGAACGTTTCCGCTCCATAACTTTAACGAGGGAAATAAGCCCTGAATGGCGTTACAGCAATGCTTTTAAGAGCTTCATTCAGACCCGGAGGTGCCACCAAAATGGATCATTAGGTGTCGCCTCGTTTAAGTAATGGCTGACAGCTGCGTCTAATAGCTTTGGTAGCATTCAAAGGATTCAGAACTTTCATATGCCGGGCAGCTAATTTGTGAGATGTATGCTAGTATTGCTCCAGCTCCGGTTTTTTGTCATGCCTCTAGGTCAGGTCAGGTTGGGTTAGTTTGTTTTGCCATGCCCCTAGGTTAGGTTAAGTTGGGTTAGTTTGTTTTGCCATGGTCCTAGGTAGGTTAGGTTGGGTTATTTTGTTTTGCCATGGCCCTAGGTTATGTTAAGTTGGGTTAGTTTGTTTTGCCATGCCCCTCAGTTAGGTTAGATTAGGTTAGTTTTGTTTTGCCATGGCCCCTAGGTTTAGCGGGTTTAAGTTGGGTTTTAGTTTTGTTCCTGAAATGGGCCCCTAGTTAGGTTGAGTTGGGTTAGTTTGTTTTGCCATACCCCTATGTACTTGCTTTGGCAGTACACATACTAAAAAAATATACTAAATTAGGTTAGGTTGGGCTAGCTTGTTTTGCCATGCCCTAGGTTAGGTTAGTTTATTTTGCCCTGCCCCTAGGTTAGGCTAGGTTGGGTCAATTTGTTTTGCCATGGCCCTAGGTTAGGTTAGGTTAGATTAGGTTAATACCTCTGCAGTAATTTTGGCTGAGGATACTTTTGAAAGACGTATCACTCAGGAGAGGTGGAACATAGATCCTACCAGGTGAACTCTCTCGAGAGACTGAGAGTTTCCAGCCCTGTGATTGGCTTATCAACAGTCAATCAGGAGCGTCGTAAGGGACTGGCCTAGACATCAAATGCACGGTTGATGTGAATCTACTATAGCTCTGATGTGACCTTGTTGCCGAAAGAGGAAAGTCATTGCAATCCCTCTTCCAACAAGAGGGGTCATCTTTCAAGAGGAAGGGATATCCTCTTAGCGTGGCTCGTCCCAGGATCCATCCCACTCAGTCCAATACTTGACACTGATATGCAGATATCCAATATTGATATCCGGGGAATCGATATATTAATAATAACGTGAAGAACCATTTTGCCATGATAGATGTTATTGATATTAGTATTCATGCAAAAAAAAAATTACTTGGTAATTTTATTGATTTGTTCAATGTTTTGGATTATTATTATTATTATTATTATAGTTATTATTATTATTAAAACTACTAATGAATGTCTTGAAATAAAAAAAACGAATCCGCAGTTACGTAGGTGTACGTTATTTAAAGATAAATGTGTATACAGAGTTTTCGGGAATCCGCTCGATTCCAGAAAATTGGAATTGAACAGATTTCCGAAAGCTCTCTATAGAGATTTATCTATAAATACATAACTGTGGATCTGTTTCTCTATTATTATTACTATTATTATTATTATTTTTTTTTTTTTTTTTTGCTCTATCAAAGTCTTCCAATTCGACTGGGTGGTATCTATAGTGTGGGGTTCCGGGTTGCATCCTGCCTCCTTAGGAGTCCATCACTTTTCTTACTATGTGCGCCGTTTCTAGGATCACACTCTTCTGCATGAGTCCTGGAGCTACTTCAGCCTCTAGTTTTTTTCTAGATTCCTTTTCAGGGATCTTGGGATTGTGCCTAGTGCTCCTATGATTATGGGTACGATTTCCACTGGCATATCCCATATCCTTCTTATTTCTATTTTCAGATCTTGATAATTATCCATTTTTTCTCTCTCTTTCTCTTCAAACTCTGGTGTCCCATGGTATTGCGACTTCAATGAGTGATACTTTCTTCTTGATTTTGTCAATCAACGTCACGTCTGGTCTATTTGCACGTATCACCCTATCTGTTCTGATACCATAGTCCCAGAGGATCTTTGCCTGATCGTTTTCTATCACTCCTTCAGGTTGGTGCTCGTACCACTTATTAACTGCAAGGTAGCTGATGTTTCTTGCACATGCTCCAGTGGAGGGCTTTTACCACTGAATCATGCCTCTTTTTGTACTGGTTCTGTGCAAGTGCCAGGCATTCGCTTGCTATGTGTTTATGGTTTCATTTTTCGTATTGCACTTCCTACATATGGGAGAGATGTTATTTCCGTCTATCGTTCTTTGAACATATCTGGTTCTTAGGGCCTGATCTTGTGCCGCTGTTATCATTCCTTCAGTTTCCTTCTTTAGCTCTCCCCTCTGTATCCATTGCCACGTGTCATCGCTGGCTAGTTCTTTAGTCTGTCTCCTGTATTGTCAGTGCATTGGTTTGTTGTGCCAGTCCTCTGTTCTGTTTGTCATTCTCATGTCTCTGTATATTTCTGGGCCTTCATCTACTTTTATTAGTCCTTCTTCCCATGAAACACTCTTTAGCCACTCGTCTTCACTGGTTTTCAGATATTGCCCCAGTGCTCTGTTCTCTATGTTGACGCAGTCAGGTCTAGCATTTATCCTGGTCTTCTCCTTTGTTAGGCCCATAAGGGAGAGACAAGAATGGGAATGGAACTGCTTCTGACACAACGACATTTTCGGCAGCAGCAATTCCGATCCTCCTCTCTCGAATAGACGGCTCGATGATTATTGGATAAGAATATTTTGCCTTGAGTTTAGGAGTCATGGCCAGTGATCAGAACGCTCTCTCTATCTCTCTCTCGTCTCTCTCTCTCTCTCTCTCTCTCTCCTCACAACACGCACTAACGTCATAGCAAATTTATATATCATGAATTGAGTTTAGTTCTGGCCAGTGATCAGACGCTCTCTCTCTCTCTCTCTCTCTCTCTCTCTCTCTCGTCAAGAAACTAGATATTTACCAATTGCCAAGTCGAAGAGAGAGAGAGAGGAGAGAGAGAGAGAGAGAGAGAGAGAGAGAAATCATTATAATTTCATTGGGAGCCAACAATGTTTGAGTCAATGTCATGGTACAAAAAATAAATAAATAAATAAATAAATAAATAAATAAATAAATAAACACTACTGAACAAGGCCCACAAATACATAACATCGATTCCCTATATTTACATGAGCTCCATTTCTTTTCTACCTGAACCGTGAACTGGTCGTTGAACTAAAGAGGTTCTTCGTTAAAATAATGTGGCTTAGATGACCTCGTTTAACTCCAGGGAAGTTGTCGGGGATCGACCTATGAAAGGCTGTATGCGTACTTGCGTTGTGGAGAGGCTTTCCAAACCAGTGGTTCTTAACCCTTTAATGACCACACCCCCTCTAAAATTTGGTCCTGCCCTCCAACCAACTCCCTCCCACCGCATCCATAGAATAAACTTCCCACGAAGATTTAAAGGAAAATTTAAAAATAAAGTGAAAAAAAGATAAGGAGGTTTCGAGAGATAGAGAGGGAGGTAAATAATTACAAAACATGGTGAGCCCAGCGTGTCTCAACTAGAGTAGCAGGCCATAGGAAACTATAGCATAGTCCACCTAGCTTTGCAGCTAAGCCCCGCCCACTGCACGCTTGTGATTGGCTAGCTCTCGAAAGGGGAATGACGTCACATTAGTTAACAGTCCACATGATAACGTTACAAGGCGATTCTTTTGCATTTTTTCATAAACTTCTGAATAGTAGTTCTTCACACTTGTTAAGAGAGTAACGAATATAATTAGAACTATTTTTTATTGTTCCCTGGGCCTCGTGCCTCCCATGGATATTGCTGACGACCCCCTAGGGGGCGGTCCCCCCCAAGTTTAAGATTCATTGCGAGTCTAACCCCTTACCTCTCCATATGTGACTGTGGCTATTCACGTGCTGGCATATGATAAGATGTAAGAGAACAAAGGAGTGTCTTTGAAGGCTATTTCAAAAATAGTATTGCTTCTATAAAGCTCTGTCACACTACCAAGGACTGAGAGATTGATTTGCTATAAAAAGCCGTGCGATAACTATGTTGATTGACGCCAAACCTGCAATGAATCAATGATCTTCTCAAGTTTTCGCATCTAGGAAAAATCTCTCTCTCTCTCTCTCTCTCTCTCTCTCTCTCTCTCTCTCTCATAGTTAAATAGGCAAATAAGCAACGATTAATGCAGTTTTATCAGTGAACATATCACAGTCGCTTACAGTCAAAATAGTAGCAGGTTTGGTTACCAGAGAATTGCTTTTGAATAGTTTCACACTGTTTAAGGATACCAGGCTATTTTAGAAAATAATTTTCTTTTAGGAGATTCATTGGTTTGGGAAATTTATGGGTCTTTGAAATATCTCTTTATATTGGAATGAATTTGGAGGATACCTTTGAACATCTGAAAGAGGGATATATCTTTTGTTTATTCCTCCTCTTATTGTTTGTTTGTATGGTGTTTTTACGTTGCATGGAACCAGTGGCTATTCAGCAACGGGACCAACGGCTTTAAGTGACTTCCGAACCACGTCGAGAGTGAACTTCTATCACCAGAAATACACATCCCTAACCCCTCAGTGGAATGCCCGAGAATCCCGAGAATCGGACTCGCGACCACCGCGCTGGCAGGCCAAGACCAAGCCGACCACGCCACTGAGGCGCTATTCCTCCTCTTATGGATAATTTTATCTTAAAAAAGAAAAAAAAGAGGACATCTAGTGTTGAGCTATTCTCTTGCACAGAACTTAATTCTCGTCAAGAATGTTTCCCTCATTTCGAAGGTGTCTTTCTATACATCAATTTCCTCAAAGAGCGAAATACTTCTACAGACCAACTCTTCAGGTTTTTCATGCCTCACTGGAGCCCACTACCACCCTCATCATACACTCCCTCGACCAGCCACAATTTTCTAAATATTCTCTCTGCAAAATGTCTCCCCATTTCGAGAATTCCATTTCTGAAGGCGGTCGATTCCACAGTCATGTCTCCTGTGTTGAACAGACCTCAGAGAGAACGACTCTACTGTTCTGGAAAATTATTCTGTCGGAGTTGAACCCCTGTTGCTGTTGACATGTCCAAAGGGCGGATATTCGCTTCCAGCAGGCGACGCCAAGGGTTGTTTTGGTTGCTATACTAAAAGATTTCAGGTTAATACATCTGTTTGTTTGTTTGTTTGTTTGTATGGTGTTTTACGTTGCAAGGAACCAGTAGTTATTCAGCAAGGAGACAAGCGGCTTTACGTCACTTCCGAACCACGTCGAGAGTAAACTTGACACCTGAAATACACATCTCTAACTCTTCAGTGGAATGCCCGAGAATCGAACTCGCGGCCACCGAGGTGGCAGGCGAAGACCATACCAACCACGCCACTGAGGCGCTGTGAATAGATCTGACAGAGGTATTCATATTGATATCTTTAATTTTGTAAATTTTCTTGATTTCACAATGTAAAGCACGACGTGCATCCTTCTCTATATGTTTAAAAAATTAATGACCTTAATTATATATATTATATATATATATATATATATATATATATATATATATATATATATATATATATATAATTAAGGTCATTAATTTTTTGAACATATATATATGTGATATATAATATATATATATATATATATATGGGTGGGGGTCAAATTAAATAAAATATAGGTAGATAACTAATTATACAAGAGGAAAATTGGAATACTAGGAGTATAACAAGGCCGGTCTCATCTTGAAAACGAAGAAATCTGTAATACAGGTGCATTTATGCATTTAGTGTTTGTATGGTTATCATATATATATATATATATATATATATATATATATATATATATATATATATATATAATATATATAATATAATATAAAACATAGATACAAATGTATGATAAAAGCTATAAACAAATAGAAGCGTGTAAAACAACGTTATAAACATATAGAAGCCTCTAAACCAACGTCATAAACAAACAGAAGCGTCTAAAAACAACAAACGTCATAAGCAAAGAGAAGCATCTAAAACAACGTTATATACAAACAGAATCGTAAAACGCCATAAACAAACAGAAGCATCTAAAAAACGCCATAAACAAACAGAAGCATCATAAACAAACAGAAGCATCTAAAAAATCGCCATAAACAAACAGAAGCATCATAAACAAACAGATGCATCTAAAACAACGTCATAGACAAACAGAAGCGTCATAAACAAAGAGATGCATCTAAAACAACGTCATAAACAAACACAAGCATCATAAACAAAACAGAAGCATCTAAAACAACGTCATAAACAAACAAAAGCTGCTAAAACAACGTCATGTAAGAACGGGATCATCTAAAGTGTCACAAACAAACAGAAGCATCTAAAACAAACAGTTCAGAAATGAAACAGACAATTGACCGACTGACTGACTACCAAGTCTCTTCCAGGCCGTGATAGGATGCCTCAGGACTCACTCAAGCTTCCTTCCTGTCTGGCAGACCCTCGTCGAATTGGTTCTCGTTGTTGACGTCCGCCAACAAAGGCCGAATCCTATTAAGCCGTCCTTTCCCTCTTTCCCTCCTTTGAGGAATCATTCTCCGGCGATCGTCTGCTGTCATCGCCATCAGGGCCGCCGAGGGCTTATTTCCAGGGAGGAAATGCGCACGTTGATGGTCTGGAAGTTTGGATGGAAAGTTGTTCCAATTGCGAGGCAGTTATGGCTTTCTATTTGGCTATTAAAATTTCAGGATAATATATATATATATATATAGACATATATATATATATATATATATATATATATATACATATATATATATATATATATATATATATATATATATTATATATATATATATATATATATTATATCTTATATATATATAATATAAATATAGATTTATATATATATGTTTATATAGATATATAGATATATTATTAATAAGATATTATATCTACATATATATATATATATATATATATATATATATATTATATATAATATATATATATATATATATATATATAATATATATAATATTATATATAAATATATATATATATATTGTACCACGAAGGACCAATCCGGTGGTCCGAAGTTTGATTCTCGGCTCGGTCAACGCGGAAATAGAGGAATTTATATCTGGTGATAGAAATTCCTTTCTCGATACAATGTGGTTCGGATCCCACAATAATCTGTAGGTCCCATTGCTAGGTAACCTAGTCACGTAAAAATATCTAATCCTTCGTGTCAGCCCTATGAAAGCTGTTAATCAGCTCAGTGGTCTGGTAAAACTAAGATATACTTAACTTAACCACGAAGGAACACGTACTTCAGAACATCCTTAAGTCCACGGTACATAAGTAAATGAAACCGGGACTTGGAACAAGTATTTTCGTAGTACTTCTACATTTTCAAAATTACTTGAGTCAAGTCCCTGTTTCACTCACTCACACACACACACACACACACACACACACATTTATATATATATATATATATATATATATATATATATATATATATATATATATATATATATATATATATATATATATATATATATATATATATATATATAGATATAGATATCATATATATATATGTGTGTGTGATATATATATATAATATATATATATATATATATATATATATATATATATATATATATATATATAATATATATAATATATATATAAATAAATATATATATATATGTGTGTGTGTGTGTGTGTGCGTGTGCTGAACAGCAACTCCAATATGCAGTAATGTGTCGCGCCGTCAAACTTCTCCCTTCCAGAGATCTTTAATCGCTCAAGCTGATGAACTCTCTCTCTCTCTCTTCTCTCTCTCTCTCTCTCTCTCTCTCTCGCTCTCTCTCTCTTATCTATCTCTTCTCTCTCTCTCTCTCTCTCAACTGGGAAAGGGGAAAGGACTTTCTGACGCAGCTTTTTGGTGTTGATTTTGAACTCTCCCCTCCCTCTCCCTCGTCCACCTATAGGTGACCACCTCCTCGCCCTTGTCGCATTTATCATTTCTGTCATGCGAATCTCTCTCTCTCTCTCTCTCTCTCTCTCTCTCTCTCTCTCTCTCTCTCTCTCTCAGAATGTTGCTTTTGATATTGTGTTTGAATCTGTATATCTGAACTCTCTCTCTCTCTCAAAATGTTGCTTTTTAATGTCTTTCAATCTGTACAGCTGAACTCTCTCTCTCTCTCTCTCTCTCTCTCTCTCTCATCTCTCTCTCTCTCTCTCTCCCCGTGATTGTTGTTGGAGACATCGTGTTTCAGTCTGTAATATCTGGATGCAATTTACTTTTCCTTCTTCTGGTTGAGCACTTGATCATTTAAGGATACTTTCGCACGGGATATTCTCTTGTAATATCAGTGAATATTATAGTCATCGAATCAATGACTCATTCTGTTCGTGTTAACATTCTCCAAACCAGTCTATGTTAACGACTACTTTTCGTTTGAACTATTGAAAATCAGACATATTTATTCGGTTTATTTCCTTCGATAGGTGTCATCCCACAATAAACCAAACATTTGAATAATAATAATAATTAATAATAATAATAATAATAATAATAATAATAATAATAATAATAATAATAATAAATCCACACTTTACAAAAAGCCTTCATGAAACTGTTCGATTCCCCTTTTCAGTCACAAGTTTTCTGCACATTTTTATTTTTTTAAATATAAGTACATACATTATACATAACTATGGATTTGTTTCTCCAATAATAATAATATAATAATAATAATCAGAACAGGAGATCTCAACGCCTAAGGGACAGATTTCGTCACCAACCTAAAATCAATTAAAAACCTTGCTTACCGACATACCCACCGATTGTACATGCCCTGCCTGCTATTAAATAATAATGATAAAAATAATAACGACAGGGAAAGAATAAAAATGTATCTTTCGGTCGACAGAAATGCAATGCAGTTTATCAGAGTCCCTTCAGACTCCAATGGGAGTCTGGTGAAGGGGATTTTTCCCCAGATAAAGGAGGAAGATCGAGTTCTGTGGAGGACACAGGGAATGCTGGAGATACTGTTTTTATTATCAATGATTTGTTTTTCTTTTTCGATCAGGGATTTTGATCCAGTATGGTGTATGAGACATTTGTATTTCTTGACTTCTCATTCTCGTAGTTACAATCTTATCTACGACAGTCTTTTTGTGTAGTC
>NC_061088.1:14285447-14292947 GCF_015104395.2 Macrobrachium nipponense | reverse complement strand
ATCCCAGAGTTTTATGTATGTGCGTATGTACTAATTACAGAAATAGGACAACGAATGTAATATAAAATAATATATACAAAATATTTCAATTTGAATACAATATTTTTAGGAGAATTTCCCTTCGTTTTGATGACTGATTTTTGTTTCAAAAGTCATTTAAGATATCGGCTTAAAAAATACCGTTATAAAATTCTCAACCAGCGTTGATTAATGTGAATTTATCAACGTTTCGCTCCCAACAGTTAAGATAAATTACATTAGTAGAATATACAACGAGTACTCATCGTAATTTCTTCACGCATCTCCATAAATGGGATTAATCTCTTGGACAAAACTTAGTTTTAAAACACCTATGAAGTCTGCCACATTTTTTTATATGATTATGTCATTTAGATTAGATATTTCAAGCTTCTCTTAAGTGGAATACTCAATTACTGTATTATGAAATTCATTATTATCAAGCGTGAACTATCCTTACCGCAGTCATGGTCTTCATGGATTGCTGTACTCAAGGTGAGCAAGGAAGAAGGTAAAACTAAGTAATTGGGTCTTCACTTTTTTCCGTTCCTCTGTACATCGTTTTTGATCGTTTATTTTTCCGACCTCTCATTTTGTCCTGTTCATTTTTTCGCTTACGCGGGGAGTAAGCCTACAAACTACTTTGTTGTTCTTGCTGTTGTTTTGTTCTTGCTGTTATTGTTCTTGCTGAGCAGGGTAGGAAAGGTCTATGAAAGAGCCTAAAAAGGTCTGAAAAAAGGTGTTTCGCGTTGCGTTAAAGATACAGGAATTTTAGGATTTGATATTTATGATTTATTTATTTAAAGGAAAATGTAAAAATTAAATAATGTGCATGTTACTCAGTACAGACAAATTATTTCTAATAAAATGTAGCATATTTATTTTAATTTTCGTTGGTGAAACAAGGCTCTATTTGACCGTAGATATCAGCACATTTTAATTTACGTTAAAAGATAGGAATGTAATGTTACAGCTTATGCATAAGGTGAATAGCCTTGCACACGTACCGAGTAAGCTGGAGGTCAGATCATGCCTTGTATTTGGACACCTGACTCTTTCGCGTCCCAGTTTGTGAACGTTCAACGTTAATCATCAATTCAAACTTCAATCCAAAATGCTCTTTAACAAAACATACAAGTTTTCAAGACTTGGCACGTTTGAGTGTCCCCGTTCCACTTTATTCTTTATTCTTTTTATTTTTATAGGCGACGATGGTACTTACTTAACACAATCTCAAAGAGTTACATTTCCCAAGGGAGTTCAGTGAGAACTCGGCACGAGGACTTCCTGCTTTCTAGGTTACTAGATTGAAAATGCTGACATGGTTTTCAATAATGAAGTTTGATGAACCCTTTCTTATTTTTTTCAGTCTATGTGTGAGAGAGAGAGAGAGAGAGAGAGAGAGAGATGGGGGGGAATGGATTTGACATCGTGGAGGGCTGATGAACGTCAGGAGTGAGTAAATGATGCAGACATATTTGTAATTACATTTATTGCTCCTGGATTTTCATTTTGATAAACCTGGAGTTCCTTTTGATTGCCGAGTTTTCTTTACATTTTCCTTTTATGGAAACGTCGTTTCTCATTTTCGTGAATAACAGATACGAGCAAATTGCAGAGAACTCCAAGGAAATATGTTTTCCCATTATTGAACCGAGTCATTTCAAATTCTCGTTCATAATGGATCATTTCGTTGTTATGAATATTTTTCATCAGGGTTTTTAAAAAAATACTCATAATAGCATGAGTCTTGAAATGTAGAAACATATCCTCAGTTATGTATATGTACAAATATTTAAAGATAAATCTCTACAGAAATGCTTTCAGAAAACTTTAATTTCCCTTTTTCAATTTGATTGAAAAAGGGAACAAAACGGATTCCCAAAAGCGCTCTTTATAGATTTATCTTTAAATACTTTAAATATTGTGTACGTATTCCAAAACATTGGATTTTTTTCTCCATTATCAGTGTTCTTATACTGTGAAAACTAATCACTGTAAGGACACACGCTTTTCTCTAAAAGGTTTTCAAGAGTTTAAAGTTCAAATCAAACTAATTTTAAGTTATAATTTTACTTTACTTTTTTGTGTTTCTGTCGTTATTAAGAAAAAATCTATTTGAGTACTTATCATTAACTCACGTAGACTTTAGCCTTAATTTGCGTGAGGGTAAGGTTGGTATTTTGGATCGGAAACAATCCAAAAAGTTTCTGGTTTGTATTGCGTCGCACGCAAGATTCTTTCGTATATCAGTTAAGTAAAGGCATAACAATATTTTGTCGATAGTAAAATGCGGGATATGTTAACATTATTAGAGCTATGGATGGGCATGCTTCATTGTCAGTTAATAAAGAGCTTTTAACTTCTGGGGATACTACTGCATTCCTCACTTTCTATGGAGGTCAGTAGAGACAGTCCCTCATGGCGCTGTTAACCAAAATTTGTCAGTTACGTAATTGGATTTACGGCGCCGTTACCTGCTTTACAGCGCTGAAACCTGACTTCATGGTGCTGTAACCGCTATTTATTCCATTATAATTATGATGATCCAGGTTAAGTCAGGTTAGGCGATTTTCAGCTGACAGCGCCATGCTGGAAACAGAACACCCACCATAACCTGGGGACTGCCTGTAGTCCTCGTTCAACCCATCCGACAGATTACATGATAGTTGGTTGCTTTGTATCCACGATCTTATTTCCCTTCACTGCCAAATGCTGGATTTCTTTCCGAGCTTCCATTATCCCTGACCACCATAAACCTCTTTATTTCAGAATTTTATCTTTCGTATTTCATATGGGAAATTTATCACAACACATAGTGCACTGAGGTTATTGAATAATATATATTAATTGCTCAATCAATCACGCCATCGCAAAGAATCTCTGTTTCGGAAGCATCAAAAGTTTTCAGAAAATGGGAAAACTTAAATAAATCATCGACGAAAAAGCTTTATTCCAAACGTTACCACCATTTTCAAGGCTGTAGCTGGAACGAAGGTCTTATAGAGAATTGGTCGTAAATTCCGAAGTGTTATATGGGCTTAAGGAAGTGATTTATTAGCCCGAGATCGTAAATTTAGTGGCATATTTTCGAATTGTCCGAAACTGCCATCTTTTCTCTCACTGTAGGTTTTACATTCTTCGACACTGCGCATGCGTGAGAAAGGCAAAATCAAAAGCTGTCTGTTTTCATATTAGTTAAACTAAAAACATAAAAAAAGAAAACATGAAGTAAAAAGGTGTTCATTGCTAGATGTTTCAGAAGCAAGTCAAAGATTTTTAAAGGTTCTATATAATCCATTTGGAACCAGTACTTGACAATTCCGATTCACCTAATTTCAGGAAGTGGAAAGAATCAAGTTCGCTTCTTTGACGTATCAGAAAGCACCGTCCTTTATATATATAGAAGAGAGGAGATGGACACCGCCATGTGGATATAAAGATAAAGGATGTCAGTATGGAAGGGTGAATTAATACTTAAGTTATATATATATAGTATATATAATATTATATATATATATATATATATAAATATATATATATATGTGTGTGTGTGTGTGTGTGTGTGTGTGTGTGTGTGTGTGTGTATATATATATATATATATACTATATATATAATATATATATATATACTATATATATATATTTATATATATATATATATATCATATATATATATTATATATATATATATATGTGTATATATATATATATATATATATATATTATATATATATATCTATATATATATATATATATATATAATCAGAGGAAGACGGACGAAAACCACACATCACTAGGCTGTCTTTTTTATTATTTTGCCGACGTTTCGTAATTGTTTACAGAATTAAATCTTCTGGGCTGCACATAAGAAAAGATAAAAACATAAAAAGTTAAAAGTATAGTCCTAAAAGTTCATTTAAAATACATCAGAGTAAAAATGAAATCGATAAAAATAAAAACACAACCAACCTAGAGGTTAGACAGCAAGGAACTAAATGGTAAGGAACCACCACAGTACGAACTTATGCTAAATACAATTGACTCGCAGAAGTATGGGTGTTTAATGATGGTACGAGTTGTTTTATAAACAACGACTCAAGGTATTGTTAACTCTTGTGGTTTGGTAGTATGGCCGATTACACTGAAATCTTTGTTGTCAATGTAGGTTTTACATTGTTTTGAATGGTTCCTGATATTGGAGTGCTCTGGGTTTGAGATTCTGCTCCCTGTGCGGAAACTGATTCCCCGATGTGAATCGATGCGCACCTTAAGTAGCCGACTGGTGGATCCCACGTAAATCCCTGAAATACATTTAGGGCAAGTATATTTGTAGATGACACCAGAAGACATATAAGGAACACAGCTGATCTTTTATCTTAAACAAGGAGCCTATATTAAGAGGATTTTTGGGAATTAATTTGACTGATATGGCTGGGAAATGGTCATGAATAATTTGCGTGAATCTCTTTTGAAAGGTTAGTCATGGATATATGGAAAGGTTGCATAGAAACTCATTTTTGGTACAGTTGGAACGTCAGGTTTTCTAGAGAAATGTCTATTTAGTAATTTATCTAATTTTCTATATACTAACCTAGGTGGGAAACAGTTACCTTTAAAGAAATTAACTAGAAAATAGAATCTCATTGTGAAAGGCATTCCAGTTAGATGAGAGGCTAGTGCTCTATTAATGGAGGGTAAAAATGGAATTAACCTTAAAATTAAAATAACAGCTACTATAAATAAAAATTAGATCCGAGTCCTGTAAAAGTTTTCTTTCTAAAAATCGTGGCGTTAAAAGAGTTGTCTTGTCTATATACTTGAACGTCCAGGAATGACAGACAGTTGTTCTCCTCTTTTTCTATAGTAAATTTCATGTTCGGGTGAAGTGTATTTACGTAGTCGAGGACAGGTCAGCCTCGTATTCACCCTTGAAGAGAGCAAACGTATCATCATATACCTAGAATAAAAGAGAGGATGGAATCTTAGAGGGCAATAGTCGAGCATAAGTTCGTACTGTGGTGGTTTCCTTCCATTTAGTTTCCTTGCTGTCTCACCTCTAGGTTGGTTGTGTTTTTATTTTTATCGATTTCATTTTTACTCTAATGTATTTTAAATGAACTTTTAGACTATACTTTTAACTTTTTTATGTTTTTATCTTTTTCTTATGTGCAGCCCAGAAGATTGTAATTCTGTAAACAATTACGAAAACGTCGGCAAAATAATAAAAAAGACAGCCTAGTGATGTGTGGTTTTCGTCCGTCTTCCTCTGATTATGTCGCTTGGAGTAGTTCCTGTGCCTTGTATCACTATATATATATATATATATATATATATATATATATATATATGTATATATATATATATATATATATATAGGTCCACCACTGGAAACTATGAGGTCAAGCACTGGTAACTATGAGGTCATTCAGTGCTGAAAAGGAAACAGTGACAAGGTTTGATAGGTGAAACAGGAGGAAAACCTCGCTGTTGCTCTATGCAACAATTGTTAGAGGGGGTGTAAGTCAGATGGAAGAAAGAGAATATGAGCGGAGGTACAGTTAAAAGAATGAAAGAGGTTACAGCTAAGGGCCGAAGGGGCACTGGAAAGAACTCCTCTGTAATGCCTATAGTGCACCGCGTGAGGTCTACTGATGGCACTAGTCACCTCCCCCCCTACGGGTCTTAATTGTAAAGAGCATTGTAAGTGAACTGGAAAACAGAGCATCATTAGGGAAACATTTTTATCATAACAGCATAATGAAGACGAAAGGAGAAAGCTCTTCTTATGTGCTTACGAAACTGGCACTTGGAGAACGTTAGAGGAATCTTTGTAGAACGAATTTTGAAGTTCGTGAGGGAATTTCCAGGCGCTTTAAAAACGGGATTGGAGAGGAGAGAGGATAACTAATGTTTATCGGAAAATATCAATGCATTTTGACACGAAATCTGCAATGCATTTATTAGGGAGGGAAAAAGGGATAAGTAATGTTGATAATTAATGGTTATCGGAAGATATAAATGCACTTTGACACGAAATCTGTAATACATTTTTTAGGGAGGGAAAAAACACTATCAAAATCCACTTAAATTACCCATATAATTTATACCTATGTTTTATAAAATTGCAATCGTTAGACTTTCATCTTGGACTCCCCAGCACGAGCTGGAAGGAAGGATTGCATCACCGAACTCTGCGCAAACTAAGCAAATTCCAGTAATAACTTCTTTGAAATAATAATGGCCCTTATATATTTCCACTATATTAAATTTTACAGCGAATAACGAGGAAGGCCAAGTCATTAATCCGAGTATTTTATGGCGACTCGCTTCCTGTTTGCTAACCCCGAAAGGATGACGATGCGCTGCGCATATGTTGGTCTTATTTTTCTCTTGGTTTTAGGGAGAGAGAGAGAGAGAGAGAGAGAGAGAGAGAGAGAGAGAGAGAGAGAGAGAGAGAGTACATGGGACGGTATATCTTTGCAACACCCCGTTCTTCATTGAGTATTGAGGTGTATAGTCGAGGACTGCCGTGGACAGATAGATAGATATAGACTTCTTTTCAACTCCTGCCCTTTTACGTCTGAGTGGCTTTGCAGTGTGTTAAGCTTTCGGCTTTCTTATGTTATATGCAATTCCCACACACTATTCGTACCTCGCTCTAGTTGCGACGTATCATTCGACTGCCTGTGTTAGGGAGTGTACGGAGATTTACTTGCAAGTGGGCGAACAATTCTGCATGCATACATGCATGCATATATATAATATACATACGTATAATATATATTTGTGTGTGTGTGTGTGTTTATTCCCATTTCGAAGGCAATTCAGTTTAGACCACAGGCGCGGGTTTGTATTGTCCAATATTGCTTAAAATGCTTTGCACTTTATTTCCTTGAAGCAATATTCAGGTGACTAGAATTTTTGGGGGGGAATATCCAGTGATGAATTTAAAGTAATGTGAAACGTTATTTGGAAAATGCCTCTCTCTCTCTCATCTCTCTTCTCTCATCTCTCTCTCTCTCTCTCTCTCTCTCTCTCTCTCTCTCTCTCAACGGATCATTACTCAGCCATAATGACTGAGATGTATGGCTAATATTTTTTTTATTTTTTTTTTTGTATAAACTCAATGTACAGGACGGGCGCAAGGATCTTTGGCACGATTCTACAGCCAATTGCGTTTTCATGAATTATTCAGATGAAAGTTGTGACCGCCTCTCTGCGTACGCTTTTCTCATCTTTAGAGGCTCCTTTGACACTTGGGAAAGTTTCTATTTTCATAAGCTACGAGGCCTCCAGCAGAGGACGTCCCTGGTTATTAGTTTTTCTGAAAAGGAAACCATTGTGCCAGCTTTGTCTGTCCGTCCGTACTTTTTTTCTTTTTTTTTTCTGAAAAGAAAACTATTCTGAAACTTTGTCTGTCCGTCCGCACTTTTTTTTTTTTTTTTTTCTGAAAAGAAAACTATTCTGAAACTTTGTCTG
>NC_061088.1:14231865-14279947 GCF_015104395.2 Macrobrachium nipponense | reverse complement strand
TTATAATGTGTGGAAATCAACACAAATTAAATGACAACAGCCAAGGAGGAACTGCAATCATAACGCATTCTTCAATCAAATGCCAACCTGTTAGGATTAACTCGGTAATACAGGCATGTGCAGTTCAAGTATTCCTGGAAAAAAAAATAACAATATGCTCAATATATATGGAACCGTCTGTTTAGAAAGTCGCTTAATAGATCATCTTGGAAATAATAGACCATTACAAGTGGAAGATTTAGAAAATCTAATAGAACAATTACCAAAACTTACTTACTGGTAGGTGACTTCAACGCCAAACATCCCATGTGGGGAAGTACATCATCTGACAGGAGAGGAAACACTGTCCTAGATTTTATAGATAACAAAAATTTGATTATTTTAAATGATGGTTCTCCAACAAGATTTGATGTTTATCATAATAGCACCTCTGCAATAGACATCACTTTATGTTCCCCAGAAATTGCTACAGATTTCAATTGGAAAGTAAATAATAATTTATTTGGAGTGACCACTGGCCAATACAAATTGAGCAAAAAAAATAATACTAATATAACATATATACCGAAGAGGAATGGAGGAAGCAAATTGGAATTTATATAAAGAGAAACGGTGATTCACAAAAAACTATCTGACTTTACAAACCACATAGATGCTTATGAACATCTAGTAAAAACAATAGATGATAAAGCAAATGAAACTATTCCAGTTACCTCAGGCAATCCGACTAGACCACTGGTACCCTGGTGGAATGAGGAATGTAAAGCAGCAAGGAAGATAACAAGAACATGCTTTAGAAGATATCTGAGACATAAATGTGAAGCCAATAGAATTGCATATTTGAGAGCTAAAGCAAAGCAGAAAAGAATATTCAAGATAGCCAAAAGAAAATTCATGGAAAAAATATATTAATAATATAAATTCTAAAACTCATGACAAGAAATCTGGAAGAAAATAAATAAACTGCAGGGTAGATATCGGCCAGAACCATTACCTACATTAAAAGTAGAAAACACTATATTTCAAACCCAAACTAGTAGCAAATGAATTGGGTAAATGCTTCGCCAAAACATCTAGTATCTCGAACTATACAAAAAATTCGAATTAAAAATTAAAAATTATGTCCCAATACCATTAAAATCTAATAATCAGGAAATCTATAATCTTCCTTTCACCATGGAAGAACTAGAAAATGTCCTGAAAAAATTGCAATTCCAACAGCTCCAGGGGAAGACAACATTAGATATGAAATGATAAAAAATCTTCCAGTGAAAGCAAAACCATTTTATTAGAAATTTTAAATGAATTATGGCACTCTCACAGCATCCCTAAAACCTGGAAAGAATCTTTAATCATACCAGGCTTAAAACCAGGAAAAGACCCAGAGTCACCAAGCAGCTAGTAGCCAATAGCCCTTACTAGTTGTCTACGTAAGATATTTGAAAAAATGGTAAATAACAGATTAATATGGGTATTAGAAAATAAACAGCTATTGTCAAACAGACAGTTTGGATTCAGGAAAAATAAAAGTATCATAGATCCCCTCTTAATGATTACAAGAGAGATACAAAATGCAATGGTTGGTAAAAAAACAAACAATAGGAGTATTTTTTTGATTTAGAGAAGGCATATGATACCACCTGGAGGGGAGGGATTTTAAAAAAATTGATATAATGGGGTAATGGGAGGCAATTTATATGAATATATTGGGAGGGAATTCCTATCTGAAAGATATATAAAAGTCAAAGTGGGGGCAGAAATCTCTGAATCATTTATCCAGGAGGAAGGAATCCCCCAAGGTAGTGTACTAAGCGTGGCGTTGTTTGCTATAGCAATAAATGAGATAATGGAAATGATCCCACCAGGAGTCCAAGGATCCCTTTTTGTAGATGACTTCGTCATATATGTAGTAGCGGTGGAAAAGCGCTGGACATAACCAACAGATTACAAGCAGCCATAAATAGGGTAAAAAAAAAAAATGGGCCGATAACAAGGGTTTGGTTTTTAAATTTTCACCGCAAAAAACAAAAGCAGTCAGATTTACTAGATCAAGAAAACAGGAATTAATTCCTACTTTATTCATAAATAATGATATAATTGAATATTATGATGAGATTAAATTCCTCGGTGTAATACTTGATAAAAACTTAGATTTAAAGAACATATAGAACAACTGGCGATAAAAGTGAGAAATCCTTAAATATAATAAAAGTAATTGCGCATAATGACTGGGGTGCTGATAGAACCTCTCTGATAAAAGTATATAAGGCTATTTGTCTAAGTAAACTTGATTATGCATGTCAAGTATATGGTAGTGCTTCTAAAACCCTATTAACAAAACTGGATGTCATACATAACATGGGTATTAGACTATGCACTGGAGCCTACAGAACTTCCCCGTGGAAAGTCTGTATGTAGAAGCAGGAATAGATCCCCTGAAAGTACGAAGAGAAGAAATGGGATTAAAATATATAGCTAAAATAAATAACCTTAATGATAATCCAAACACCAAATATATGAAAAACATAACAAATAATTATGGACAACAAACCAGAGCCTCTAAAACCATTGGAGAATAGATTAAAACCTGATATAGAACATCTAAAATTAGGAACAAGTAGCATATAAAAAATAACCACTCCTAAAAATACCTCCGTGGAGACATGCTAAAATAAAAAATCTGTGAGAAATCATTTAATAAGAATGTAACAGATGCACAATTAAAGAGTGAATTTCTGTCACACCAGGAAAAACATAAACGGGATATTAGTATTTATACAGATGGTTCCAAGTCGAAGGAGGGTGTAGGCTATGCTCGATATTCACTGCAGAGATAAATGCTATATTAGAGGCTATAAAACATGCCTTTATGGTGGGAAAGGTAAACGATACCTTTGTAATATACACGGATTCTTACAGTGCTTTAGAAGCGCTAAGACAATACACAGTTTCTCATCCCGTAATTGAAGAAAAATAAGGGAGTGGATAGATATAATAGTAAAACGGAAATATATAAATATAAAACTATGTTAGGTCCCTTCCCATGTGGGCATAAAGGGTAATGAAGAGGTGGATAAAAAAAGAAGCCAAAAAGGCAGTAAAAAAGGAGTCTATCAAAAAAAATACAAATACCTTTACAATGACATTAAAACAATCAATAAATGAATACTGTCAATCAAAATGGGAAAAAAAAGAATGGCTAGAATTGAATCATAAATAAAGCATATTAAACCATCTGTAAAACCTTGGAATAGACAACAATGTCAAAGAAGGGAAGATGTCATATTAACAAGATTAAGAATAGGACATACATACTTAACACACAAATACTTGATGTTTCAAGGCGAGGAAAGCAGGGCCCTTACTGTGACCATTGTCGTACTCTGGTCACAGTCCGTCATCTACTAACTAAATGCAATAAATTCGAAAGAAAACGAAGATCCAACAACTTATATAACACACCACTTGAAGAACTATTGGGAGAAAATGCCCCACTTCAAAATATAGTAAAATATATCAAAGAAATAAACCTGCTTTATATGATATAACGTCTTATAATTTCATAGTTTATACAGTAAGCGCTGAATGGACTTTGCTGCACCAGTGCTTGGTGTTACACCTAAACTTTATAAAACCAACCAACCAACCCTTCCGGATTACCGAGAGGAAAATAGGGATTCTGAGGTCGCATGAAAATACATAGTATTTAGCCTATATATATCCAGGAAGAAAGGCTTTACTAAAAAAAATATTTGAACTATAATTTTTTCTCTCTTTTTTTATTTTTTACCTGAATAGAAAAGTAGAAGAGAGAAGAAAGGATGAGAAGGGAAGGGTGAAAAACATTATATATATAGTTGTTTGGGGGGGGGGGGGGTTTGTCTTTGTTTGTTTGATTCTTTTGGCCCATCCTGACCATAAAAAAAATGAAAACATACATATCTACAACTCGTGAATTAGAATAATAATCATTGTTACTTTTCCTGATTGGATAACCACACTGAAAATACACTACCCATCAAATAAAAATGAAAACACACACATTTCTACAAATCCATGGATTAAACGCATAAACATTAATACTTTTTCATAATTGGATAACCACTGAAAATTATACTCCTTATACCCTTCTTACCCAAGAGGCTACTTCGAATGATCGCCTCATGACCTTCATTTGCAAAATGGGAGAAATTCGAAATACTACTCCCTTCACGACCTTCGCTGAGAGAATGTTTGTGTCAAATTTAGGTGTTGCCCTGATGGAAGATGCGTCTGGACAGAGATAACGATTGAGTTTTACACGTCTGGGCAATATGGCGAGTACTCAGTGCCCCATCAAATGTTGGAAAAAAGTTAAGTATTTATCTTTGTTTAACCAGAGCACTGAGCTGATTAACAGCTCTCCTAGGGCTGGCCCGAAGGATTAGATATTTTTACGCGGCTATGAACAAATTGGTCACCTAGCAACGGGACCTACAGCTTATTGTGGGATCCGAGCCACATTATATCGAGAAATGAATTTCTATCACCAGAAATAAAATTCCTCTGATTCCGCGTTGGCCGAGCCGGGAATCGAACTTCGGACCACCGGATTGTAGCCAACCGCGAAAACCACTCGTTCAACGAAGAACTATCGAATGTTGGAACCGAGACTTATTGCCTATATTGTAAACAAAATGATGATATTTACACTGCAACGCTGGAACAAAATCAAAGATGGTTACCCATGGTAAAAATGACAGACGAAAGCTGTGCAAATGGTTGTGCACGATTCCCCAGTTCTGTAGCGTCATACAACATATCAGGAGTCTCTGTACGATATCTTGAGAGATCTGCACCACCAATTCTTGCTACGACGCTATTCTAACCTAGAAATGCTGGAGGGAGGTCAAGGGTTGACAAGAGTGAGTTAAATTTGGTTTCAATCAGTTCGCCAAAACCGAAGTGGGACCTGATTACAAACCCACCTCGAAGAATTGCTAGTCTCGAAGATCAGTTCAAGTTGGCCAATCAAACTTCCACCAGAGCTATGCGGAAGATATGGTCACTTGAACTTTTAGCCTTCCGCAGATGGCATAAATAATTATCAATCGTATTGGCATTTAATACTTCGACCACCATCCAAAAGGCCATAAGCTTTGGTTAGTAAACGTTTTGACCTCTTCCTGGAAAGAAATAATCCAGTCAATGCAATTATTGGGGACCATCCGTGCTAGCTTGGCCACAAGTAATAATAATTATAATAATGGCATAGTTCATTAATGACTGATTCTATCCTCCTTTGGAATTAATCTGACTGATCAAGTACGGAGTAACCAAAGGAACCATACACACAAAAAAAAGAAAAAAAAAAAAAAACAAAAAAAAAAACGATTGGCGTGTTACGACTCTCACTGAAGGTTGAGGCCATTAAAAAAAAAAAAATGATGAAGGAATAAACAAACAAACAAAAAAGCTATGATTAAAAACAAAAGTAGAAGCATCAGTAAAGGAATAATAATTTATTGAGGCAAAAATAATCACTACAGATGAGAACTGCAAATATGGATTCACACATTTGAATCCAGCCTTTCGGATTCCTGAAGTGTAAAAGTAGGCAATCGCTTTCCAAATCCCCAAGATTCCCTTTTACTTCCGCGGGAAGCCCCCGGAGGATTGCCCCTCGATCAACTCGGGGTCCCAGGGGCATCCCACGAGCCAAGCCCGAGAGGAGACCCATTCCGTGGAACAGACTGAGGCCTTTATAGGCTTTGGTAGGAAAAGCAACAATTACGATTTGGGAGATGGCTTTGGGTTCCTTGACCCGAAAGTCCTACAGGATAAGGGATCAGTGCTTAAACCTCCGTGAAATTATCAACCGGTTCTTCCTTTTCTGTATCTCCTACAATTAACGTTTGCCGTGAGAAGGGAACTTCTGATACCATTTAATATTTCGGCTTCCGGGATATTTCTCAATTGACTAACGGAGAGAGAGAGTGAGAGAGAGAGAGAGAGAGAGAGAGTAGAGAGAGAGAGAGAGAGAGAGAGAGAGAGAGAGAGAAAGAGAGAGAGATGGAATGCACTATATAAAAACGCTAATGCGTATTTTCATACAAATATTCATATACATAAGCAGAAGCAAACATCCCATGAAACGCAATTATATTCTAATATACTGTATTCACATACAATTATACACCCGCATACATGTGCATGCATGTATGTGCGTATTCTTAAGGTAAGCCATATTCTTAAGTTAAGCCATTCCTAAGGCCATTTGAAAACCTATTAAGGAAAATGCTCAATGCTTCATTTTACGCCCAGCGATTTCGAAATTTATCGCTTAGCCCTAAAAGACATTAAGAACTCAGTCATAACTAACTATAGTTTCTCGTAAACTATAGTAATTATTTGCTGGACATGTTTAGTTCCAGGAACATTCAGGCCGTATGCAATTTCCATTCCCAATTTCAATTCTGGAAATTTCAACGCTTAGCATCTATTTATAAAACAGTTTTACAATGAAATGCTCCTACAAATCATATATATATATATATAATATATATATATATATATATATATATATATATATATATATATATATATATGATATATATACTATATATATATATATATATATATATATATCAGGGAGTAAGGGCGAACTTGGCGCACGTCACATTCTCATCCAGATCAAGGGCAGGAATTCAGAAGCAGAGGACACAGTATCCATTTATTCCAAGCTTTCGTGATTCATAATCACATCATCAGGGATATCTGCAACAACAAAATGCAATATATCAATATAAAATTAAAGAGATATATACAAGACTTTAATTTAAAAAGCGGACGAAGGAAACTGATAAAAAACAAAACGAAATAAAAATAAAATTGTTAAGAGCAGAAACACACGTGAACAAAGACGCACTTGGAAACAAAATAGTAAGATTCAGAACACATACTTAAAATACAGACACACTTAAAAAAAAATTACTAATCAATAAATTAATAAAAACACTGTGGGGTTAACCTACCATTACAGAGGATAAAGACGCCTAAGAACAAAAAACATACAAAATTTTTTCGAGAGAGGCAAAGAGTTAAGAAAGATACAAGGGACAGCGGTTGTTTGGCAGTTCACAGAAGGAACTCGTTGTTTAATATTTAATGTTCAAGGATAAGTAGTTCTTGTGGGTTGTTTGTATAACCAATGATCTTAAAATCTTCATAGATGATTTCGGTTTTGCATTTAATTGTATGGCTACGTATATTAGAGGATTCTGGATTAGTCATCGACATCCGGTTCTATAACTTATCCCTCTATGGGAATCGGCCCTCACCCTGAGAAGCCACCTGGTGGATCCAATATATTTCCCCAAATTACATTTTAGGACAATTGTACTCGTAGACAACACCAGACGACATCAACAAAGGCGGTAGCCGATCCTTGAATCTGAAAAGAGCCAATACTTTTAGAGTTCTTGGGTATTAAGTTTAGATCGATAGCCCCAATGTATTTTTGGACGGTTTTCAAGAATCCCTTCGAAATTTATTTTCATAAGAAAGGAAATGTTGCATAGAATGGGAGTTTAGGAGCGTCAAAAAGTTTGGCCTATTGGAGAATTTTCTATTTAGAAGTTTTTTGAGATTGTGTGAAAAACATGGATAGGGACAAACAATTATTGGCAAAGTATTGTTGTAAGAAGACAATTTCTTATTTAGAAGTTTTTTTGAGAATTAGTGTGAATAATTGTTTCCCTA
This sequence comes from Macrobrachium nipponense, assembly GCF_015104395.2. Classification (NCBI taxonomy): domain Eukaryota; kingdom Metazoa; phylum Arthropoda; class Malacostraca; order Decapoda; family Palaemonidae; genus Macrobrachium; species Macrobrachium nipponense. Next base: position 14,272,207 of record NC_061088.1, on the reverse strand, counting down.
TCCATGTTTTTCACACGAGTTCTCCAAAAAACTTCTAAATAGAAAATTCTCCAATAGGCCAAAGTGTTTTGACGTTCCTAAACTCCCATTCTATGCTACATTTATATATTTATATTTTTATGTATTTAGCGGGCCTTGAGAGAGGCTAGATACGTAAACGGAAATAATTGAATGGGATTTCAAGAGGGAATTGCTTTAACTTACCGTAAACTGATAGTTATTGATAAATTTCTTTAGAGGGAAGGTCGCCAGAAAACTCAGCTCGTTACTTTACAGCTATTTATTTACAAAAAGGCCCGTGCTGGCCTGGAGAAAAGGTAAATGATGGCTCCAACTGGAGTAGTTCTAGCTGGTTTTCATACACTTGGATAATGCACACTTGCGGGCAGAGAGACGGGCACGTGACTCATGGAATCTGGAAAAGAATCCCAGATTAAACAAGATAAAAAGGAAAATGACTTCTTGCTTTGATTAATTAATTCTCTAATACTGGGGAGAAGGAACTTTTAAGGTTTCACTGAAGTATGCAATGACTCCATTGGTCTGGGACGATCACACAAGGGGAAGCATGCGGCATGAGAGGGAACAAAAGGATGAATTCCTTTTGTTGCTGGAAATTGAATTGGGATGAGAATGAGGATCAAAATGATAAAGGTGATAAGGGACTGGCACTATGCTGTTTCACAAGACGTACCTGGATGCAATGTTCAGTGTGGACCTTTGTAGAAAAACGTGGCGCCCGGCTTGGTTTCAGGTCTGGGGCTCGGTCGCGCCAGTACGCCGGGGATAGGCCTAAATGGAAGGCAATTGGTCGACATCCGTCGAGATCACGTCTTGCAGCCGATTGAGGCAGAATTCAGGTGGTTTGCTTGGGTTGGAAGTCAGCTTAACCCCCCACGAGCAAGGCAAATCCTGGAAAACAGACATACAGCCAGCAGAGTCACAGGAAAGAGAGCTTAAGATATAGGTCTAAGAAGTACCAATCTGCCTACATCCTTCCCTTTTGAAGATACGTCCCTAAAGCTGACAAAAGACTATGTTTCCCCCAACTGGGGAACTCCTATCTCTTCTGGCTGGCGGGTTTTGGGTTTTCCGGCGTTTTACTATAAAAATCAGCTGATATTCTAAAGAAATGGCTGCCGTTTTCCAAATCAAATTATTTAATTGATATCTGGGTAGACGAACGATCTATAAACGTCACAGCTCCCCTGTAAAGAAGGCATTCACTCCCTTTCGGGCGTGAAGGTCCTTGGCTTAAATGAATTGATCGTCTCGACTACCCAGTTCTCCTACTCAACTTGAAGTTTTTGGAGCAGCGATACAGCTAACTACAGTGGCCTACCTAACTTATAGGTGGAGATGCTAAGTGTACTAACTTAATGTAGTAATGTAATCTAGCCTAAGTAATAACTACGGGTTGTCTTGTGACGGCAGTCTGCTCTACCCCTAGATAAGGTTACTTGAAAATTCTACTTGCTACTAACCTAATGCCCTGGTACTAAATCATTAGCCTAACCTACTCATTATAGTTAAATGAAGACGCAATCATTCCAGAGTGTGGTACGCACAGCAGTAGTTCAGCGACGGAATTGTTAAAATACATGAGGTGAGGTAATGAAGCGTGAGGATGATGTGTGGTTAGTGCATTACCAGGATGGAAATGTAATAAGGTAATTATATTTAAGTAAGGGTAGTATCACCACGGCTAGGGGTTAGAGGGTTAGTTCTACTGGCAGAGATCAGGCTGGCTACCTTCTCTGGGTAGGTGCCAGGATCACTCTGCAAACGAATGTGACACTGTACCTCTGGTACAGGTGTCAAGGAGAGCATGTGGCTCTTTTGTTAGTATGTTAGTTACGTCCCTTCTTCTTCTTCTTCTTATTCCTCCAGGACCTGGCTATACCAGTCCTAGGAGTAGACGGAGGCACAGACTCTGGGGAAAGGCCAGAAATGCCGGCAGGAGCAGAGGCAGTGGTAGCCTGAGGGATTGCAGGGGAACACCCTACTTTGGTATCTGCAGCAACCGTCGTAGAGGTGGAACTACTGCATGGGGAGGCCCTTACTTTGCTGCTGTGGGGGGGGGGGGGCGACAACCGTCGTAAGGGGAAAACTCCAGGCTGACTCCTGTCAGGCAGTTCCTGGTTTTCCAGAGGAGGTATGAAGGTTAGGTCTGCGGAGTTCATCCTCGGTGACAGTGGTGAGGTGAAGAAGACTCATGGACCTTGGATTGGCCATGGGCTGCGGTAAGCTCCATGCCTGCGGTAAGCTCCATGCCTGTTGGAGGATCTCCTGTAGGAGGATCCTTGGTTAGGTTAGGCGCCGGCACTAGCTCGGGGCCAGGCGCAGAAGTCAAGTTCTGTGGTGGCTCTACGTCCAGGCTGGACGGAGCTTGGCACTGCTCAGTGCTGCCAAGTGGCACTGGCAGAGAGTTGAGGTCGACTGGACCTGTGGCGGGTACCGGAGGTGCAATACCTCTCAGCGTGCCCTTGGAAATGGGAGACAGAGCCTCCTGTCTCTTTTGGAAGGCTAAGCCTGTGGAAAATGGACATTGTCCGCTGCTGGTAGTCGGCTAGGGCACCTAGGCCAATTCGTGGAGTGCCCTATTACGTTGCAGGTTTTTGCAACGGAACTGTGAATGATCAATCTCCCTCCTTGGTAACGGGGGAGACTGTTGGTGGATGTACTTCCGGGAGGAAGTAGAATTTCGATGACTCCTTGCTTTGGAGTGATTTGACGTGGGGTTAGGACCCTAGGCTTTTTGGAATGCAAGGGAGACTTCATGTCTTGCCGTAGGAGGAGGTCGTAACCTCCTGGAATGTGCTTGCAATCTCCAAGGGTACAAATTCTGGAAAAAGTGAGGTCTGGTGACCCTCAATTGGACGGTCGGAAGGATTAGCTTGATATGGTTGATACCCTCAATGTTATTAAGTGACGTCTATCGACGTTTGCCCCTCGGGGGATTCGATCTTCCCGATCAGGGAGATTTGAGCGCCAGAGTCGTCGTAGGCTCTGACGTGGCTTGGCGGATAATGCTTTGGAGGGGTGCGACTGTTATAGGGCCCTTAGCTGTGGGGGTCCTAGAAGAAGGATTAGTAACGGCCATTGCGATGGCAGGAATATTGTGATTTGCGCACCCTCCGTAGTTGGCAGACATGTGACCCTTGCGGCCACAGTCTCGGCAGAACGTGTTCCAGAAACCTCTTCCGTGGCACTGGACGGTAAGGCCGAGATGGCCTCACAGGTTGCGAATCTGTGGAGTCACCAAGCTGGCAGTGTGCTCTGGCACAGGTGAAAAGTCCTCTCTGGCAGTGATTTGAGGTAGGAGGTTAAGGAATCCTCCGTTGAATCATCCTCGAAGCAAGTCCGGGGTTAACTGGTGGGCTTACTCTTCCAAAGTGGAGGAGGTAGGCGGTAAAATGGTAAGAGGCTGAGATGATGCGGAAGAAACGTCTGGCTCTGACACTGGGTCAGGCCAGGTTTCACAAATAAAAGGATGTCTGGGACATCGGAGGCACTTAGCCTCTGAATCTAAAACTGATGATTGATTATGAGGCATGCTGCAGGGATCTGGTGCATCTGGTAGTGGGAGCTGCGTCCAGGGGAGATACGGCTTAAGTAAATCTCGGCCCAATATCACCTGATAAACATCATGAAATTGGTCAACTACGCCCAGGCGGCATAATGTGGTTTCCTTGGTCACCTGGTCCAGAAAGGGCATTTTTACATTCAGAAGGACCGAAGGAACAAATAGAGGTTACCGTCAATCCATTCAAACTGAATTTCTTCGTTCGACTGGATTTTGGCACCCCTAGGCAATGCCTTTCTGGAAATAAGGGAGACCTGGGCTTCGGTGTCGGCCATGACTTACCCACTGATAGGCCGTAGGAGACTGTTCATCAGGCAGGGCTACATGGTAGCCTTGGAGAAGTTCACCCTGGAAGCTCTCCTCCCAAGGTAGAGACCGACTTGGGCACTGTCGGAATCCACAGCATGCCCACGCACACAACAAGTGGTGCAGAACCTCCCCAACCACCTCTTACCGGGAGTCCAGCTCATGGTCTGGGGCTTAGAAGCTAGCCGAGAGATTGTGTCATCTAGGAGAGCTAGCTCATGCATTCTCTCTTCTTCTCTTCTTTCTCTCTGCTTCTCCGGCTTCTCTCTTTTTCTTCTCTCTGCTTCTCCGGCTTTCCTCTCTGCTTCTCTTTCTTCCTTTTCCTGCTGGCGCGCAGCAGCCTGCTGCGCCTTTAATCCACTGGTCAAGTGCTGGTCCAGTGTAACCGCCTCCTTGCCCAGATTATGAGGGCTCCGAGTTCTCTAGCTCTCTGGCAAAGAAGTCGCGGGAAGCAGGGGAAGACATTTCCCTTAGGCTGCAGTAGAGGCTCGGAGGAAAATGAAATAATGGCCAGGAAATAGGGTAACTGAATGGAATGGGAGTGCCCTACTGTGGAAAGTAGCACTCACTTGGAATGGTTCTGCGATAATGGTAATGAAAAGTCTGAAAAGAATGGGTGCTCGGTGGCACTTGTGAATGGCACCTTCTGATGCGGTGAAAAAATCTAATGAAGTGTGGCGGCGTACGTCACACTTACGGGCGTTTCCCAACTTGGGAGACGTTGGAATGGCTACCTGTACGTCTGTACAGGTGCGATGGCACTTCAGGAGGCGTTCCCTTGATTGGTCCGAAGGATCACTGATCCTCGTACATGGACACACTAAAGAATAGGGCGTTCCGTAAGGACGGACACGCAGGTATAATGGCTACCTGTAACGGCCTGTCAGGTGCAATGGCACTTATGAGGAGTGTTCCTTGGAGCACTGGTATCGTGCTGGTGTGTCCCGGACACTACATGCAGTATACTTAAATATACTGAAGTGAAATGGTACTCTGTTCGTGGCAGAGGGCAATAGTGGAGAGAGAAAGTAAAAGGTGGGAGTACTTCATCAGCCAGTCGATGGACAGTGTCAAGAATTAGTGGCACTGTAAAATGGTAAGACCTGACGTGCACTGGTGGTGGCCAGTCCTAAACTGGTAACGACTTCCCTGTCTGGAAGTAATGAATTTGCGTGGCACACTGTGCGAATTGTGCTTGCGGTATACGCAAGTCTTTCGTGATAAAGAAAATGAAAAGACCACTCGGGCAACGACAGGTAATGGAAATTTTAGAAATGCTCAGTCCCTCGCTGAAGTTCTCGATAAAGAAAACAAATTAATGCTTGCAAACTGCAATGACACATGCGCGTACGTATCACGCTGTGTAAATGAAAGACACAAGAGACTAAAATAATGTTAATTCTGCATGCTATAATTAATGGTAATATGTAGTACTCTTCGCTTCGTGAATACTGGGTTCTGGTTCTCTCTCTCTCTCTCTCTCTCTCTCTCTCTCTCGGAGAGGGTGAAAACTGATATATGAATGATCCCTTCCCTTATATTTGATTGAACTACTAATGTTAGTTTAATATGACGCAACTTGCGTTAAATGATTTACTTATGTTAACGTGAAATGAAAGATTGCTTTGGATAACGTTTTTATGAAAATGATAACGCGCTCGTGGTGAACGATTTTACGTTACTAGTAGCGGCTCGCGCTTATGAAATGATTTGCGTTTCAATATGAATTTTACAAAGACGTGTTTTACGTTAACAATTCTTGCGATTTACTCTACTTGAAGATTTACTTAACTTTATGTAAGATTACTAGGTCCCTGTGAACAGTGAAATGACGGTAAGGATTTTAAAATTAAAATGTTAGCAAACACTTGTGAATGAGGTTACGTTAAGTACGAAGTGAAATGAACTTTCGCTCAGCGCGCGAGTGAGCGATGCGAGGTGAAACACGTGAGGCGAGTTGAGCGGGTTGGACATTGTGTTGTTCAAAACAGCTGATCCTCTGTAAACACGAGGCGATTTATTACAACACGAAATTCTAATTTCTTATTCAAGGCGAATTACGTTAATTTCTCTGGCAGAACGATAGATACTAGTACCGAGATTGATATTATTTACGTTAAAACTTCGAGACTTACGTTACTTTGTTTAAATTGTTTTGATAATGCTGAAAGAGATAACAAACATGGCTGCCGCTGTGAATGAGACGAAGGCTGGTTAAGACTGCGCAGGCGCGAGAGTGCGCGAAGCTGAATTAAGCTGAGAGGTAAGCGGTTACCAACACTTGGAATGGAAACTAAGTTAAAAATGAATACCCTAACATATCACAGACAAAAGAATTGTACACTTCTTTTGCCGTAACTATTAGTAAAACACTCCTAACTAGCTAGCTTTCTAATACAGCAATAAACCCTGGCAAAGCACTTCCTAGTTTGATCTGGTTCTTTCTGGCATCTATTCTGCATACGTGTTAGTGTGAGCTCCAACACAACAATGCGATTTACAAAATAACAGAATTCGCTTCGGCACTCTGGCCGTTACAATAATAAGATTTCTACTTCACATTTGTTTAAAACACTTCTACAATAAAAATACTTAAACGTACCTTAAGCTAACATTGGTTATAGAATAATCATATTAATGAATGGAATACCTTACCGTGAGTCAGTGTCTTTTCTCCCGCTGCAAGTGTGCTTGATTTACTTTTTGTAAAATAATTTACAGTTTACGTTTTACAACGGATAACGCGATTTACAAGCTTTTTTTAAGCAAGCTAGGTTCAATCCTGGCAAGATTCGCCAATTTTACGTATTTAGCAGCCTTGAGAGAGGCTATACTACGTAAAGGAATAATTGAGGATTTCAAGTGGGAATTGCTTTAACTTACCGTAAACTGATAGTTATTGATAATTTCTTTAGAGGGAAGGTCGCCAGAAAACTCAGCTCGTTACTTTACAGCTATTTATTTACAAAAAGGCCCATGCTGGCCGGAGAAAGGTAAATGATGGCTCCAACTGGAGTAGTTCTAGCTGGTTTTCATACACTTGGATAATGCACACTTGCGGGCAGAGCGGCACGTGACTCATGGAATCTGGAAAAGAATCCCCGATTAAACAAGATAAAACAAAGGAAAAATGACTTCTTGCTTTGATTAATTAATTCTCTAATACTGGGGAGAAGAACTTTTAAGGTTTCACTGAGTATGCAATGACTCCATTGGTCTGGGACGATCACACAAGGGGGAAGCATGCGGCCATGAGAGGGAACAAAAGGATGAATTCCTTTTGTTGCTGGAAATTGAATTGGGAGAATGAGGATCAAAATGATAATAGGTGATAAGGGACTGGCACTATGCTGTTTCACAAGACGTACCTGGATGCAATGTTCAGTGTGGACCTTTGTAGAAAAACGTGGCGCCCGGCTTGGTTCAGGTCTGGGGCTCGGCGCGCCAGTACGCCGGGGATAGGCCTAAATGGAAGGCAATTGGTCGGACATCTGTCCGAGATCACGTCTTGCAGCTGACTGAGGCAGAATTCAGGTGGTTTGCTTGGGGGTTGGAAGTCAGCTTAACCCCCCACGAGCAAGGCAAATCCTGGAAAACAGACATACAGCCAGCAGAGGGGTCACAGGAAAGAGAGCTTAAGATATAGGTCTAAGAAGTACCAATCTGCCTACATCCTTCCCTTTTGAGATACGTCCCTAAAGCTGACAAAAGACTATATTCCCCCAACTGGGGAACTCCTATCTCTGGCTGGCGGGTTTTGGGTTTCCCGCGTTTTACTAAAAATCAGCTGATATTCTAAAGAAATGGCTGCCGTTTTCCAAATCAAATTATTTAATTGATATCTGGGTAGACGAACGATCTATAAACGTCACAATATATATATATATATATATATATATATATATATATATATATATATATTATATCTATATATATATATATATATAATACATATGACTTGATCTCGTCATTTGTGGGTTCGGGATATGAAGGAAACACAAGAGAGATAAGTTCACGTGCATGCAATGGAGGTCATGCAAAAATAATAATCGATGAAACGTTTAACACGGTGTATTCTTCTTAGCTACACAGGTGGCCTGTAATTATTACGTTAACTATGCTAGTGCACAACCGGACGGTAGGTTAGACTTATTGACACTCATGGTGACGCACGTCTTTGTGTGGCGGCCGACGGGAACAGGACTGCGGGGGCACTGGGCACTCTCGACCCAGTTTGTCTGTTCTCTATGGGACCCGCTAACGAACTGGTTTGACGGATGGTGCGGCCTGTTTCACTGCCCCCTTTCAGATGGCATCATTATGCAAGAAGCTGATTGGTTATTCTGGCTCCTTAGACACAAGAGCCAATCACTAAGGGATATAGAGATACGTGGTACTCTTTTGAACTGCCAAGCCACGCCAACTTGTAACGTCTTTGGCGGTTGACTTGTTTTTTGTTTTTTGGTTACACATACACACATCATCACTTATAACGGTTTCACGGACTTCAGAATATCACGGAGAAGGCGTATTCAAAACTGTATTGAATCATCTCATCACTCCCTCCCCAGTTCTAGCGTCCCGCAAGACATACACTGATCTTAGAGTTGCGCTTTGTTCTTCTTCTTTGAGTGTCACAAACCGCCTTTGAGTGACCGTTACCATCCAGTTTGTGCAAAATTTAAAACTATTAGGGTGTAGGGCCAATTGGCGTGTTACAAACACAAGTTACAACAAATGAGTCTCACGCCTCACAATGTGTCATACAGAAAAACAAATTTAGGTTCACATTCAATAATTAATCAATAAATGCGGATAGTCACAGCTCCAACTCAAAAAACCTAAATTCATAAACAAAAATTCACATAACATGAGTCAAAAATGAAACGTTACTCATAAGATATTTGGTAAGGTAAAGCATAAGAAAACTTACTGAATACTTTCTCCAACAATAAAAACAAAGAAAATAAAAAAATAAAAATTCAAAGATTACACACAAAACTACTTTTTTTTTTTCAAAATAATCTCACATTCCCACATCATCGATGGAAGATCACAAATTTATGACAAAGCATAACCAGCATTGGCAAATATACGAAATTTTGGATACAGTATAACTGCATCAATAGAAATCAACAAAAATGAGATACATTGCAATAAGGTGTTTTAATAGACTTGAAATGCAATAAAAAAAATAATAGTGCAATAAAAGATAATCAAGTTATAAACACATAGACTCACTCATTATATGGTTGGAACTGTAACAAAATGTTAAAAAAAATAGACATCAATTTCTCAGCAATAACTGACATGAACAAAAGTGCATAAGCATGCTTTTATGATATTCTCTGTTCACTTTGTGATGACACATTTATTCATGACTCGCGTTGGTATGCTACGTAGGACACCACACGCACTTACAAATTATGTGGATGGTTTGCTTTATCGAAGAGGGAGGAACGGTGGCACAACAAGTTACTTTTTTTTTTATTTCTTTCTTTTATTAATTTAAAGCATTTATCTCGTGCATGTTCAGAAAACTGCGACTTGTTATCAGTCAACCTCCTTACACACTAGCAAACCCACATACACTCAACACATGCATACTTCCATGGTACTTACTCAGGCACGTTCATACAACAGCTGACTCACTTGCCTCTGTTTTTCTGTGCAACTCACCCATAGGTGTAACTGAAACTTTTTAAATGTATGCGTCGCAGTTTTCCTCTCTCTGGCTCGTGCCTTACAGTACTCTTGGGAAGAGCGTCTGCTACTCTTTTTGCTCTTTTTTTTTATGAGACCATCAATTCCCACAACGTCAAACTCTTACAGTTGCTCGATTCTACGATCTTGTTGAGAAGTTAACATTCTGAAGGCATATCTATATCAGGGATAAAAACACAATTTGTTCTCACTTCATCATCAAATTTGAAAAATTACTTCTCTTTCCCATGAAAATCTGACTACTCTTTTAACAAATATGTCAGTCTCGCTACTTTACACAACAATTTCTTTAATGAACTTACGTTAATAATTATGTCTTTAAATAAATCTTGACTACAATTCTTCGATGGGGACATGGAATGTATTGTCGCTCGTGATACTTTAACTATAATCAGAACACGGCCCTAAGAGAACCATCCTTTTTTTTCTCTGATTTTATACAATTTTTTTTTTTATTTTTTTTATGTTCTTTCTACAAATTCCCTATCTGCATTTCCTAATACAGCATGCTATTGATTACGCTACTAAAGGCTACACAACTCGTTCATTGTGCAGGTGAACTAATATTAATATTACTATCAGTGACAACTTTTAGCAATCAAGACGGCTTCTAGGCGGGGCGGGGTTTCCCACCTCCGTGGGTGTGGAAGGGTATCCTCTCATTACATCCCCATAGTGTCCCAAGACACTATCCCGTAACTGTCCCTCTTTTGGCCATACGGTTGAGATGTTCCCGTTTTTCTATGCAATTTGCTCACAGGTCAGCAACTCTATTACTGCCCAGCAGCGGGTGCCGGAGATCGCTACTGATGCTATTAGTTTGCTTGTATCTTCTTTACATCGAGCCTGGATTCTCTCACTGGTTGCTGGCTGTCATCTGACGTCTATCAGCTATTCTTAATTCTAACATCGCTTCATCCTATCCATACCTTAGGCAGGTATCGTGACTTCCTTCACGGGTCGAGGTTGGTGGAAGGGAACTTCTGCACTATTCACCTTAACATCATCCCTTTACTCTTCGATAGGTCGTGATCAGAAATAGGAGTGGACTTCCCCCTTCCCACGAGTCACGGGGGAGAGGCTCTGGTCGACCTCTCTCTGTCCCAGCATTCTTGACTCGTGGGTAGACAGGTTGTCCTCTACTCCCCCCTACTTCTCGGGTGGGAATTTGTATTCCCTTCCCTCACACAAGGCAACAAGGCGTCCCTTGTTCCCGGGCACTGCATAACAGCCCCGCACGGCACTGGGGGTAACCAGGGGTACTACCTTCCCAGCATTAGCACCATGCCATCTCCTGCTACTGCCAACTTCCGTCCTTCCTGGTGAGGTTGGACTGCTCGCCATCTCTCCGTTCAAAACATGTTCGTTACTCCTCTACTTGGTCTGCTACACGAGTCGGTTACTCGGGGGGTCACGATCGCACTCTGTCTGTCTGGTTAGCACTGCGTTTTTTGAAATCGTAGGGTGTGTGATTGTACACTGTCTTTCTGGTTAGCACTGTGCATTTCGAACTCATATGGTGTGATTGTACACTGTTTTCTGGATAGCACTGCGCATTCCGAAATCATATGGTGTGATTGTGCACTTGTCTTTCTGGTTGCACTATGTTTTTTTTTTTTTCGAAATTATAGGGCCACTCGATTTATTATTACCGTTCTTAAGCACGGTTCGCCACTTTTCTGTCGATTCTTTTTTAGCCATAACTTTTTTGTTTTTTAAATCCAGTTCGTTCGTTTCACCATTTCCCTCGTCATCACCGTCCATTGAACTTTCTCTCGTTTCCATGTTTATTTCACTTCATATCACTGTTTGTCGGCTAGAATGATTTAACAATAACGTTTGTTTGACACCTCACAAGACCTCATAAGACCGTATAAGACCTCACAGGATCCGCAAGACCCCACAGGACCTCACAAGACGCCACAGGACCTTTCCGGACACAACAGGACCCCACGACTGACACCAAAATTATATGACCTGATCTCGGTCATTTGTGGGTTGCGGGATATGAAGGCAAACACTGGAGAGAGATAAGTTCACGTGCATGCAATGGAGGTCACGCCAAAAATAATAATCGATGAAACCTTGAACAAAGTTTTTGTATTCTTCTTAGCTACACAGGTGGCCTGTAATTATTACGTTAACTATGCTAGTGCACAACCGGACGGCAGGTTAGACTTATTGACACTCATGGTGACGCACGTCTTTGTGTGGCGGCCGACGGGAACGGGACTGCGGGGGCACTGGGCACTCTCGACCCAGTTTGTCTGTTCTCTATGGGACCCGCTAACGAACTGATTTGACCGATGGTGCGGCCTGTTTCAAATGCCCCCTTTCAGATGGCATCATTATGCAAGAAGCTGATTGGTTATTCTGGCTCCTTAGACACAAGGGCCAATCACGAAGGGATATAGAGATACGTGGTACTCTTTTGAACTGCCAAGCCACGCCAACTTGTAACGTCTTTGGCGGTTGACTTGTTTTTGTCACACATACACACAGCATCACTTATAACGGTTTCACGGGAACTTTAGAATATCACGGAGAAGGCATATTGAAAACTGTATTGAATCAGCTCATATATATATATATATATATATATATATATATATATATATATATACATATATATATTGTTACGAAGTGCCAAGTATCTGGTTACCATGCATCAAATATTACCTCTACAAAAAGCCAGACACCTGAACCCTCATAACACGTTTAAACGACTGAATACTCTAAAGGCAACAGTGATCCCTTAACACTTACCAGTATTGCAGAAAATCAGACTAAGTTCATCCAAAATAGGTGTGAGGTAATCTTGTAAGTAATTAAATTTAATCAAAAATGGGCATCACTCCATCAACAACTTTAAAAGTCTAAGTATTTCCCTGATTTCAGAAGTCTAAGTACTTCCCTGGTTCTAAGTCACTTCAATTAAATTGAAGGAAAGCAAATCAATTACCACTCTATGTCTCTACCTATCATAAATATAGTCATAATCAAATATAATTATACTGTGTAAGATAAAGAAAAACACTTATAAAAATTTTAAATACAAAAATTTATTATTAAATTCAAAATTTATAAGTGAAATTCACCATATCAGGGAAAATTACTGTTACTTGAAAAACAAAGTAAAGTTTAATTAATTCTGGAATCAAATTAAGTAAAATTAAATCAAAATTAATTTATCACAAAATTCAAGAAAATTAATTCAATCAAAATTCAAAAGTATTAGCAATAATTGAAAATCTGAAATTAATTCACAAGTGCTAAACAACAATAAAACTTGAAAAGAATTCTAAGTAAATACAAATTAATTCACAAGTGTTAAATTTAAATGTGTAATGATAAAGCAATGAAAATAACTAAGTCAACTAAATTGTGAATGCAAACGAAAATATAAAATACCACACTTCAATAAGAAAATGAATAAATGCACAAACAATGGAACAGACACAAACACAAAAAAAAAAAAATCAGCAATGTGTAAAAGTGTAAATCTTTTCCACTCAAAAACACTGTAACCAACAGTTTTTACCAAACTTTCACAACCATCGGTTATTAGTTAACCACAGTTCCTATCAATCATTAGTTAAACACAATTCCCATTCGTTATTAGTTGCAACTAATAAAAATATAACACACTTTACCTTGGTATACCAATTTCTTTCTCTGCTGCAGTCTTGTCTTACACAATTTCACAAAAACCAGGCGCCGTTACGAAATAATGTCTGTTCAGATTCCACAAAAGAAACTAAATAATACTAATAAATTCTAAGAAATATCAAACATGAAATTCTAAAACGTTATGAGCGACCAATTTACGTTACGTTAATATAATCTCAATGATGTCGAATGAGAGAGAGAGAGAGAGACGAGAGAGGATGTTAATGCCTCGAGGTCTTAAGATAGAATGAAAAATCTCTTCCTTTTCGGAAGCGGGAGAGAGCAGATGTCAAAATGTTCTTGGCACGAAAGCTTCTCGAAAGTTCTGAAATCTGATGCAATCTCATACAAAATGTGCAACACCCACGTGGGACTTGACAAAGATATACGCGTACGAGTCCAGTCTGTTAAACAAAAAAGACGTACTCTACTCGATCGAGACGAAGAAGTCTTATCACGTACGATGACAGATTCTCCAAAACACAAGTGAAGATTTGAGATCGCTTATCAAGACGCGTTGACAGATTAGGGAAGCTAAACGGAGATCTCTTCTCTTTTTACGTTATATATATATTCTTTTATAAACACGTAATGCGAAATCTGAACACACATTTTAAAACATCCTATTCTAAGCTATCTAGGAATCTGAAAAAATGTTACACAATCTTACATGGCATTTCAAAGAGGGGAAACATGCATTTTGAAAGAAGCAATATATATATATATCTATATATATATACATATATATATATATATATATATATATATATATATATATATATATATATATATATATATATATATATATATATATATATATATAATGTGTTTGTATACCTATCAAACTCTGTATGTTGTGACCGTTTGCGCTTCTCAGTACTTAATTCCAAAAAACGATAATATAGGTGTATTTACGGAAAGCGCTTCAATACATTCAAGAAAACATTCTCCCTAATTAAAAAAAATTGGAATGAATATATTTCTCACTCACAAGGCACTAAGACAACATTCTCGATCACCAAATTCCTCGGCGTTTTCACTCTTTTCGTCATCTTTATTCCAAGTTTTTTTATTCTCGCCATCTTTATTCCAAGTGTTTTATTCAACTTTTGTATAATTTTTTGATGACAGCCCATCTTGGACCATTGACCTCAGCCATCGACCCTAAGCAGTAAAAGCCTCAGAAATCAATATGTGAAGGTATACATACCCAATAACCTTCTACGGAAAATCCAATAAACACATCACAGCGTTCCAAGAACCCATCAACCTCCCTATACTCTATCTCGAGTCAAATTAAGCCTCCGAACTTTTGCCGAGTTTCAAAATAAACGTTGTTTATTAGTCGCTCGCATCGTCCCAAAAGCAAACAACGTTATTAGTTTACTGTCAACGTACTCCATTACACTTGGTGTACTTAGATGCTGAGGTGATTGATATCGGCGTACCTGATCAACTTTACCTGATGTTTTTTGTTTGCTTGCTTTACGTGACTTATGAACCACGTCGAGAGTGAACTTCTATCACCAGAAATACACATCTCTGACCTCTCAATGGAATGTACGAGAATCGAACTCGCGGCCACCGAGGTAGCATGCCAAGACCATACCGATCACTCCACTGAGGCATTTGCCAAAAAGGTAAAGAAGGGGGGTGGGGCGTTACTGAAGGATGGTGATATTAATATTATTATCACTTTTTTTTTTTTTTTTTTTTTTTTTTTTTGCGCTCTTTTTGCGATTCTCTCCGAGGGCAGTAAGGAGGTAAGATGTGCCAGCCGCAATTTCAAAGCTTTTGGAGCGTCTATTGCATTATTCGTAAGAGAAAGAGGCACGGCATCTTTGGAACCAACATCAATTACATACTACGAGAGAGAGAGAGAGAGAGAGAGAGAGAGAGAGAGAGGATTCCGCTAAAAACATTTATATGCAAATGAATATATACGCGAAAAATATCAAACTCTACGCGAAGGCGCGAGGAAAAACCGTATCCCTTCCGGCATACAGGAGTAATATATCAATATACATATACCCCATAAGAAAAAATTACTCCCTAAGAAATTTTGACGCCTTTTTGAGAGGAAAACATGAAAACGCCATTTTGTCTGACGACACCCTATTTCCTGAGGAGCGCTGAAGGATGCTCTTCACAGCTACTACAGGAATCTTCGACACAGAGAGAGAGAGAGAGAGAGAGAGAGAGAGAGAGAGAGAGAGAGAGAGAGAGAGAGAGTACATTCGCTTCGAAAGGAGAAAAACCCTTATGAACATTACTTCCCATGCTGAGAAAATGTTTTCGAAGATTTTATTTAAAAGAAATGAATTAATAAAACCTTAAAATGATTCCAGCAAAACAATATAGTAATAATAATAATTTAGAAACTCTACCTCCGTCAGGAAAACGTGGTACAAATCCGCCAGTTCTTATTAGGAAAAAACCCTACAAATACTACTTTTATCGCAGCGATGACCCACTGAAAGTAACAAAGGAGGGGAGTTTTTTTTGTTTCATAATAACCCACTTTCCCTCCGAAAGGAGAAGGCTATATAATATCGTATATATCGTATATATTATATTAATATATTAATATATCTCTCTCTATATATATATCTATATATATATATATATTTATAATTATTATATATATAATATATAAATATATATATAATAATAATATATATAAAAGTATTGTTAGATTTGCTAGCATTAAACCAATTATGCGATTACAACAGTGGCGTGTGTTTTTTTTCTTTTTAAACAGTATTTTGGATTGTCCACTACTCTAACCTAACCTAAACAAGTATTTTATATATATATATATATATATATATATATATATATATATATATATATATATATATATATATATATATAAAAGAGAAAAACCTCCCCGCGTCTCATTTCATTATGCCGGCGCGGAGCATTTCTTTCCAGACTTATTGGAAGTCATAATTCCATTTCGGGAGATTTCTGGAGTCTGCTGCAGAGGCAACAGCCAACCACCACCCCCCCCCAACTACGCAGATTATGTAACTCTCCCTCTGTTGGTCTATTGTGCTTTGGTTTTATTTCTATTTATTTATTTATTTATTTATTATTTTTTTTTGATGGATGGCTGGATGGATGGATTTTGAAATTTAGGCCCAAGCCCGAGCACTGAGACCTATTTTGGTCATTCAGCGTCGTTTATTCAGTTTTATTTTATTTGTTTTTACTTATTCTTGGCTTAAGGAGGGCAGAACAAACTTAGTCCAAAAATAGCAGGGTTTTAACAAAAGGTTTTGCTGCCAATCATACAAGGACTCCAACATGAACTTTATAGGAATTTCCCTTTTTCCCATTACTAAAACAACCTAATTCAATGCAGTAAATATGTATATCTTAGTTTAGCCAGACCACTGAGCTGATTAATAGCTCTCCTAGGGCTGGTCTGTAGGATTAGATTTTTTCACGTGGCTTGAAACCAACTGTTTACTTAGCAACGGGACCTACAGCTTATTGTGGGATCCGAACCTCATTATAACGAGAAATGAATTTCTAATCACCAGTAATAAATTTCTCTGGTTCTGCATTGGAGGCAGCTGAAGGGAACGAACTCGGGCTACCATATTGATAGGCGAGTGCGCACCCCACTGTCCAATGAGGAACTAATTCAATGCAAGGAATAAGATAATACATAAGAGTAAACTGTTGTGATTTGTGAATGAAACTTCGGCGCATTTTCTGCTTGTATTCTTTGAGATGGTCTTTCTGGAGCAGATAAATACTTGCTTAGGTTAGGTTAGAGTAGCTGACAATCCAAAATACTGTTAAAAAAAGAAAGAAAGAAAAAAGAAACACACACACACACTGTTGTAATCGCATAATTGGTTTAATACTAGCAAATCTAACAATACTTTTTACTTTTCCAATTAGCATCGACAACACACACACGCACATACACCCACCTTCATACATTCCTCCAATAGCTTGCATTCTTTTAACAGAGATTCTCGTCAATGCCAAACACCGCCCCAGAAGGCGACGAAGAATCTGTGGACTTCAAAGACCGTTTCTCCCTGATGAATCGAGTTGTTTGCCTTCATGGCTTCTTCTTGATATGAAAGAGAGCCCGACCCTTCTTGTTTTCCAGCGTCTCCAGACGAGAAGGTCTCCCGGAAGTGTCAGGAATGTTTTGCCTCTATAATTGTCCTAAAATGAATGAGAGGGCGTCTGATATTTCCGTCGCCTTGGATAAGGTATATATATTCTACTTTTGTAAGTTCCTCATTGGACGAGTGGTTTTCGCACTCGGCTACCAGTCCGGTGGTCCGAAGTTCGACCGACGCGGAGTCAGAGGAATTTATTTCTGGTGATAGAAATTCATTTCTCGATATAATGCGGTTCGATCCCACAATATGCTGTAGGTACCCGTTGCTAGTGGCCATTGGTTCTTAGCCACGTAAAAATATCTAATCCTTCGGGCCAGCCCTAGGAGAGCTGTTAATAAGCTCAGTGGTCAAGTAAAACTAAGATATACTTAACTCTAACTTTTGTAGCACAGTGACAAGCGCACTATTGAGAAAACTATTTTGAAAATGAACCACAAATTTCACTTCTCCTTTAACGACACTTCATTCTCATGAGTCGAAAGCCCTTCCTTGCTGGTCTCCAAAGACAGAAGTCACTTCACTAAAAAAAGAAAAAAAAAATTATGTGAGGCAATTTTCAATATGCAAAATCATACTAATATGAATGTTGCATATCGCACTCACGGCTAGAAAAGAACGACTCACCACCAGTTTCCGAGCCGTAATTTACGTCAATTAAATTGAATAACACTGAATAAAAAAAGATTATAAATATTTCAAATGATATTCATGGCTAAAAATATAGTCACTTGTTTTAAAGAAATAATTTTAGGAAATGAAGGAAATAACATGAAATCAGTAATGATTTTGGCTAATACTACTACAATAAATAATGATAATAGTAAAACATACAATAACAGCAACTACAATCAAAATGGATACAGTATAATAATAATAATAATAATAATAATAATAATAATAATAATAATAATAATAATAATATAATAATAAAATTTCGTTACATAATCAAAGACTATAACTTTCCCTTTCGTCTAGTATTTTTAAATCAATATCTAATAATAATAATAATAATAATAATAATAATAATAATAATGGCGATACTCAAGTCAAAACTCAACGCCGGAAAATGATAAAAGCCATAAACACATGGGCAGTGCCAGTAATCAGATACAGTGCAGGAATAGTGGAATGGACGAAGGCAGAACTCCGCAGCATAGATCAGAAACCAGGAAACATATGACAATACACAAAGCACTACACCCAAGAGCAAATACGGACAGACTATACATAACACGAAAGGAAGGAGGGAGAGGAACTACTAAGTATAGAGGACTGCGTCAACATTGAGAACAGAGCACTGGGGCAATATCTGAAAACCAGTGAAGACGAGTGGCTAAAGAGTGCATGGGAAGAAGGACTAATAAAAGTAGACGAAGACCCAGAAATATAAAGAGACAGGAGAAAGGCAGACAGAACAGAGACTGGCACAACAAACCAATGCACGGACAATACATGAGACAGACTAAAGAACTAGCCACGATGACAATTGGCAATGGCTACAGAGGGGAGAGCTAAAGAAGGAAACTGAAGGAATAATAACAGCGGCACAAGATCAGGCCCTAAGAACCAGATATGTTCAAAGAACGATAGACGGAAATAACATCTCTCCCAATGTAGGAAGTGCAATATGAAAAATGAAACCATAAACCACATAGCAAGTGAATGCTCGGCACTTGCACAGAACCAGTACAAAAAGAGGCATGATTCAGTAGCAAAAGCCCTCCACTGGAGCCTGTGCAAGAAACATCAGCTACCTTGCAGTAATAAGTGGTACGAGCACCAACCTGAGGGAGTGATAGAAAACGATCAGGCAAAGATCCTCTGGGACTATGGTATCAGAACGGATAGGGTGATACGTGCAAATAGACCAGACGTGACGTTGATTGACAAAGTCAGAAGAAAGTATCACTCATTGATGTCGCAATACCATGGGACACCAGAGTTGAAGAGAAAGAGAGGGAAAAAATGGATAAGTATCAAGATCTGAAAATAGAAATAAGAAGGATATGGGATATGCCAGTGGAAATCGTACCCATAATCATAGGAGCACTAGGCACTATCCCAAGATCCCTGAAAAGGAATCTAGAAAAACTAGAGGCTGAAGTAGCTCCAGGACTCATGCAGAAGAGTGTGATCCTAGAAACGGCACACATAGTAAGAAAAGTGATGGACTCCTAAGGGGCAGGATGCAACCCGGAACCCCACACTATAAATACCACCCAGTCGAATTGGAGGACTGTGATAGAGTAAAAAAAAAAAAAAAAAAAAAAAAAAAAAAAAAAAAAATAAAAAAAAAAAAAAAAAAAAAAAAAAAAAAAAAAAAAATAATAATAATAATAATAATAATAAAAATAATATTAATGACGAAATCACTTTCTGGTTGGTAGCTCTCTCTCTAAAAAGAAAACAAGAAAAAAGAAAAAAAAAGAAAAAAAAAGTTAAACCCTTCGTAACATTCTGATGAAATTTTGGAGAACTTTTCCATAGCGAGAATTGCTTCCTGGACCCTTAACTTTCTTCAGGCTCGCTTTGGAGAAACCAGGTCAGGAGGAGATCGGCGTCAGAGGATTTCGAAATGGGACAGGTCAATAACCAAGATGACGACATGACCTTCAAAAAAAAAGGTGTATATGTAAGGCCTAGGTTTTTGATTAATAATATATTGCCATGTGTTCCTGTGACCTATGGAATGTGGAGAACAGTGTAGAGGTAACGACCTGAGAGTAGCTGATGAATGAGTTTTTGGGGATGGCGTGAGATAAAAATGCTTAGTTCGACAAGTCAATGCAAGACAGTTTTATGAACTCTTCTCAAAGTGCCTTTGTGAAACTGGATGCAGCTAGAACCGTGAGGCGCTAGCGAACTGTGTGTTCGTATGTGCGTGTGTGCCTCTTCCCTTTAATAGGTTCATACCCAAGCCTATGGGAGGGATTTTGATAGAGGGCTTCAAGTCACAGGCAAGATGCCGTGGCATTCGCCAGGGGAGTTTTTTATTAATAGTGTTTAGTGTCCGGTTGTCTGGGTAAGTGTTGAAGTGCTTTGGCCAAAGGGATGGCTTGTTTGATATCTTGTAAGATGTTCCATTTTATTAACTTTGTCTTTAAACTTGTGTGTACTTACCGGGATGTGTTCTGTATCTTTGAAACAGACGGATCTGGACTGCCGGGGGGTACAAAGAATTCAGAGGGGTGTAGACATTTTTTGGTGACTTGACATTGTACTGTTTTTGAGTTAGTCTGTAAGACTGGATTGCTTGATTTATTGATTTATTTATTCTTGTTAATATCATTAATGTTATGATGCAACTCTCTCATTTCATTACCTGTTAGAATGGAGAGAAAGAGGTGGAGAGAGAGAGAGAGATTCCTTGGAGAGAGAGAGAGAGAGAGAAAGGTTATGAGTATTGGGTTGTGTGTGGTGCCTTCCGTTCGTTGTCACGCTTACCTTATGAATAATGGGGGAAGAATTTCCCCCAGTTACAGTGGTGGCGAGCGGTTAAGAGGGGGTATAAAAGTTTTTTTTTTTTTTTTTTTTTTTTCTATGCCTAGGAACGCCAATGTAGAGATGGGTGGCCAGTTAGAAATAAAAGGGGTTGTGGCTTAGCGATAGTTTTCAAACGACAAAGCTTTGTGGGATTGTGGAAAATTGTTAAATTGTTAGATCTCGGTTGCTAAGTGAAAAGGGGTAGAGAAAATATCCGTCCGTGGGATGGGGGGATGAGGAAAGAAAATTTCTATTAGGGTCATCAAATTTGCTCGTACCGAGATTCTTCAGGGCGTGAGCCGTGAGACAAGCAAATCAGTCTAGTTCATTAGTGACGGTTGCTAGTGCGTTTTCAACGATCGCGTTTGTATTGTGCCGACGAGATTTACGTGTTTTTTCGAGAATTTCGAGTTCTTTTTTTCCCATTATGGAGTGGTGAGTGTTAACTATTGTTTTGAAGGAGTGGGTTTTGTTTAAATATTTCAGGGTTATGGGATTAGTTCAAGAGGTCAACAATTTTTTTTGTCTTTGCCCCATAGTGACGTGTTTTCTTTATTTGCACGTGTTTGTAATAGACGTATTTGTCTTTGTTTTAAACACATGAGCGTGTATAGAGATGTATTTATGCATGTGAACTGGTGCTTAGATAAGCGGCCACAATTTTAATTTTACGGGCTCAGCACATTTCTGCAGAGAGGCGCCTTGCATTGCGAGGGTACTGGTATCCCTCGGGGGGATAGATGCATGGAGGGTACCACTGGCCTCCCTCGAGAGATAGTGCAGGGGTGGGTACTAGTGTATACCTTGGGAAGGGGTCCTCAGACACTGTTCAAGAGGAGATGAGGGTACTATTGTGTATGGCTGGGCTGTTCTGTTCTGCCGCTTGACTGAGGGGTTGTTCTCACGGGGGGAGAAACATTTTTTTTTTCTCAGGGTGGGTGAACTCCCCCTTTTCCTTTTTTTTTCTTTGTGTTGGGGATGGGTTTGCCCTTGACATTGGATGCTAAGATATCAGCTGATTGATTAGTTGATGAAGTGAAACGCCCGTAGAGTTTTTTTTTAGAAAAGATATTTTTTTTTCTCTCTTGGACGAAGAGAAAAGGAAATAAAAAGAGATTTTTTCCTTTCCGTGAATGAGGGGAAAAGTAGTTAACATGCACGGGATGTGTTTATATGTTTCTTTGTGCCTTGAAAGACACAATATGTTGGGGAGACACAGATTATTTTTTTATTGTGTTGGAGAAATTACTTTGAAATGCTGATGATTGGTGTTGTATCTGTGTTGTGTGGCAGTGGTGTTATGTCTTGGGGTTGCATGTGGAAATGATGGTATACCATAAGATTCAGCAATACTGTTGTATGCTATTTGAATTTCACCTTTACTTGAGATCTTTGAAAGAGAATTATTGCTGTGGAGAGTTATTATTATTATTATTATTATTAATAATTATTATATTGAGATGTGTCACGGGAGGTTTGCTTAAGTATAATTATCATTACGGGAGAATTGTTTTGCGAGAGAGTTTTGAGATATTTCATGGGAGATTAGTTGATAATTATTACAGATAATTATTCAAGGATAATTATTACAATGAATTAATGGGAGAAGTCTTGTGTTAATTATTTGTTGAGTTTTTGTAACTTTGGAGAATATTTCAGTGATTCACGGGGATGAGTTTTGCTGAATCTTGATGAATCTGATTGAATCTTGGTGAATTGTGTTGAATCTTGCTGAACTTTTGCTGAATTCCTTGGAGAATGGACAAGCATTAACATTGGTGTTATTTTTTTGTAGCTGATACTGATGATTTTGATGATAGCAATTTTTTTTTTTGGTGATTTGTGATAATGATATTTCTGATACCGATTTTTTTTATACTAATACGTGGGTGCCGTAATGCTATCAAGGGAGGTGATTTCTTTTTTTGTTTTTGAATTTGGGAGGAACTAACACATTATTTTTTTTTTTTCCTTTGTTGTTTTTTTTATGAGTTCAGCACATAATTGCTTGACATCTAGTGAGTTACGGGATATAGTGAACAAGGCTGTTGATTTTTTTTCTCCTTTTTTGGAATTAGCCGTCGCTGACACAAGTTTTTTTTTTACCATGGGTGAATTTGAGTTTATTTTTTCTCTCCAGTTAGTGTGAATATTTTTTAATATCTCAGTTCATGACTTAGAGTCATTGTTCGGGAACGTGTTCGTGTTTTAGCTATTTGATGCTATAGAGAAATATATGGGAGAATTTTTTGCACGTTTTGAATGCATACGTAATGGCACTACATTTTTTCTCTGGATATTTGTGTTCCAGAAATTGTGAGTTTTCTTGCACAATACATTAGTCGTATTTGTGACAACTTTGTGAGAGATAGGAAACTTGGTTAAGTTTTCTAGTGGCCTATGTCGTAGTGCATATGGAGAAGTCTTGGCTAAGACTCTGTGTATTTGGAGTTCTGTTATAATGAGTTGTGGCACATGGGTGATTTTTTCTAGAATTTTCTAGACAGTTTTATTTGCGAATTTTTCTTTTTGCCTTTTTTAGCAGGTTATGCTAAATGGAGAGAGTTTTTTATAGTTTTTGACTATAACATTGAGTTATTCTCTGGGGAATTGGAGTTATAATTGAGATATAATTGAGATATGGAGAGTTATAATTGGAGGTATATATATTTTTTTGGAGCTATATTTTGAGATATAATATATGGGAGATATATTTTTTGGCCATTGTTGATATTTGCCAATAATGTGATGAGAGCTATGTTTAGTTCAATTATTTTGCAGCCATCTTTGTTGCAAATGGAGACACATATTTGGAGATTATGGGGCAATATTTGTGTATGTGAGTTAGTTGCCTTGAGTGCACATTTTTTGGAGATATATTTTGGAGCCTTGTTTTGTTCCACATGGAGTATTGGGGAAATAGAGGTAAATATTTTGTATTTGCCGAAATAGAGGTGATTATTCTCTATTCTTGGAGTGGTGTTTTTTTTACTGACATGTGGCTATTGGAGAAATAAGAGAATAATATAAGGGGGTTGGTTATTAACCAAATGGAGGAAATATTTTTATAACCGGAGTGGTGTTATTATTAATATGGTGTCTCATAATGGAGTTGGAATTAATCTTGGGCGGGTGACCCTTTTTTTGTGGTTATGGAGTTTTTTTGAGCCAAGAGGAGATTTCTGTGGTTCTCTTTTTTGGTTTCGTGACTATTTAGAGGCGAATGGCAATACTGCATTACGAGTCATTTGGAGATGTGTGCATTTTTTATGTTCACAAGTGTATTATTTTTGGAGAAATATAATGGGGCAGAGTCATGTTGAGAGAATAAGTCTTTGAGACAAATTTTTGAACACATTAGTCATATCCTGGAGTTAATTCTGTGAAATGTGTCTGTTAGACTTTTCTTGGAGAATCATGAGTTTCCCAAACTTATGTGTCTGACTAGGACAATTTTTGTGCTGTTGTTTGAGCATACGTCCGCAGGCGATTTTTCTGCTGACAAGCGATGTGATGAGCCGTGTGCTGACTTTTTTCCTCTGATGATGATAGATCAGAATTTTTCGCAATATCTGGAAATGTTGACAATAGCATTTCACGAAAGCGCATGGGTAAGAGTTTGCTTTCTGGCAAATTCCATAACTTACATGGAGCATTTCTTGGGAAAAACGCGGAAGTTATGCATATTGTACATGTATTATGTATTTTGTGATTGGGGAAATCTACTTGTGATTATCCTTTTTTTTATTGTTTTTCTTCCTTTCCTGTGTGAGAGATATAAATTGGGGATTGAGCTTAAGTAACATTTCTTTTTTGGACGGGAGATTTGATTTTACCGGGAGATGTAATTTTCGAGGGTTGTTACTTAAGTAATGGGAGTTTGACATTAAGTCTCATTGTGATTAATTATTGAGCAGTAAAGGGTTTTTGCTGTTAAAAGTTGGAGATTTTTACTGATTTTGTGGGTTGTTCAAATATCAGAGCTTGAGAGAACATTTTTTGGGTCTGGGTGTGTTACGAGATTCTTTTTTTCCTTGGGCTCATTGCGATTTTTGTCTTTTCTTTTTTTTTTTCTTGTGAGCACATTCGAGTTTGAAATGTGAGTGCAGAATTCCGTGGAGTTGCTGTGATTTCTGAGTTGTGTGTGTGCTGATGTGTGAGTTTGGAGAATTGAGTTGGAGAACTTGATGTTTTTTTTTCTTTGAGAGTTGTGATAATGACTTATGATTTAGTAGTCATATTAAAGGGAGTTAATTGGGAGACGTTCAGTTAGTGTTTCTGACCTTTTGAGATCATTGTTTGATAGAAGTAGTATGTCTGGGTTAATTTTCTTAGATTGACCAGTGACTTGACTGACATACTAACACCAAAAGTCGTTCCCCGACACCAGCAAGACGTCCACCAGCCGTGAAGAGAGTACTGCTGCCGTGTTGTCCAGGGTGATTACAAGTATTTCCATGATGGTGATTGCGCGAGAATTCTACAGCGTGTTTTTTGGGGATCTACAGAAGCCGTGAGAAGTCTTCTACAATGAGGGAGGCATTCCGTCTTCCTACAGCCTGCTATAGCCTGTTGCTGTCTGTTCAGCTACTTGCAGACAAGCGAAGAGGGATATTCAAGAATCCTAATGCAGAAAATATGAGAGAAAATGCGTCTTGTGTTATTGGGAGATAAAGCGTGATAAGACTTTATTTTATAATGCCAGAGACGTGCAGTTTTACTTATATTTTGTTTTAAGCCGGCCAGTGTTTTGTGTTATAAGCAATTTTGCTAGGCGGGGGCTAGCATATAAGGTGGCCGAGCTATCTGTAAGGCCTAGGGTTTTTGATTAATAATATATTGTCCATGTGTTCCCTGTGACCTATGGAATGTGGAGAACAGTGTAGAGGTAACGACCTGAGAGTAGCTGATGAATGAGTTTCTGGGGATGGCGTGAGATAAAAATGCTTAGTTCAACAAGTCAATGCACGACAGTTTATGAACTCTTCTCAAAGTGCCTTTGTGAAAACTGGATGCAGCTAGAACCGTGAGGGGCTAGCGAACTGTGTGTTCGTATGTGCGTGTGTGCCTCTTCCCTTTAATAGGTTCATACCCAAGCCTATGGGAGGGATTTTGATAGAGGGCTTCAAGTCACAGGCAAGATGCCG
Source organism: Macrobrachium nipponense (assembly GCF_015104395.2). NCBI lineage: Eukaryota > Metazoa > Arthropoda > Malacostraca > Decapoda > Palaemonidae > Macrobrachium > Macrobrachium nipponense. Next base: position 14,246,141 of record NC_061088.1, on the reverse strand, counting down.
TGGCATTCGCCGGGGGAGTTTTTTATTAATAGTGTTTAGTGTCCGGTTGTCTGGGTAAGTGTTGAAGTGCTTTGGCCAAAGGGATGGCTTGTTTGATATCTTGTAAGATGTTCCATTTTATTAACTTTGTCTTTAAACTTGTGTGTACTTACCGGGATGTGTTCTGTATCTTTGAAACAGACGGATCTGGAATGCCGGGGGGACAAAGAATTCCCAGAGGGGTGTAGACTTTTTTTTGGTGACTTGACATTGTACGGTTTTTGAGTTAGTCTGTAAGACTGGATTGCTTGATTTATTGATTTATTTATTCTGTTAATAATCATTAATGTTATGATGCAACTCTCTCATTTTCATTACCTGTTAGAATGGAGAGAAAGAGGTGGAGAGAGAGAGAGAGATTCCTTGGAGAGAGAGAGAGAGAGAGAAAGGTTATGAGTAATGGGGTTTTGTGTGGTTGCCTTCCGTTTTCGTGTCACGCTTACCTTATGAATAATGGGGGAAGAATTCCCCCAGTTACATATATACGAATACAGCATATATATTTTCTTCAAATATTTTATACCCAATGAAGAACAAGAGCGCACACACGTGTAGATATATATATATATATATATATATATACTATATTTATATATATATATATATATATATATATATATAGATATATATATATATATATATATATATATATATAATATATATATATATATATATATATATATATATATATATTATATTATATATATATATATATATTAATATATATGGTTGCAACACATATATAGCGTTTTATGGGCATTTATATATATATATATATATATTATATATATATATATATATATATATATATATATATATATATACATATATATATACACATATATGTATATATTTATGTATAATGGCAATGTTGTAATACTTTTCCTCCAATATACAAAATACACGAGAGAGAGAGAGAGAGAGAGAGAGAGAGAGAGAGAGAGAATTTCCTAACACTCAACATCTGACCTTTGGAATGATAAAAACGCCGGCCACCCCACCCTTGGGAGATGCAGTACCGGTGAGCTTGGGGAGGGGGTTGGGTGGGGGGGGTGGGGGGGGGGGTCAAGTGGCAACTCCCACTCGCCCTCTGAGGACATCTGCTCTTAAACAGATTAATTCTCTCCGAGCACACTTGAAAACACCTCCTCTTCCAGTCAGGAGAATTAGAAACTGACCCTCCAGCGGCTGAGAAGATTAAACTCGTTCAAAATGATTGAAATTTATGTTGTAGTTGTGAGGAAAGATGGAACTTTGACAGTGAGATGAGCTGTTGGAGAGCTATGCTATTGACTATGTTTTGTCGTCATTATTTTGGGTCTGCTTTAGTTGTATGACCCATACGACAATGCTTCACTCTTACCTGTAGGTAGAGGGAAAGAATGGTGTTTTAGTATTGGAGATAATGTTCCATTTCTCATCGACGAGGTCCCGGGATGAAATACGATAATAAAGCTTGTGTTTATTGGCTAAGCTACATTGAAGAAGGCGGGTAGTTGATATACAAAATACAAAAGGCATATACAATAGAATCATAACAAACATGAGCATCGGAGCTCTATACACAATAAGGAATCATATCCTACATACATGAGGTAGAATTTATAAGCTCGAAGGCTGTGTGTCGGACTCGATACTAACACAATAATAATTGGTTATACTTATGACATTTACGCATTTTGCAACACAGTTCAATAGCTCTGAACTGAACGTGTCTGCGGAGCTAAGTTTTCCCACGCTCGCTCATAACGTCTTGCATACATGACAGACTAGCGTATTTATATTCTCTTCTAATGCTCTGTTGCTTAATAAAGATGATTAAATCTCTTGTACAGTTACTGTTAATCAAAAAGGCACGATCCGACCTCCAGCTTAATAGGGGCGCATGCTAAAATCTTCGGTCAAATACTGCCATGTTTCACAAGTGAAAATTAAAATAAATAGACTGTATTTTATTTGAAATAATTGCTCTGTACTGTGTAACATGCACATTATCCATATTTTACATTTTCATTCTCTGATCAATAAATCATAAATATCCTTTCCTAAAATTCCTGTCTTTAACTCAACGCGAAACACCTTTTTTAGGCTATAGAATATTTTATGAATGTTTTTAGCAATGAACCCTTTGCTAAATGTAATTGCTTTTCCATTCCCTTGGGGATTTGGTAAATTAAGTTATTTTTCTTTTTTTTTCCAGAAGACTACCTTTCCTTCTTCATACCCATTAGAGCAGGGATTCTTAATGTGTCAATGTATACATGGGTACATTTTGCAAATAAATTGCTATCTACGACTATAAAAAAACTTTTAATTTTCTTGTAAGTTTTTATTCCTAGTTATTCATATCAAAAGTATGTATTAAACTAAGTATATTAAGTTTATTGTCAACAAATATGACTTACTTAAGTCGACTTAAGCAACAGGGTCATGGAACCATATTGGGCAATTCATTGGGGGTCTGGAGTCATCAAAGGGTTAAGAACCCCTGCACTAGAGCACAGCGCCAGAAAAGACATTAAACGTTTCCGCTCCATAACTTTAACGAGGGAAATAAATCCTGAATGGCGTTACAGCAATGCTTTTAAGAGCTCCATTCAGACCCCGAGGTGCCAACAAAATGGATAATTAGGTGTCACCTCGTTTAAATGCTTTGGTAGCATTTAAAGGATTCAGAGCTTTCATATGCCGGGCAGCTAATTTGTGAGATGTATGCTAGTATTGCTCCAGCCCCGGTTTTTTATCATGCCCGTAGGTGAGGTCAGGTTGGGTTAGTTCTTTTGGCATGCCCCTAGGTTAGGTTAGGTTGGGTTAGTTTGTTTTGCCCTTAGGTTAGGTTAAGTTGGGTTAGTTTGTTTTGCCATGCCCTTAGGTTAGGTTAAGTTGGGTTAGTTTGTTTTGCCATGCTCCTATGTACTTGCATTGGCAGTATATACTAAAAATATTCTAAATTAGGCTAGGTTGGGTTAGCTTGTTTTGCCATGCCCCTAGATTAGGTTAGTTTAGATTACGTTAATACCCCTGCGGTAATTTTGGTTGAGGATACTTTTGAAAGACGTATCCCTCAGGAGAGGTGGAACATAGATTCTACCCAGGTGAACTCTCGAGAGAGAATGAGAGTTTCCAGCCCTGTGATTGTCTTATCAACAGTCAATCAGGAGTGTCGTAAGGGACTGGCCTAGACATCAAATGCACGGATGATGTGAATCTACTATAGCATTGATGTGACCTTGTTGCCGAAAGAGGAAAGCCATTGCAATCCCTCCTCCAATAAGTGGGGTTCTTTTTCGAGAGGATGGGATATCCTCTTAGCGTGCTCGTCCCAGGATCCATCCCACTCAGTCCAATACTTGACACTGATATGCAGATATCCAATATTGATATCCGGGGAATCGATATATTAATAATAACGCGAAGAACCATCATGCCATGTTAGATGATATCGATATCAGTATTCCATGCAAAAAAAATTGCTTGGTAATTTTATTGATTTGTTCTATGTTTTATTATTATTATTATTATTATTATTATTATTATTATTATTATTATTATTATTATTATTATTATTATTACTAAAATACTCATGCATAAGGCTTGAAAGAAAAAACAAATCCGCAGTTACGTAATGTGTACGTCCATTTTAAAGATAAATGTGTATACAGAGAACTTTCGGGAATCCGTTCGATTCCCGAAAATGGGAATTGAACAGATTCCCGAAAGCTCTCTATTTATCTTTAAATATATGTACACTAACTGTGGATCTGTTTCTCTATTATTATTATTATTTATTTATTTATTTATTTATTTTTTTTTTTTTTGCTCTATCACAGTCCTAAATTCGACTGGGTGTTATTTATAGTGTGGGGTTCCGGGTTGCGTCCTGCCTCCTTAGGAGTCCATCACTTTTCTTACTATGTGCGCCGTTTCTAGGATCACACTCTTCTGCATGAGTCCTGGAGCTACTTCAGCCTCTAGTTTTTCTAGATTCCTTTTCAGGGATCTTGGGATCGTGCCTAGTGTTCCTATGATTATGGGTACAATTTCCACTGGCATATCCCATATCCTTCTTATTTCTATTTTCAGATCTTGATACTTACCCATCCCTCTCTTTCTCTTCAACTCTGGTGTCGCATGATACTGCAACATCCAATGAGTGATACTTTCTTCTTGATTTTGTCAATCAACGTCACGTCTGGTCTATTTGCACGTATCACCCTATCTGTTCTGATACCATAGACCCAGAGGATCTTTTCGTGATCGTTTTCTATCACTCCTTCAGTTTGGTGCTCGTACCACTTATTACTGCAAGGTAGCTGATGTTTCTTGCACAGGCTCCAGGGGAGGGCTTTTGCCACTGAATCATGCCTCTTTTTGTACTGGTTCTGTGCAAGTGCCGGACATTCGCTTGCTATGTGGTTTATGGTTTCATTTTTCGTATTGCACTTCCTACATATGGGAGAGAGGTTATTTCCATCTATCGTTCTTTGAACATATCTGGTTCTTAGGGCCTGATCTTGTGCCCGCTGTTATCATTCCTTCTGTTTCCTTCTTTAGTTCTCCCCTCTGTGAGCCATTGCCACGTGTCATCGCTGGCTTGTTCTTTAGTCTGTCTCATGTATTGTCGGTGCATTGGTTTGTTGTGCCAGTCCTCTGTTCTGTTTGTCATTCTCCTGTCTCTGTATATTTTGGGTCTTCGTCTATTTTTACCAGTCCTTCTTTCCATGCACTCTTTAGCCACTCGTCTTCACTGGTTTTCAGATATTGCCCCAGTGCTCTGTTCTCGATGTTGACGCAGTCCTCTATACTTAGTAGTCCTCTCCCTCCTTCCTTTCGTGTTATGTATAGTCTGTCCGTATTTGCTCTTGGGTGTAGTGCTTTGTGTATTGTCATATGTTTCCTGGTTTTCTGATCTATGCTGCGGAGTTCTGCCTTCGTCCATTCCACTATCCTGCGCTGTATCTGATTACTGGCACTGCCCATGTGTTATGGCTTTTATCATATTTCCGCCGTTGAGTTTTGACTTGAGTATCGCTTTGAGTCTCTGCATATATTCTTTCCTGATCGTGTCCTTCACCTCTTGGTGTTTTATATCCCCTCCTTCCATTATTCCCAGGTATTTGTATCCAGTCTCATCTATGTGTTTGATGTTGCTCCCATCTGGTAGCTTTATCCCTTCGGTTCTTGGTTTTACTTTGCCCTTTTGAATGCTTTTTGACTAAGCGGCGCATTTTTTCTATTCCAAACTCCATCCTGATATCCCCAGATACAATCCTTACAGTCTGGATTTAGGATATTATTCCTTGATGCTCTACCATACAGCTTGATGTCGTCCATGAACATCAGATGGTTAATTCTGTTGCTTCTTTTCTTGAGTTGGTACCCGGCATCCATCTTCTGTAGTACTTTTGTCATGGGAATCATAGCTACTACGAAGAGTAATGGGGACAGTGAGTCTCCCTGGAAGATCCCTCTCCTGATATTAACCTCTGCTAGTCTTATTCCAGAGCTTGTAAGTATTGTATTCCAGTTGCGCATTGTATTTTTGAGGAAGCTGATGGTGTTTTCCTCTGCCCCATATACTTTCAGGCATTCTATTAGCCATGTGTGTGGTATCATGTCGAAGGCTTTCTTATAGTCTAGCCATGCCATGCTTAGGTTGGTTTTCCTTCTCCTACTGTTCTTCATTACCATTTTGTCTATCAGGAGCTGGTCTTTTGTGCCCCTACACTTCCTTCTGCAGCCTTTCTGTTGGTGGGGGATGGTGTTTGTCTCCTCTAGGTAGTTGTATAGCCTTTCACTGATGATACTGTTAGTAACTTCCACGTTATTGGTAGGCAGGTGATAGGCCTGTAGTTATTGGCTATATTTCCCTTACTCTTGTCTTTTTGTACTAAGGATTCCCTTCCTGCGGTCATCCATTTGGGTGCATGTGATTTGAGATACAATGCTGGAGTTGTTCTGCTACTCGTGGGTGTAGGGCCTTGCAGTTTTTGAGCCAGTATTCATGGACTTCATCGGGACCTGGGGCTTTCCAGTTGGCATTTTCTTTAGTTGGTGTCTGACTGTGTCTGTCGTGATCTCTGTGAATCTTTGTTTTATTCTCCCTGTTTCTTCTCCCTTGACTTCCTGGAGCCATGTTGCATGTTTGTTGTGTGATACCGGATTGCTCCATATGTTTTCCCAGAGTCTCTTACTTGGTTCGGCTTCAGGAATTTCTGGGTGGTTGTCTTCCCCTCTTAGTTGGCTGTATAGTCTTTTCTGGTTAGTTTGTTCTGTTGGTATCCCTTATTCCTGTTCATGTACCGTTGGATCTTATGAGCTTTGGCCTTAAGCCTCTGTTTTACATCTTCTATTGTGTTGTTTAGTCCCCTCTCTTGTACTTTGTATTTCTCGTTGAGTTCCTCCTTTGTTTCTTGCTTCTTAGCCTTTTTTCTGCCATCTCTTCAGTTACTCAAGTCAGATCTCATCACCATGATTTGCTTTTCCAGGCGCCTTTTCCAGGAGGTTGCTGTTTTGGTTTCTGTTGGGTTGTTGTGCTGGTGGTGTTGGTGTTCGTATCCCCATCAGTTCTGCTTCTAATCTTGCTCCTGCATATGCCAAGATATTTGTTTCTGTGATACTGGTGGTGTGTATTATGCCCATTATTTCATTGACCTCACTTGTTTTCTCCCTTAATTTCTTGGTGTTGTCTAATCTTTTCTACCCATTCCGTCCTCTCTGTTACTTCGTCGGTGTTTCTTTGTGTGTCGTGTGATACCTCATCATCCCTGTTGTCTTCTGAGGCATCGTCTCTCAGTTCGTCTTTGTGTAATTCGTTGTAGTGTGACATTTCCCTTTCCAGTTCCTCTCTTTCTGTTGGGGAGAGCCAGTTCTTTTTCTTTATGTTCCTTACTTGGTCTGCCAGCCTCTTTTTTGCTATTTAACCCATAGCTGGACCCTACCCCATCAGGGAATGGTACTCATTTACAGCTGAGTAGACTGAGGAAATTATGGTAAAGATCCTTTCCCAAGGAATCAACGCCGAAGGAGAGCGGTCACCCATCCAACGAATGACCAGCCCCAATGTTGCTTAACCAGTCGATTGACGACCTAACCACTCTGCCACGGCGCCACATATTATTAGGTATTATTATCATTATTATTATTATTATTATTATTATTATTATTATTATTATTATTATTAGTTTAAGGTCCACAATAATTTACTGATGGAAGCAGTGGTAAAATCTTTTTACTACTGCTTCATCAGTATATTATTGTGGACCTTAAAGAACATTACTTGTACCTTCGTAATTGAGATTGATACCCAATTATTATTATTATTTTATTATTATTATTATTATTATTATTATTATTATTATTATTATTATTATTATTATTTCCAGAAAAGAAAAAAAATTACCTCAGTCGAGGAGAACGTCGGCTCCACAACGTATGGTGTGTCCTCCAAACCCGGGCAGGTGGATATCAGTGTCGCATTTATCCTGGTCTTCTTTTTTAGGCCCATAAGGGCGAGACAAGAAAGGGAATGGAACTGCTTCTGACACAACGACATTCCGATCCTCCTCTCTCGATTAGATGGTTCGATGATTATTGGATAAGAATATTTTGCCTTGAGTTTAGGAGTGCTGGCCAGTGATCAGACTCTCTCTCTCTCTCTCTCTCTCTCTCTCTCTTTCACACACACACACACACACACACACACAGCAACACGCACTAATGTCATGGCAAATTTATATATCATGAATTGAGTTTAGTTCTGGCCAGTGATCAGAAACTCTCTCTCTCTCTCTCTCTCTCTCTCTCTCTCTCTCTCTCTCTCTCTCTCTCCAACACACACACACACACACACACACACACACTCACTAACGTCAAGAAACTAGATATTTACCAATTGCCAAGTCGAAGAGAGAGAGAAAAGAGAGAGAGAGAGAGAGAGAGACAGACCAGTATAATTTCATTGGGAGCCAACAATATTCAAGTCAATGCCATGGAAGAAAAAAATAAATAAATAAATAAACCCTACTGAACAAGGCCCACTAATACATAATATCGATTCCCTATATTTACATGAGCTCCATTTGTTTTCTACCTGAACCGCGAACTGGTCGTTGAACTAAAGAGGTTCTTCGTTAAAATAATGTGGCTTTGATGACCTCGTTTAACTCCAGGAAAGTTGTCGGGGAATCGACCTATGAGAGGTTGTATGCGTACTCGCGTTGTGGAGAGGCTTTCCAAACCAGTGGTTCTTAACCCTTTAATGTCCACGCCCTCTCTAACTGTTGGTCCATCCCCCACCCCCCCAACAAACCGGGCCCCCTCCCATCTCTGAGTAAAATTCCTGCCCAGATTTAAAGGAAAATTAGAAAAAAAAGAGAAGTGGATTCGAGAGATAGAGAGGGAGGTAATTAATTACAAAACATGGTGAGCCCAGCGAGCCTAATTAAAGTAGTAGGCAATAGGAAACTTTTGCATTTTTTTCATAACAATGATCTCAAGTTTCCGCGTCTAGGAAAAATCTCTCTCTCTCTCTCTCTCTCTCTCTCTCTCTCTCTCTGTCTCCGCCTTATTACACTGACATCTACCGGGCAAATAACCAACGATTAATGCAGATTTATCAGTGAACATATCACAGTCGCTTACAGTCAAAATAGTAGCAGGTTTGGTTATTGGAAAGACGCTTTTGAATAGTTTCCTGCATTTAAGGATACCATGCTATTTTGGAAGACACTTTTCCTTTTGGAGATTCATTGGTTTGGGAAATGTATGGGTCTTTAGAATATCTCTTTATATTTGAAGGAATTAGGAGGATACCTTTGAACCATCTGGAAGAGGGGTATTTTCTTTTGTTTATTCCTCTCTTATTGTTTGTTTGTATGGTGTTTTTACGTTGCAAGGAACCAATAGTTATTCAGCAACGAGACCAACGGCTTATGTGACTTCCGAACCACGTCGAGAGTGAACTTCTGTCACCCGAAATACACATCTCTAACCCCATCAGTGGAGTGCCCGAGAATCGAACTCCCGGCCACCGAGGTGGCAGGCAAAGACCATACCAACCCACGCCACTGAGGCGCTGTCAATAGATCTGATAGATGTATTCATATTAATACCTTTAAGTATGTAAGTTTTGTTGATTTCGCAATGTAAAGCACGACGTGTATCCTTCTCTATGTTTAAAAAATTAATGACCTTAATTATATATCCATATATATATATATATATATATATATATATATATATATATATATATATATAATCATATATATATATACATATATATATGAATGAGGTCAATAGTTATACAGCTAGATAAGTAATTATACCAGAGGAAAATTGGAACACTGGGAGTAAATCAAGACCGGTCTCTTCTTGAATACGAAGAAATCTGTTAGTACAGGTGCATTCATGCAGTTAGTGTATGTGTGGTTATCATATATACATACATAACATATATATATATATATATATATATATATATATATATATATATATATATATATATATATATATAAAAATAAAAAACATAGATACATATGTATGATAAAAGCTATAAACAAATGTTATTAACCAATAGAAGCGTCTAAAACAATGTCATAAACAAACAGAAGCGTCTAAAACAACGTCATAAAAAAAAAACTTCATAAACAAACAGAAGCATCGTAAACAACGTTATATACAAAAAGAATCGTCTAGAACATCATAAACAAACAGAAGCGTCCAAAACAACACATAAAGAAACAGAAGCGTCTAAAATGCCATAAACAAACAGAAGCATCTAAAAAAAGTCATAAACAAACAGAAGCATGTAAAACAACGTCATAAACAAACAGAAGCATCATAAACTAACAAAAGCATCAAAAACAACGTCATGAACAAACAGAAATATCATAAACAAACAAAAGCATCTAAAACAACGTCATAAACAAACAAAAGCGTCTAAAAGAACGTCATATAGGAACAGAATCACCTGAAGCGTCAAAAACAAACAGAAGCATCTAAAACAAACAGTTCAGAGATGGAACAGACAATTGGCAGACTGACAGACTACCGAGTCTCTTCCAGGCCGTGATAGGACGCCTCGGGACTCACTCAGAGCTTCCTTCCTGTCTGGCAGCCCCTCGTCGAATTGGTTCTCGTTGTTGACGTCCGCCGACAAAGGCCGAATCCTACTAAGCCGTCCTTTCCCTCTTTCCCTCCTTTGAGAGGAATCATTCCCCGGCGATCGTCTGCTGTCATCGCCATCAGGGCCGCCGAGGGCTTATTTCCAGGGAGGAAATGCGCACGTTGATGGTCTGGAAGTCTGGATGGAAACTTGCTCCAATTGCAAGGCAGTTATGGCACTGTATTTGTCTCTTCAAATTTATATATAATTTATATATATATATATATATATATATATATATATATATATATATATGTATGTATGTATGTATGTATGTGTGTGAGTGTGTGTGTGTGTATCTAATGTACCACGGAGGAACACGTACTTGAGAATATCCTTAAGTCCACGGTACATAAGTAAGTGAAACAGGGATTTTAGAACAAGTACTTTCGTAGTATTTCTACATTTTCAAAGTACTTGATCCAAGTCCCTGTTTTCAGTTACTTTTCTACGTGGGATTTAAGCTATACATATATATATATATATATATATATATATATATATATATATTATATATATATATATATATATATATATATACAATGTATATGTATATATATATATATATATATATGGTATAAATATATATACAAAATATGTTATCTATCTGTATATATATATATATTTGTATATATATATATATAATATATATATATATATATATATATATATATATATATTATATATATATATTGTATTGTGACGGAGTGCCAAGTATCTGGTTACACTTGCCATTCATTAATTGTTACCTCACAACAGCCAGACACCTGAACCCTCATCACAGGTACTAAACTACTGAATACTCTAAATCTAAAGGAAACAGTGATCCCTTAACAACTTGCCAGTATTGCAGAAAATCAGACTAAGTTCATCAAAACAGGTGTGAGGTACTCTTGTAAGTAATCACTCCATCAACAACTTTAAAAGTCTAAGTATTTCCCTAATTTCAAAAGTCTAAGTACTTCCCTGGTTCTAAGTCACTTCAAGTTAACTGAAGGAAAACAGATCAATTACCACTCTATGTTTCAACCTAAACTAATCATAAGTATATTCATTCAAATACTGGTGAAGAAAAACACTCATAGAAATTTTAAATAGAAAAATTTATTATCAAACTCAAAATTTATAAGTGAAATTCACAATATCAGGGAAAATTACTGTTACTTGAAAACAAAGGAAAGTTCAATTAATTCTTGAATCAATTCAGTAAAATTAAATCAAAATTAATTTATCACAAAATTCAAGAAAATTAATTCATTCAAAATTCAAGTGTTAGGCAATAATTGAAATTTGGAAATTAATCCACAATTGCTAAACAACACTAAAACTTGAAAAGAATTCCAAGTAAATGCAAATTAATTCACAAGTGTTAAATTCAATTAAATGTGCAACGATTAAGTAATGAAACCAACTAAGTTAATTAAATTTTGAATGAAAATGAAAAAACAGAAAAATGTGGAAAATACCAAAATTGCAAAAAGTACTAATCACACAGAATATAAAACAAAAAGACACTTCAATAAGAAAATGGATAAATGCACCAAAAATAAACAATTCAATAAGAAAATGGATAAATGCACTTCAAATGAAACAAACTCAAAACACAAAAATTTGCTGTGTAAAAATATAAATCTTTTCCCTCAAACCATTGTAACCAATAGTTATTAATTTTTACCAAACCATCATAACCATTAAATATTAGTTGTTAGTTTTTACCAAACCTTCGCAACCATCAGTTATTAGTTGCAACTAATAAAAACATAACACACTTTACCTTCTTGGTATACCAATTTTCTTTCTTTGCTGCAGCTTGTTTCACACTTTCACAAAACCAGGCGCCGTTACACACACAATGTTTGTTCAGATTCCACAAAAAGCACTAAATAACACTAAATAAACTCTAAGAAATATCAAATCTGAAATCTACAAGTTACGAGTGACCATTTACGTTACGTTAATATCAACTATGGTGAGGCAGAGAGAGAGAGAGAGAGAGAGAGAGAGAGAGAGAGAGAGAGAGAGATCTGAATGGAACACGGTTCTAAGATGCAATGAATAACTTCTCCCTTACGGAAGCTGGACAGTGGAGATGACACAAAACGTTTCGGGCAATAATTCTTTCTAGAAGCTTCGAAAGTGACGCAACTTTACAGACAAAAATGTGAAATCTGCACATGGTTTTGACAAAGATGAGCGTGTATTTAAACCATTCCTGCTCAACAAAGACACGTACTCAACGAAACAGACTCGAGACAAAACAAAGTTCCCCTATCTGATGTGATGACGTAATTCCCCAAAACCACCACCGAAAGACCTCGAGGAGTCTTCGGTGTGTTTTGGGGAGAGAGAGAGAGAGAGAGAGAGAGAGAGCGATTCTGGAATGGGAACCACGGCGTTCTAAGATGCAATGAATAACTTCTCCTTACGGAAGCTGGACAGTGGAGATGACACAAAACGTTTCGGGCAATAATTCTTTCTAATAAGCTTCGAAAGTGACGCAACTTTACAGACAAAAATGTGAAATCTGCACATGGTTTTGACAAACACGAACGTGTATGAAACCATTCTGCTCAACAAAGACACGTACTCAACGAAACAGACTCGAGCAAAAGTCCCTATCTGATGTGATGACAGAATTCCCAAAACACACCGAAGACTCGAGGTCTCTTATCAAACGTGTTGACAAATTAGGAAAGCAAACGGAGATCTCGGAGTTCCTCTAATCTCAAGGCGCTGACATAATAGGGAAACAATCCTAGTTTTGAATGAACAATCAAATCTCTCTTTTTCTTTACTAAGTTATATATTCTTTTTATAATATGTTTTGCAAAATCTGAACACATTTAAAACATCCTATCTCTAAGCTATCTAGGAATCTGAAAAAATGTTGCCAAAATCTTATACACAATATTTTATACAGTCAAAGAGGGGATATATGCATTTTGGACAGTAGCAATATATAATAACAATACACACACATATATATATATATATATATATATATATATATATATATATATATATATATATATATATAATATATATATATATATATATATATGTATATATATATATATATATATATATATATATATATATATATATATATATATATATATGCATATATATATATACTATATATATATATATATATATATATATATATATATATATATATATATATATATATATATATCGAACTACAAATGTCCTTTAATATCTCATTTGCTCTACCTCGGAATTATATATTTTCATATATGGCGTTAACCGAGGGGGAATTTATTAATTTCGATTATAGAATTGGCGATCGACAGGCGCGAACCAGCGACCTCCCAATTCCAGGACTGGCAGTGAAACCTTAAACCACCCCGACACCGCAAGAGATATAAGTTCATGCCGCCTCCCACCTGAAATACCTTTCGCGCGGACAGGTATTTTTTGTTTTGGAGACTGCATCAACCCATCTCGTTCTCAGTGGCGTGGTAGTGCTTTTGCCCGCACGTAGTCATCATATAAGTCTATCACATTACCGTGATTCATATACATATATCGAACTACAAATGTCCTTTAATATCTAATTCGCTCTACCTCGGAATTAATATATTTTCATATATGCTTAACCGAGGGGGAATTTATTAAGCGATAATAGAATTGGCGATTGACAGGCGCGAACCAGCGAACAAATAAGTGATAATGCAGTGCGCGCATTAGGCTTTGGGCTGTCTTTAATATCAATATCAAACAAGTTCTTAAAGATAAAAAAGAACTTTTGTGTCAGTTAACTGTAAAGTGTCCCTCATTACCTTATTTATATGGCCTAGTCAAAACTCATAAGGAAAACAACCTATGCGCCCAATTATTAGTACTGTAGGATCAACTGCTTATAAACTATCTAAATATCTTACTAAACTGTTTATCCCGCTACTAGGAACTGTATCTAATTCACACATCCGGAATTCTCTTGATCTTGTGGAAAAATTAAATAACATTGTACTAAACCCTAGCGATATTTTTGTCAGTTTTGATGTATTTTCTTTGTTTACAAAAGTCCCTATTGACTCTGTGCTAGAAT
>NC_061088.1:14189365-14226865 GCF_015104395.2 Macrobrachium nipponense | reverse complement strand
TATATATATATATATATATATATATATATATATATGTATATATATATATAGATATATATATATATATATATATATATATATATATATATATGAAATATGTATATATATATATATATATATATATATATCTATATATATATATATATATATATATATGTGTGTGTGTGTGTGTGTGTGTGTGTGTGTGTATGTATATGTCTTATTGTATATATATATATATATATAATATATATATATATATATATATAATATATATATATATACTATATATATATATATATATATATATATAGTCTCTCCTATTTATTTTTTTAACCTTGTACAAAAATATATTCTAAAACATACTGTGACTTTTAATTGTCATTAATATTAATAACATAAACAATACTAATATGTCAAAATGTCACTTGACATGATAGCTAATATAAACATATACTGCAAATATACACATCTGGTAAAAAGTGACCAGTAGACTATATATATTATATATCATATATTATATATATATATATATATATATATATATATATATATATATATATATATATATATATATATATATATATATATGTGTGTGTGTGTGTGTGTGTGTGTGTTTGTTTGTGTATGTGTGTGTGTGTATATAAATGTGTGTATATATATATATATATATATATATATATATATATATATATATATATATATATATATATATATATATATATGTCTCAGCTAAATAGATAAAGAAACTCACCAAGAAAAAAAGAATGCAACCCCCACGGAAACGGGGACCCGAGAGAGAGAGAGAGAGACAGAGAGAGAGAGAGAGAGAGAGAGAGAGAGAGAGAGAGAATGACATTTGATCCCAACTTCAGGGATGACCCAGGACAGAGCAATGACTTAAGGCTCTTTGTGTTCTTAGTGTTTGGACTTCATAATCGAAGCTGTGAATCTATGCATTTTTTTTTCCTATTTATTTATTTAACTACATAGCTTATTATTGCAAGTATTTCTCCGAATAAATTTCTGATCATATTTTCACTGAACACTTTTGCCTACAAGTGTATAAAGTTAACAAGCATGATATTATTATTCGCAAGAAAACTTACAATTCATAAAAAAAAAAAAAAAAATACAAACAATAAATGAAAATATGAAGCAGGCAGGTTTCTGCCTTCATTTTTTTTTCTTTTTTTTTCTTAACTTAAAAAGGAAAAGAAGTAAATAACAAAAAGAAAATAAGAAAATGCACAACTAACGATGATTATATGAGAGGGAGAAAATCATATCCCAACTCTTTAGCTTACAAAAAAAAAAAGACAAATGATCAAAATAAAGATAGTGTGAACAAGACTGATACTCTCTCTCTCTCTCTCTCTCTCTCTCTCTCTCTCTCTCTCTCTCTCTCTCTCTCTCTCTCTCTCTCTCTCTCTCTCTCTCTCTCTCTCTCTCTGTAATAAAACTCTCCCATCCCTCATTTACTTTTGTTAGCTGTTTCACACTTAGGATGACGGACGACTGACAAGTGTGTTCGTGTGTATGTAGGCGAGAGGGAGACAGAAGGAGGGAGGGAAAGAGGGGGAATTGATTTCGAAGACTTTCCATGAGAGGAGAGAGAGAGAGAGAGAGAGCGAGAAGAGGAGGAGGGCCAGACAGCATGATATATATTCATTTGCAAGCACCAAGGCCAAAACAGTTGGGGAAACCCAAGGACGGCAAAGAAGGATCTGCGAGAAAATGCCCCCCCTCCTCCTCTCTCTCTCTCTCTCTCTCTCTCTCTCTCTCTCTCTCATCAATGGTGTTCATTTGTAAGCGAACGTTGTGGTGTTACAAGCGGTTCTCCTCTAATTTCATGAACCGAAAAAGGAAACAGCAATTTTAAAACTTATCAGTGTTCTTGTTTACATTATTTTGAATTTGCTAAGATTATTTCAATAGAAATCTTCGTAAATTTCGAAGTTTTGCCCGTGTACTATATCAGATATTTAAGTGCTACAGAAACCAAAATCAACTTCGAAAGTTGACGTTACCTTCTAAATGAATTTCTTTGATCATTCATGTGTCATCCACAACATAATAAAGGCCGAATCTGTGAAATCGCCCGTACGTTCAATACCGTGTATATCTGAGGCCAGCTAGAGCATTGACAAATAAAAAACAACATTCATTTCACTGGGCCAATTAAAAAAACCACCCTGGGATGTGTAAAGCTTTCTGGACGTTTCCATCCATTTGACCACAACATTTTTTTTTGTTGGATAAAATATTCATAAAGATAAAAGAATCTAAAAATGCTGTTACGAAAAGATTTTACCTTGTCACTACTTAATTGTTAATGTCTATTTTTCCATATGGACGATCGAATTCTAGTAAGCTTGCTTTGCAAATGACTACTCCCTGGATGGATATTAACGCGATTTCAGTGATCATAATTACATTTCAAGACAAGAGGCCAAGGTAGTCATAGTATAGTGATATGAAAGAATGCTGATTCAATCTAGAAATGGGTGGGGGGGTGCGGGGCCGGAATCAAATAGGGTGTTATAAAAAACTAAAATTTTTTTTAGTTTTAATCACAGAATATTTTAATATACTAGATCAATATAGCGGGGGGCGGGGAGGGGGCAGGGGGCGGGGGTAGGAAGGACCCATCTATTCGGGATTTGAATCACAACTAAGATTTTAGTTTTGACCACAAAAGCAATTTGGTTTTGATTCAAAACCAAAAAAATTTTCTAACTTGTACGATACGACAGATAGAGAAGCAAAATAACCCAAGTAATAGTCTCTGTTAATTATAGGGCAACTTAAGTCTTATATTTATAAACATCTACATATTCCCATGGATAAACTTCCCTTAAGAGGTCTCCAACACCAGCCAGCCCCACATAACCAGTAATATCTCTGGAGAATTAATGCCCAGATTTCACAGTGACCTTTTTCAATCCCTCCTCTCTCTCTCTCTCTCTCTCTCTCTCTCTCTCTCTCTCCTATATATATATATATATATATATATATATATATATATATATATATATATCTATATATATATATATATATATATATATATATATATATATAGATATATATATATATATATATATATATATATATATATATATATATATAGATAGATATATATATAGATTATATATATATATATATATATATATATATATATATATATATAATATATATATATATATCGTATATATCTAATTATATACACATGTATAGACATGAATATACATATATATATATATATATATATATATTATATATATATATATATATATATATATATATATATATATATATATATATATACTATATTATATATATATATATATATATATATATAATATATATATATATAATATATATTAGTACACACACATATAAACACTATAGTATATATTAAGAGACAGAGAGACAGAGAGACAGAGAGACAGAGATCCACAAGTCACATGAGCCGCTAGTATCAATCAAGTCTTATTTAAGACGACTTGTTACACGCTAGAATTGTCGGGTTATCACATGATCTTATGAACATCATATAGCCTAAGCTATGAAAAAGCTGCCGGTTACTCATTTAAATATGATTCTTTTCGATTGTGCGCTAGTTTAAATTAAAAATTACTATAAGCCTCCACCCATCTACTCTACATCCTTTGATTATGTATTATGTTTTAAATCTTAAAAATTTTAATGAAGTTTGTTTTCGCGGTCACGTGACAGGAGACGAAGGGGCGTTGTCGATTGTGAAGAACAGCACAGCTTCATCTCAAGCAGCCAGTGTCTCTGCAGACATGGCCGCGCGTGCAAGAGCATGCTGGCGTCTGTCTTTTTTATTCCTGACGAAGGTGACGCTAGCGACAACTACCACCACCCCTCGCGCCGCGTCTGACGGGATACGACCCGGCTGTACAACAGTGATGAAACAGGCTGAACTTCGCTCAGGAACGGCGGTCCAACCCGAGGCAGGATCGTCCGACGCTGCTGTAGACGGTAAGGAATTTGTAACGGAAAGTGCGAGTCCTTCAACTTAGCCGGGATAAAGGAGTTGGGGGGTGGTGGGGGGGGGGGGGGGTTGGGGGATCAAGCGGTCAGACGATGTTTTACATATTAAGGAATCGAAATTAAAAACAAGAAACTATTACTCAAGCCTGGATGAGGGTTGGAGTGCCAGGTTAAACAACCAACCTCACATTTGAGATGACACATCCAACCCCATACTTTTGAGAAATAGAAACACACAACCTCACTGTTTTGAAGAAAAAAAAAACACACACACACACACCCACCTCATCTGTTTTAAAAAGAAAAAAAAAAACGCCCACACACAAAACCCAATACACTGCTTAAAAAAAAAAAAAAAAAAACACCCAACTGCACTGTTTTGAAGAGAGAAAAAAAAAATACACCCAACCTCACTGTTTGAAGAAACACACCCAACCCAAACCTCAGTTTAAAAAAAAAAAAAAAAAAAAAAAAAAAAAAACAAAAAAAACAACTGCACTGTTTTGAAAAAAAAAGCCAACTTTACCGTTAAAAGAAAAAAACTAACCTCACTGTTTTCGGAAAAAAAAAAAAAACAATGCACTGTCTTGAGGAAAAAAAAAACAACTTCACTGTTTTGAGATAGAGAAAAAAACTAACCTCACTGTTTTAGAGAGAAAAAAAAACCTGACCTCTGTTTTTATAAAAAAATTCGCCTAACTTCATTGTTGAAAAACAAAAAAACACCCAAACCCGTTGCTTCGAGAAAACAAAACGCATCAAACCCCACAGCAATGAGAAAACAAAAAATACTCAACCCCACTACTTTGAGAAACAATATGTTTCGTTGAGCGACAAAAAAAATATATATAAAAAAAACACCGCATAAATAAAAAATGTAGTTACCATTTACCCTTGAAAGCTAGAGCCATTCTTCCCTCATGCATCACTCACGTGACACCATCTTCTTCCTTAAACTCAACCTCTGTCTCATTCCCGCAGGATCAGCCGCCCACATCCTCCTGTGCCGAATGGACAGCGAACTGACGGAGCTGAGGAGAAAGTTGTCAGCTTTAGAAGCAGAACTGTCCCGGATGAAGAAGGCCAGGAAGGTAGTTCCACCACCTACCACCACCACCAGCAGGAGATTAACAGTAGCATAGTGAATCAGGTGCAGCAGCTTCAGGACGAAACCAGGCAGGTGAAAGATCAGCTGTCAGCTCAGGTGCAGCAGCTTCAGGAAGAGGTGAAGAACCAGCTGCAGGGTCTGTCTCATCAGGTCACCCAGGCCCTTTCAAGTCCCAGTGGCTACGTCCGGAAGAGGACTGGAAACACAGAGCGACCTCGATGCCAGGTATGGATAGGCAGCTTCTTTCTTCTGCTTCTTCTTTTCTGCTGTCGCGAAACTAGAGGTAACTAGCGGTAAGAGAATGGCCTCACTCATACCAGGTGAAAGGTAAATACGAAAAGGAGGAAGAAAGATAGCGATCAGATAATGCCTTTATCAGTCTTACCTCTGAATGGAAAAATACAAGGAGAGAAAGTGGTAGAGATTTCAGGTGAAAGGTCTTATCCAGCCCAGATTTTCATGAACGAAGGAAAAGTGCAAACCTCTGCCATCCCCAAAAAAAGGTCCCCTACTCCGGAAAATAATTCCATTCCTCTCTCAAAATCTCATCACTTGTTGACAATCACGATTGCTGTAATTACTAGACAGGGTAACCAAATTTAGATAATGATGCACAAGGTTTAGTTTCTTGGCCTGGAACATTCCACAAAAGGCTGAGCCAAGACACCCTATAGTTCCCCTCCCTGAAAACACACTCGCAAAAAAATCGAATCACTAGTTGTAAAAACATGACCCATTTTGCGTAAAGGTTTTCCTAAAAACATTATATATATATATCTATATATATATATATATATATATATATATATATATATATATATATATATATTATATATATATATATATATATATACCAGTTACATTATATGACAGCAGAAGATCGAGAAACTTGAGCAAAAAGCGAAAACCGACCATACTTTTAAGGAAAAACATCTACAACTTAAATATTAGAAATTTGTTTCGTATTTACGCCAACATTCAATTAATAACAATCTCTCTCTCTCTCTCTCTCTCTCTCTCTCTCTCTCTCTCTCTCTTCATTTTCCTCACCATAAGGCCTCAGGAACTGCTACGACCTCCTCCGATCAGGAAGAAACGAAAGTGGCATCTACCACAATTTATCCTCAAACGTGAGTAGAACAAGAAAGTCTCTTTTGTGTTTTTATCCAGTAGAAAGCAATCTTAAATAATGTATAAAAATACAAAAACAAAGTAAAACTAAAGTAGTAGATCAGGTAGGTTTTACCTGCACGCAGAAAATTAACTTTAATGAGACAAACAACAATTATATATATATATATATATATATATATATATATCTATATATATATATATATATATATATATATATATATATATATATATATATATATATTTATATATATATGCATATATATACATATCTATTATAGCCACTATGAAAATTAAAGACTACATGCAAGTCCTAACAGCTTGTCTATTTAATTTCTAAAAGGTCATTAACGAAGTCCTCATGGCATAGAATAAAGTCGAAATCCGTTAGTACTTACGACTATTCTTTGATTTTCCTTGTAGTTATGAAAGATATCAGATATATAAACCATGCACCAGAGAGGTTATACTATGTATACAGTTTACACGCGTGTAAACTACATGTGTGTGTGTGTACTATATTGATGCCATGGTTAACATAAGCGTTAACAAATCATTTAAGTAGACCAATGTTTATATACAGTAGTGCGTGTATATATATATATATATATATATACTATATATATATATATATATATATATATATATAATCTATATATATATATATATATATATATATATATAAATATATATCATATCTATATATATATATATATATATATATATATATATATATATATATATATGTATGTATGTATGTATAATAATCCACACATCAAAGGTCACTATAGTAGATTGGAGAAGGGCGCAGGAACATATACACATCCAGTACATACATTTATTGCCAACGGCCCGGATGTAGTTCCGGGAATTACGTTGTTCGACTCGGCGTCTCCTCAAGGTCAAGGGCGATTCTTCCTCATGGGCTTGAGTTATCGTACTGTCTGCAGATTGTCTAATCCCGAACTTTACAGTATAAGATCCCACGCTACAGGTTGCAAGACATCAGTAAAATACGACAACTTCAAAATAATTGGCCAAGCCAGGGAACCTGGAGAAGTGCTTCTCTTGGAAAGTCTAAACATAAAAAGAATTGAACCTACTTTTAATTGCCAATCATCGGCTGTTCCCTGTTCATAGCATAACTGATTTGTTTGTTTATATTGTCCGCCTTCTTTTCTGTTCTGAAGTTGTGTATTCTTTTAGTGTGAGTTTGCTTGGTTTTAAAAGTGTAAATGTATTTTTCAAGTGTGAATTCAGTATTTAAGTTTAACCTAGTTTCCATTATAAGTTTTATATATATATATATATTTTGTATGTTTCTTTAATTATGTGCTCTGAATGCTCCTTTTTTTATATAGATGTCCTGATGATGTGACCATGGGTTAAGAAACGCGTTGGCAATAAATGTATGTACTTGATGTGTATATGTGTTCCTGCGCCATTCTACAACCTATATATATATATATATATATATATATATAATATATATATATATATATATATATATATATATATATATATATATACACACACACAGTAAGCTGCATATAATACAGGTTGTACATATATATATATATATATAATATATATATATATATATATATATATATATATATATATATATGTATACAACCTGTATTATATTTCTTTTAATTATTATTGCTCTGAATGCTCCTTTGTTTTATATAGCTGTCCTGATGATGTGACCAATGGGTCAAGAAACGCGTTGGCAACAAATGTATGTACTTGATTGTGTATATGTTCCTACGCCCTTCTCCAACCTATATATATATATATATATATATATATATATATATATATATATATATATATATATATATATATATATATATTATGTGTATATATATAGTATATATATATATATATATATATATATATATATATATATATATATATATATATACTATATATATATATATATATATGGTTGGAGAAGGGCGTAGGAACATATACACATCAAGTACATACATTTGTTGCCAACGCGTTTCTTGACCCATGGTCACATCATCAGGACAGCTATATAAACAAAGGAGCATTCAGAGCATATAATTAAAAGAAAACATACAAAAATATATAAAAAAAAACTTATAATGGAAACTATGTTAAACTTAAATACTGAATCACACTTGAAAATACATTTACACTTTAAAAACAAGCAAACTTTCACTAAAAGAATACACAACTTCAGAACAGGGAACAGACGATGATTGACAATTAAAAGTAGGTTCAAATCTTTTATGTTTAGACTTTCCAAGAGAAGCGTTCTCCAGGTTCCCTGGCCTGGCCACTTATTTTGAAGTTGTCGTATTTTACTGATGTCTTGCAACCTGTAGCGTGGGATCTTATGTTGAAAGTTCGGGATTAGACAATCTGCAGCCAGTACGATAACTAGCTACGTTCTGAACGGCTCTTCGTATCTTGATTTGTTCGTAAGTACGATTTGATATACGCAGCAAAGCCATTACGTACAGTACTGTTCTAATACGAATGATATACACAACTTAAATAGATTAAGTACTAAAATGTGATGATAATACTACAATCTATAGAGCACTTAACTAATTAGAATGATTTATAAAAACTAAATAAAAAGCAAATTATGACAATAATACAGAGCGATACATGAGAGAGGTTTTAACTTCAAGTCCCCCGGTGGGATGCCACCCAGCATCGTCTTTTTTTCCTAATTTTTTTTCTAGAAAAGCCCTGTCTCGTCAATAATAAAAAATCAGCCGAGGGTTTAATCCTCCTTTTCAAATATTTCCTGAGTATCTCGTGACATTCTTCGGCTGTTGCTTGAGGGCACTTGTAGCCTCGCCAGTAAAGGACACTTGATGCAAGTCAGCGCGCTTTTTGAAGCAAGGCCAAGCGGTAAACGACTTTGTCTCTGGTGCTCCAACCAGATCCGCAACAGTTTTTCAATTTCTTCTTCCGCCCTCCCCCCTCCCCATTCTCATACTTATAATTGCTAAATGAATTGGCACGGGCACCTGTCACGTTCCACAATTTTGTTTGTTCTTAAAAATTGTGACAATAGTCGAGAGATTCATATTATTATGGTGAGCTACCTGAACCATATGTTCACTACTTTCTAAACTGCCACATTTGTGTCCATTGAGATAGCTCGCCGCTCTTTACCACTGCCACTATCTGCACTTGCTTTACACTTGCCATTATCGATGGGCTCGATATTTCGCGATAAAATCACAAGAATTAATCGGTGAACAAAAGATGGGCGTCTCAACCACTTGCGTAGATTCGAGAAGCTGGGATGGAATACTGGCGTATTGGCATCAGTTACGGTGCTGTTTGGCAAGGATAGCAGCAAAAATTATAAAACACGCCATGGCGCACAATACACAATTTTAACATATGGGTGGTAGACGAGTGTTCCGAACAAATTTGAATTACAATCACGGTTGTCTGTATCTTTGAAAGTTCGTAACTTGAAAGTTTGTAAGTAGAGGAACGCACACACACACACACACACACACACACACACACATATATATATATATATATATATATATATATATATATATATATATATATATATATATATATATATATATTATATTTATGCCAGATGTGGAATTCCGGGTGAAGGGGTCTCCGTCTGGTGTGACATGGGCGAGAAAGAGGTCGACGAAGGCGGATGGACTGTGTCCTTCTTCGGCGACCTCTCAGTACCCAGGTGAACTTCAACAGAGGATGGCGCGATACAGAATTGGATTTGGCAGTCCAGACACTGAATACTGGATAGGTGAGGCTTTTCTCAGTTCCCACTGAATCTTTTTGCTTTGAATAGAGCACCAATAAGCAAGGTTTTACTGGAAAAATTTGTTACTTTTAATGACGAGCACTTGGAAGTCTCTCTTTCCTTTTGTCTTTGTTGGTTCCTTTAAATTTCTCATCATATGAGAAACTTGAAAGAATGTCATTTCCCTCGTCTGCTAAGCTTTGGAATTCTGTTCCTGCTTCTGCTTTTCTTACTCCAATAACTCAGACTTCAAAGATTCTTTGTGGATGAACTCCCACTCCTTTCCATTTTATTGTTTTCACAGAAAAGGACGAAACTGTGTAAGTAGGTAAAAATAAAAATATGAGTGAATGCTGTACAACGTCCCGTGAAATATTAAACAATTATCAATTGAACTTGTGGTCCTGTATTGGTCTGTGGCCCTCACGTTTATTAACCAGATCGGTTAAGTTATTGCACATTGATTGATTGATTGATTTATAGGTTTAGGCATAATGACAAGCACTGGGGTAGCTAGGTCATTCAGTGCTGAAAAGGAAATTGACAGTGAAGAAGTTTGTAATGTGTAACAGGAGGAAAGCCTCGCAGTTGCACTGCGAATCAATTGTTAGGAAAGGGTGGAAAGTAAGATGGAAGAAGCAAAGATAATATGACAAGAGGCACAGTAAAAGAATAAGAAAGTAGTTGCACCTAGGGGCCGAAGGGACGCTGCAAAGAACCTTAGATAATGCCCTCCATTGGATGCACGCAGAGGACTCAGCATCCCTGGTGCCTACAGTCGAAACTACCTTATCAAGGTTTGCTCGTTTTTTTTTTTTTTTTTTTTTTTTTTTTTTTCAAAATACAATTTTTTACCCGTAAACATAGATGCATACGTTCATTTATAACCAGAACACACTAACGTTATTTATTTCGATGTGAACCGAATTACCATAAGACACCTTTTCAGAAAAATCTCATTCCGTTTTCATTGGTACCACGCTCAGTTTCAAGTCTCATGATACCAGTAAACAGAATATCATTGTTCATATTGCCATATACTTCATACATCGTAGAACAAGCTGAAAGAGAACGTCAGTCTCAAAGCAGGTTCAGTAAGTTAGAAACCTTATATTTGTATAAATACTGTGGAAAAGCAGCGCCCAAACAAGAATAATCAGTAAGCATAATTAATGATAGGTACAGCATTAGACGACGCGGGCCGGAGAAAAACATTGAAAACATAGATATAACAACAGGTATATAAATCAATGAAAACGAATAGACAGATAGCAATTTGGCGCGAGGGTAAGGACAATTCTTTATTCCTTTCTAAGTACATCATTCAGCTGGTGACATTTCAAGACGTTTAGTCCCATTTTCAAATATATAATACAATAAAAGAAGCAGACATTGAAAAAACAGACTCGGAATAAAAAAAAATAAATAATAAATAGTTTTTTTTACATTCAACATAAAATTATAAGTACAGTAAAAAGGAAGAGAGTTGGCCTAGGGGTGCTGATGGCACAGGCCTAGTGACAGTTCGGGTCAGGTTCAGCGTCGACTTAAACTTACGAGAGATATAACGGTGTTGATGTGGTCTGGGTATTTATTAAAATCATAGGCCGAACTCCTAACGACCAACAAGTAGCAATTTTATAATCAATTGTTTTTAAACAATTTGTCCCCAAATTAAATACTCAGACCACCTCAACACCTCTCGTGAGTTTAAGCGAAGCTGAACCCCTGGCCCGATCTGTCACTCTGCCTGTGGCCTCAGCACCATTTGATCAACTCTCTTCATTTTTACTCTACTTTTTATTTATTCATATTTCGAGTCTGTCTTTTAATGCCTGTTTCTTTCATTATGTAGCTTTGAAAATGGGACTAAACGTTTTGAAACGTCACCAGCTGAATGATGTATTTAGAAAGGAATGAATTGTGTTTACTAGATTGATAGAACACCCACCCCCAAATTCAATAAACAGATACAAGCCATATCGTAAGCAAGCAAAGCATCCACATTGGTGACCGCGTCCCTTGAATCGACAGGTAACGACGTGCTCCACGCCCTCACGAACGGAGCACCCCAAGTGCTCCGGGTGGACATGACCGACTGGGACGGGCAGTCCCGGTACCAAGAGTACAGCTCCTTCCACGTCGCCGACAGAGATCACGAGTACAGCCTCCGACTGGGGACGGGATCCGGGACTGCTGGGGATGCCCTCAAAGATCATGATAACATGCTCTTCTCCACTCCCGACAGAGAAATAACGATACTCACGGTGAGTTTAAACCTTCTCTGTGTTAAAGTTCCGTAGGTTTTGAGGTGGTTTGGTCTTGCGGAGAAAATGGAGAATGACAGTATAATGATAGACAGGTGAGTAGCATAGTGTATGTGTAGCTCGGGAGGGGGAGGTCGACACACTGCTTATGAGTTTTCTTTGTGGGTAAAGAAGCAGCTCATTTTGTGAACATTTCGATGTTTTTTATTTATTTATTTTATGTATTATTATATTTTTTTTTTTTACACAAGAGGTTCATCTTTGATTCAGTAAGCAAAGAACGATAATAGCAATGCTATATTTGTATGTATGTATGTTATGTATGTAGATATAATATGGTAATGCATTCGTATATCTCAGTATGCTTCAGTTCTTGGTACTTTATTCTTAATAATCATTCATTTTCCACTACCATGGGTAGGACTCCAGAGTCGAAGTAAACCATAAGGGGTCTTCTAGATGCCATATTTTATTGAGAATTTAGGGTGTTATCCATTCTTTAAAACGCCATCCAACATAGTCTTTTCCTACTTATCTTGTCCATAAAATGGAATCAGTATTTGCACTATTCAGGACCCCTGATTTCCCACTCGATGATCTTTGTGTATCATAAGATCCTTTTCGAGCCGTGACAAAGAAACTAGAGTTATTTTGAGCTATTGTGCAAAAGTGGGCATCTTGAAGTACCATGCAGTAAGTATGATTTACCTTGCCTCTGAAGTGGCAGTTCCACGTTACGAGAAACTGGATTACCTATGGAAATTCTCAGTCTTCCTAGATTTTGTTTAGTGAGAGAGAGAGAGAGATAGAGAGAGAGAGAGAGAGAGAGAGAGAGAGAGAGAGAGAGAGTGTGTGTGTGTGTGTGTGTGTGTCAAAAGCCTCAGTTTGACGGCCGGTGGTTTGGAAGAGAGCATACACAATCAATCGATCTAGCTGGGATGTAAAAGCTGTGCACATACATGAGCACTATTACCTATGTCTATCTAGTTCTAGTCTTGAACACTAATATTTTTCATCATTGATACTCCTCGATTCATCCTGAATTTCGTTTTCCCAACCTTAAATTTGTCCTTGCTAATACAATATCCACCTTAACTTCAGTCAGCTATTAAAGCATGTTTATTTTTCTAACGTATAAGCCCCCTTCATTTTTCCTGATTGTATTCTTTTAACCCTCTTCTTTTTTTCCCACACCACAGGTTCCTTAACTGCGCAGCTACATACAGCAGTGGCTTCTGGTTTTATAAATGTCACAGCGCGAGTCCAACGAGCCCACTTCTGAGCAAGCAGAAAAACGAGAAGGGGATAACTTGGAAAACGTTCTACCCTGACAAGACCACGCTGCAACGCGTCACCTTTAAAGTGAAGCCAGCTATGTGTTATGGTGGATGATTTCTCTCAGTCATAAATCTAAAAACCCAGTGTCAATCCATGCGCAACAAAACTTGTTTCAAAGGACTGTAAAGGGTGAATGAGAGAAAAATTAAGAAAACAGAGAAATTTGTAAATTGCGAATAAATAGTAGTCTACTGGGTGTTCTTCAGCAAGCGATCTTGTGGCTTCCCTACTCATTTACATAACACCTGAGTGCTCATGATTATCTAATAGATCCAATGAATGTTCTGTCTTTCCTCAGCTTATTCAGAGTAACAGGGAGGAAGCCAGGCGGATGTGGGAATGCTCAAATTTATACCAAGTTTCTAATCTGGGAGAAATTTTAAGCAATAAAAGTCTCATAATGGACTCCTGCCTCCTCTCTCTAAGACGTGATTAAATAAATATTCAAAATACAATACCTTTGTGTTTCAAAATCAGCAAAATCTTACATGTTAGTTTCCATATACAGAAAATATAGTACAAAAATGAATACAAAATTTTTTTATAAACGTATGTAAAAGCGACAAAAAAAAATCCAAATGTCCTGTTTGTACATGAATGTGAGCGTCCAAATGCTCGATGCTAATTAAAGGCTTGAGGTTCGTGTTGGGCCGAGCCTTATTGACTTCAGGAAGCATGTTACTTGACCTTCGCTGGGCGCTCTCGTGTCCCTAAGGAGCGTGCTGTCTAGTCCCTGTTTGGCTAGCGCATTCCTTCTCCTGCTGGAGGGGAGTATGTGACCGACTCTGTTGGATATTAGTTAATATGGTTGCTTTCTCAGTCCAGGAGACAGAGAGGCATTGTAATCGTGAAGACACCACACCACATCTCGATGAGCTCATCAGTAGTTTTACTGACGCCCGCGAATCGTCAACATGGTTGCGTGGCCTAGAGCTGTAACAGTCAGTATCTTTTATTCCTGACGAAGGTGACGCTACCGCCAAGTTCTGCGCCAAAGCCGTGCCGTTGCTGCGGAAAACGACTGCGCTGTGCACCACGTTGCCGATCGAAGTCCTGGCAGCAGCTGATTGAACAGCGCTGATGTCATCCTGAAGAACTTCGACTCAGGAACGGCGGTCCAACCCGAGGCAGCCCATCGAGGTCGCGACGCTGCTGTAGACGGTAAGGAATTGCAACTGAAAGTGGAATCCTTCGATTCAGCCGGGATACAAGAGGCGGATCGAGCATCAGATGATATTATACATGTTGAGGAATCAAAAGTAAAAAAATAAATTAAATGTTACTCAAGCCTTCCTCCCCACCCCTTTCAGAAAAACCCTCCTCCTCCTCCAGAACAATTTCAAAAAAAAAACCTCCTCCTCCTCCAGAACAATTTCAGAAAAAACCTCCTTCCTCCTTCCCACCCCTTTCAGAAAACACCCTCCTCCTCCTCCTCACCCCTTTCAGAAAACACCTCCTTCTCCTACCCACTCCTTTCCGAGAAAACACCCTCCTACTCCTTTCCACCCCTTTCAGAAAACACCGTCCTCCTCCTCCCCCACCCCTTTCAGAAAACACCCTCCTACTTCCTTTCCACCCCTTTCGGAAAACACCGTCCTCCTCCTCCCACCCCGCCCTTTCAGAAAACACCCTCCTACTCCTTTCCACCCCTTTCAGAAAACACCGTCCTCCTCCTCCCCGACCCCACCCCTTTCAGAAAACACCCTCCTACTCCTTTCCACCCCTTTCGGAAACACTCTCCTACCCTTTCCTTTCCACCCCTTTCAGAAAACACCCTACCTACCTTTCCTTTGCCAACCCCTTTCGGAAAACACTCTCCTACCCTTTCCTTCCCACCCCTTTCAGAAACACTCTCCTACGTCCTTTCCCACCCCTTTCAGAAAACACTCTCATACACCTTTCCACCCCTTTCAGAACACCCTCCTCCTCCTCCCCACCCCTTTCCAGAAAACACTCTCCTCCTGCTTCCCACCCCTTTATCAAAAACACTCTCCTACTCCTTTCCACCCCTTTCAGAAAACAGCACCCTCCTCCTCTTCCCCCCCCACCCCTTTCAGAAAACATCCTCCTCTTTCCCACCCCTTTCAGAAAAACACTCTCCTACTCCTTCCACCCCTTTCGAAAAACACCCTCCTCCTCCTACCCACTCCTTTTCAGAAAACACCCTCCTCCTCCTACCAGCTCCTTCCTAACCCACGCACACCCCCCCTCCTACCCACTCTTTGTCAGTTTAAAACGACCCACTGCCTCCTCCCCCACCCACTCCTTTCAGAAAAACACTCCTTTCCAGAAAAACACTCTCCTCCCTACCCATCCTTCAGAAACACCCTCCTCTCCTACCCAATCCACAGTCCTTTCAGAAAACACACCCTCCCTTCTCCTACCCACTCCTTCAGAAAACACCCTCCTTTCTCCTACCCACTCCTTTCAGAAAACACCCTCCTCTCCTACCCACTCCTTTCAGAAAACACCCCCTCTCTCCTACCCTACCCACGTCCTTTCAGAAAACACCCCTCCTCCTCCTACCCACTCTTTCAGAAAAACCCCCTTCCTTACGCTCCTCTCCTACCCACTCCTTTCAGAAAACACCTCTCTTCTCCAATACCGCCACTCCTTTCAGAAACACCTCCTCTCCTACCCACTCCTTTAGAAAACACACTCCTTCTCCTACCCACCCACTCCTTTCAGAAAACACCCCTCTCCTGCCTACCCACTTCCTTTCAGAAAAACACCCTCCTTCTCCTACACTCCTCCAGTTCACACCTCCTTCTCCTACCCACTCCTTTCGAAAACTACCCTACCTCCTTCAGAAAAACACCCTACCCACTTTCTGCACCCTCCCCCACCACCTTTCCCAGAAAAACCTTCCTTTTCTCCTACCCACTCCTTTCAGAAAAACACCCTCCTCCTCCTAAACCCACTCCTTTTCAGAAAAACAATCCTTCCTTTCCTACCCACTCCTTTCAGAAACACCTCTCCTTCCTCCTACCCACTCCTTTCAGAAAACACCCTCCCTTATCCTAACCCACCTTCCTTTCAGGAAAAAAACACTCCTCCTTTCTCACCCTCCCTTAACCCACCCTCCTCCTTCCAGAAAACACCCTTTCCTCCTCCCTCCCAGTCCTTTCAGAAAACACCCTCCTTCCTTCCCGTACCCCACCTCCTTTCAGAAAAACCACCCTCCTCCTTTTCCTACCCATTCCTTTCAGAAAAAGCACCCTCCTTCTTCCTCCCCTTCCCACCTCCCTCCTTTCCAGAAAACCTCCCTTGAAAACCTTCTTACCTACCCACTCCCTTTCAGAAAAACAATCCCTCTCCTCCTACCATACCACCTCCTCTTTCCAGGTTTCCAATAAAACCTCCTCTCCTTCTCCTCCCAACTCCTTTCAGAAAAACACCCTCCTCCTTCCCTACCCTTTAAGAAAACACCTTTTCCTTCCCAGTTCAGAAAAACTCCCTCCTCTCTACCCTCCTTTCCCCTTTCCAGAAAACACCCTCACTCCCTACCCACCCTCCTTTCAGAAAAACAACCCTCTTCCTCCTAAACCCACTCCTTTCAGAAAAAAACACCCTCCTTCTCCTACCCCACTCCTTTCCCCCCCAGAAAAACACCTCTTTCTCCTACCCATCCTTTCAGAAAACACCCTTCCTTCTCTACCACTCCGTTCAGAAACACTCCTCATTCTCCTATCCGACTCCTTTTCAGAAAACCACCATCCATTACCTCCTTAACCCACTTTTCCTCAAAAAGAAAACAACCCTCCTCCATACCCACATCCTTCAGAAAACCACTCTCCTTAACCTACACTCTATTCAGGAAAACACCATTCTACCTTACTCCTACCACTCCTTTACAGAAAACACTCTCACTTCCTCCTACCACTCCTTCAGAAAACACCCTCCATCCTCCTACCCACTCCTTTCAGAAAACACCCTACCTTCTCCTACCCAATCCTTTCAGAAAACACCACTCCTTCCCTACCCACCTCCTCAGAAAACACTCTCCCTCATCCTACCACTCCTTTCAGAACAACACTTCTCCTCTACCTCTCTCCTACCCTTTCAGAAAACACCTACCTTCCTCCTACCCACTCCTTCAGAAAAACCCTACCTTCCCTACCCACTCCTCAGAAAACACCCTCCTCCTCATACCAACCCCTTCAGAAAACACCCTCCTTCTCCTACCCTCTTACCTTTCAGAAAACACTCTCTTCTCCTACCACTCCTTTTCGAAAACACTCGCCTTACTCACCCACCCTTTAGAAAACACTCTCCTCCTCCTTACCTACCCTCAGAAAACACGCTAACACGCTCTACCACCCTTTCAGAAAACACCTCCTCCTCATACCCACTCCTTTCAGAAAACACCCCCTCCTCTCTAAACACTCCTCGCCCCACCTCCTTCTCTAACCCACTCCTTTCGAAACACTCTCTTCTTCCACCCACTCCTTTCAGAAAAACTCTCCTTCTCAACCTTTCCTCTTTTCCCCCCCCCCCTCCCCCCCCGTCCCCCCCCATTCCCCCCCTAACCCACTCTTTCAGAAAAAACTCTCCTGTCTCTAACCAACTCCTTTCAGAAAACACCTCTCTCTCTCCAACCCACTCCTTTCAGAAAACACCCTCCTCCTCCTACCACTCCTTATCAGATAAACACCCTCCTTATCCCTACCCACTCCTTTCAGAAACCACCCTCCTTACTCATAACAACTCATTTCAGAAAACCCTCCTCTCCTACCCAATACTCTCAGAAAACACCCTCCTCTCCTACCCACTCCTTTCAGAAAAACTATCCCTACTTACTCACTACCCAATCCGTCAGAAAACACCTCTCTCTCTACCCACTCCTTTCAGCAAAACACTCTCCTTCTCCTACACCCACTCCTTTCAGAACACCCCTTCTCCGTAACCACTCCTTTCAGAAAACCCCTCCTTCTCAGTACCACCTCCTTTCAGAAAAACACCCTCCTTAACTCCTAACCAATACTTCAGAAAACACACTCCTTCTACATACCACTCCTTTCAAGAAAACACCCATCCTTTCTACCCACCACCTTTCAGAAAAAAACTCCCTCTCCTACCACTCCTTTCAGAAAAACACCCTCCCATTCTCCTACTCCCACCCTTTTCAGAAAACACCCTCCTCCTCTTCCCTAACCCCTTTTCGAAAACACCCTCCTCTTCCTAACCAACCCTTTCAGAAAACACCCTCCTCCTTTTCCCTACCCCTTTCAGAAAACCCCCTCCTCTTCCTCCCCACCCCTTTCAGAAAACACTTCCCTCCTCCCCCACTCCTTGCAAAAAACACCCCTTCCTCCTCCCCACCCCTTTCAGAAAACCCCCCTCCTTCTCCCCTCCCACTTTCTTATCACAAAACAACCCCCTCCTCCTCCCCACCCCTTTCAGAAAACAAACAAAACACTGACACATGAAACAATCTTTTATAATCAAGTGCGAGCGGCAGAGGCTGACAAAACAGCACTGTGTCATTGTGAATGACAACTTTAGATTCCATGACAGAAGCCGTCGTTGAAATCTTGATTCGTAAAGGAATGGGTGGCATATTAAGGGTATTAATATCTCGCCTCATTTCCGCTATACAATGTTGTTGGAAAATGGGGACAGGGACCTGTGCACTCTGAAATTATAGCCAGTAGTCCGTAATGTTTTTATTTTCTTTTCATTATTATTATCTTAATACCTCTGCTTCACTAACCTGGTTACTTGTAATTTTAGTCAGTATGTGACTGTACTTCCTCAAGCCCCGTAAAACAACGACGAGAATATCTCAATGGGATATAAAACAAAATAAATATTTATATGTGTGTGTGTGCGAACCGAAATAATCAACACACAATCACGTGAGGAACAGCAATAACCTTTTCTGACTCACATCAGACATTTATTCTGTCAACTGGGCCACAGCTGAGTCGGGAAGCTGAGGAAAACTCGTTTGATGGTAGGCAAGGCAGTTACATATAACGCCTGCCCAGGTCAATCCCTCGGTACACTGGGACTTCGGTTCCAGCTTCTTTTAGGGCTTGTGTCGCCTGGATGACAGCGGTCTCGTCTTTCAGTTGAAAGATTATGTATACACACACACACACACACACACACACACACACATATATATATTATATATATATATATATCATATATATCTATATATATATATATATATATATATATATGAACTTAGTTGATAAAATAATATATATATATATATATATATATATATATATATATATATATATATATATATAAAATTAGTTGATAAAATAAGCTCGAAGTTATGACAAATCAATGCGAACAACTTTCTCCAGTTCAAATTGTCATTCCCACAGACCTGGTGCTTACGTCTATGATTGTATTCATTTCGTTAACAAACTCTTTCGAATCGGGTGTCTTGGTATTATTTCCACCCTCAGTCCTTTAGGTCTAGATCAGAATCCATCAATGAACAAAACTCTTTAGCGTCTTATCCCGTAGGGGTATAGTGCAGCCAGTCTCTCAATCTCCCTTTCAGTGATGAATGACCATCATAGGTTACGGCGCTTGGCCTTGGCCGAAATTCTTTATTTCAGCTATTCCCTCTTTTTTGAGGGATTATTTTTTATTTTTTCATCTGCTTCACACTATTCGTTAACAGATTGATCAAATATCCACTGACAATCTCAAACAGGCGTTACATCTTGTTAGCATGTATATAGTATATATATAATATATATATATATATATTATATATATATATATATATATATATATATATATATATATATATATATCTATACATATATATATATATATAGAGCTACAATGTCCTTTAATATCTAATTCGCTCTACCTCGGAATTAAATATTTTATGTTCATATATGCTTAACCAAAGGGGAATTTTTTCTCGATAAATAAGATTTACCTGTACTTGGGCGCGAACGCAGTACATTAAATAAATCCAGGGAACGTCGAGAAGCGATACCACCCAGCTACGCGCGAGAGGCTTAAAGGTTTATGTTCGTCTAAAATCACAATCAAATACCTTTCTCGTTGCTGAGTATTCGTGGTTTGGAGACAACAATCAAACCCGCCTCGTACTTTTACCGGTCGTTTAAGTAGCTTGCTTTGACAGCACGTAGCAATTTACATAAGTCATATGGACATACCGTGATTCATATACATATATCGAGGCTTTACAATGAGTCTTTAGTATCTAATTCGCTCGTACCAATCGGGAATTTTTTAAATATATTTCATAAATAAGGCTAACCGAACCGAGGGAATTTTTTCTCTCGATAATAGATTTACCTGTTACTTGGGCGCGAACCTCAGGTACAGTTATAAATCCTGGAAACGTCAGTGGAATCGAGTACCACCCAGCCTACCGCCGAGAGGCTTAAGGTTTATGTCGTCCTCTCACCTCAAACATGACTTTCTCGGGCTGAAGTATTCGTTGGTTTGGTGGAGACAACATCAACCCGCCCTCGACTCCGGTTAGTTGTAAGTAGCGGGTCTTTTGTTTGACAGCACGTAGCATTTAAACATAAGTCATATCACATTACCGTGATTTCAGTATACATATATCGGAGCCTACCAATGTCCTTTAGTATCTAAGTTTCGCTCTACCTCGGGAATTAATATATTTTCATATAAGCTTAACCAGAAGGGGAATTTTTTCTCGATAATAGATTTCCACCTGTACGGGCTTAGGGCAAGCGAAACGCAGGTACATTATAAATCCCAGGAATGGTCTCAGTGGGAAGCTGATACCACCCACAGCTACCTCTAGAGGAGAGCTTAAAAGGTTTAATGTTCGTCCTCTCACCTCAAATACTTTCTCTTTGCGCTGAAGTATTCGTCTTGGTTTGGAGGACAACCATCAACCCGCCTCGACTCCGGTAGTTAAGAAGCGCTTTTGACCAGCCACGTTAGCATTTTAACATAAGTCATGAATCACATTACAGTGATTCATATACATATATCGAGCTACAATGTCCTTTGTTAATATCTAATTCGCTCTACCTACGGAATTAATATATTTTCATATATGCTTAACCGAAGGGGAATTTTTTCTCGATAATAGATTTATCCTGTACTTGGGCGCGCAAGCGCCCCCCCCCCCCAGGGTACATTATAAATCCAGGAAACGTCAGTGGAAGCGATACACCCAGCTACCACGAGAGGCTTAAAAGTTTTAGTGTCTTTTTTTCCTGTCGTCTCTCAAACCTCTCCCCCTCCCTTTCCTCCCAAAGAAAAAAAAAAAAAAACTCACTTCTCGCGCTGAAGTATTCGTTGGTTTGGAGACAACATCAACCCGCCTCGACTCCGGTAGTTAAGTAGCACTTTTGACAGCACGTAGCATTTATGCATAAGTCATATCACATTACCGTGATTCATATCATATATCGAGCTACAATGTCCTTTAATATCTAATTTGCTCTACCTCGGAATTAATATATTTTCATATATGTTTTAACCGAAGGGGAAAATTTTTTCTCGATAAATAGATTTACATGTACTTTGGGCGCGAACGCAGGTACGTTATAAATCCAGGAACGTCAGTGGAAGCGATACCACCCAGCTACCGCGAGAGGCTTAAAGGTTATGTCGTCTCTCACCTCAAATACTTTCTCGCGCATGAAGTATTCGTTGGTTGGAGACAACATCAACTCCGACCTCGTAGTACCTCCGGTAGTTTAAAGTAGCGCTTTTGACAGCACGTAGCATTTACATAAGTCATATCAACATTACCGTGATTCATATACATATATCGAGCTACAATGTCCTTTAATATCTAATTCGCTCTACCTCGGAATTAATAATCAATTTTCATATATGCTTGACGAAGGGGAATTTTTTCTCGATGATAGATTTACCTGTAATTGGGCGCGAACGCAGGTAACATTATAAATCCAGGAACGTCAGTTGAAGCGATACCACCCAGCTACCGCGAGAGGCTTAAAGGTTATGTCGTCTCCGCACCTCAAATACGGTTCTCGGGCTGAAGTATTCGTTGGTTGGCAGACAACATCAACCCGCCTGTACTCCGGTAGTTAAGTAGCGTTTTGACAGCACGTAGCATTTACATAAGTCATATCACATTACCGTGATCATATACATATATCGAGCTACAATGTCCTTTAATATCTAATTCGCTCTACCTCGGAATTAATATATTTCATATATGCTTAACCGAGGGGATTTTTTTCTCGATAATAGATTTACTGTATCTGGGCGCGAACGCAGGTACATTATAAATCAGGAAACGTCAGTGGAAGCGATACCACCCAGCTACCGCGACAGGCTTAAAGGTTCAATGTCGTCTCACCTCAAATACTTTCTCGCGCTGAAGTATTCGTTGGTTTGGAGACAACATCAACCCGCCTCGACTCAGGTAGTTAACCGTAGCGCTTTTGACAGCACGTAGCATTTACATAAGTCATATCACTTACCGTGATTCATATACATATCGAGCTACAATGTCCATTAACCCTCTTACGCCGAAGCCCTAAAAATCAAAACCTCTCCTGTATGCCGGCGACCGGTTTGGAGTGAGCGCGGAACCGGAAAAAAAATAATTTTTTCAAAAATCACAGCGCGCTTAGTTTTGAAGATTAAGAGTTCATGGTGGCTCATTTTTTTTTCATTGCCTGAAGTTTAGTATGCAATCATCAGAAATGAAAAAAATAAATCATTATCATATGTAAATAATGCGATATATGGTAGCGAAAAAAAAAATTCATAGATAATTGTATTCAAATCACGCTGTGCAAAAAAACGATCAAAGCTAACGACGTTACATTTTTCGTTGTATTGTATACACACTAAATTGCAATCATTTTGATATATAATACATAGTAAAACAATAAAGCAACACCGGAAAAATATTATCACAAAATGATGTACGAATTCGTAACGAGCGGACGTAAAAAAATGTTTATTTTCAAAAATCACCGTAATTCTCTAAATAATGTTCTAGAGACTTCCAATTTGTTTCAAAATTAAGACAAAATGATGAATATTACGATACTGTAAGAGTTTTAGATTAGAATTGCAGATTTCGACCATTTCGGACGAGTTAAATTTGACCGAATGTCGAAATTTTAATAATATATATTTTTCATATGCACATATTTCGAAGATGGCAAAAAGATACAACCTTCAATTATTTTTTATTGTATTTTTCATGAATTTGCGCACATTTTGATATATGAAAACTCTATAAAAAGGCTAATATGAAAAGGAGCAAATATTAGGATAATGCCATGTACGTATTTCGGAGACTGCGGCGTGAATCGGCGCGCGGACGTGAAGGTAAAATATATTTTTCAAAAATTCACCATAAATCACAATATTGTTTTAGAGACTTCAAATTTGTTTCAAATTGAAGAAAAATGAAACTGAATTGATACTAGGCCGTAAGAGTTTTAGCTACAATTGCGTTTTTTCAACTATTTCGGTAGAGTCAAATTTGACCGAACGTGGTTTTTTTTTTTCTATTTATCGTGATTTATATGCAAATATTTCGAAAAAAAAAGAGAAAAAGCTACAACCTTCAATCAGTTTTTAGTTGTATTCTACATGAAATTGCGCACATTTTCATATATAAAAAACTTTATGTAACAGCTAATTTTAAATGTGCAAACATTTCGACAATCGCACAAAAAAATTCTGATTTTTTCGGAAGAGTTACCGCGCGAACGTAATTTTTTTTTTTTTTCATAAATTCACCATAAATCGAAATATTGTGCTAGAGACTCCAAGTCGTTGCAAAATGAGGTAAATGATTGAATATATACAAATATAAGAGTTTTAGCTACAATTGCGTTTTTCGACCATTTCGGTAGAGTCAAAGTTGACCGAAAGTTGAAATTTTTGCACTTAACGTTATTTATATGAAAATATTTCAAAACTGATAAAAGCTACAACCATGGTAGTTTTTTGTTGTATTGTGCATGAAATGCGCACATTTCCATATATTAAACTTTATGTAACGGCAAATTTAAAAGGGTGCAAACATTAGGACAATCGCACGAAAAAATTTATATCGGAAGAGTTATCGCACGAACGTAAGGAAAAGTTTTTTCATAAATTCACCACCTAAATCGAAATATTGTGCTAGAGACGTCCAATTTGTTGCAAAATGAAGGCAAATGATTGAATATTACTATAATATAAGAATTTTAGCTTACAATTGCGTTTCTCGACCATTTCTGTAGAGTCAAGTTGACCGAAAGGTTGAAATTTTTGCACTTATCGTTATTATATATGAAAATTTATTTCAAAACTGATAAAGCTACAATCATGAGTATTTTTTAGTTGTATTGTGCATGAAATTGCGCACATTTTCATATATATACTTCATGTAAAGGATAATAATAGGCTGACAATAATTATGTCAAAGTGACGAAATAATTTCCGAGATGTGTCACTGATACTTTTTAGTGCGATAAGAAAGAAATTCGCGCTTGCGCGCCTGCGTAGCGATTGTAAACAACAACCGCCTTGATCCGTGAACTCCCAGCATCCCCCAAAGCGCGTGATACAAATTTTTCGGCTGGTAGGCCTATAAGTATTTTTTCCGCGAATTTTTAAAAAAACTTTTTTATTGAGCCGACGTATGATACGTCCAATCGGCATACGGAGACATTTTGACTCGACGTTTAATAACGTCCAATCGGCGTTAGAGGGTTAATATCTAATTCGCTCTAACCTTGGAATTAATTATATTTTCATATATGCTTAACCCGAAGGGGAATTTTTTCTCGATAATAGATTAACCTGTACTTGGGCGCGAACGCAGGTACATTATAAATCCAGGAACGTCAGTGGAAGCGATACCACCAGCTACCGCGAGAGGCTTAAAGGTTTATGTCGTCTCTCACCTCAAATACTTTTCTCGCGCTGAAGTATTCGTGGTTTGGAGACAACATCAACCCGCCTCGACTCCGGTAGTTAAGTAGCGCTTTGAAAGCACGTAGCATTTACGTAAATAAGTCATATCACATTACCGTGATTCATATACATATATCGAGCTACAATGTCCTTTAATATCTAATTCGCTCTACCATGGAATTAATATATTTCTTTTATATATGCTTAACCGAAGGGGGGAATTTTTTCTCGATAATAGATTTACCTGTACTTTGGTGGCGCGAACGCAGGTATATTATAAATCCAGGAACGTCAGTGAAGCGCTACCACCAGATACCGCGAGAGGCTTAAAGGTTTATGTCGTCTCTCACTCAAATACTTTCTCGCGCTGAAGTATTTGTTGGTTTGGAGACAACATCAACCCGCCTCGACTCGGTAGTTAAGTAGCGCTTTTGACAGCACGTAGCATTTACATAAGTCAATATCACATTACATGATTCATATACATATATCGAGCTACAATGTCCTTTAATATCTAATTCGCTCTACCTCGGAATTAATATATTTTCATATATGCTTAACCGAAGGGGGAATTTTTTCTCAATAATAGATTTACCTGTACTTGGGCACGAACGCAGGTACATTATAAATCCATGAACGCTGAAGTATTCGTTGGTTTGGAGACAACATCAACCCGCCTCGACTCCGGTAGTTAAGTAGCGCTTTTGACAGCACGTAGCATTTACATAAGTCATATCACATTACCGTGATTCATATCATATATCGAGCTACAATGTCCTTTATATCTAATTCGCTCTACCTCGGAATTAATATATTTTCATATATGCTTAACGAAGGGGAATTTTTCTCGATAATAGATTTACCTGTACTTGGCAGCGAACCACGGTACATTAAAAATCAAGAACTCAGTGGAAGCGATACCACCCAGCTACCGCGAGAGGCTTAAAGGTTTATGTCTCTCACCTCAAATACTTTCTCGCGCTGAAGTTATTCTTTGGTTTGGAGACAACATCAACCCACCTCGACCTCCGGTTAGTTAAGTAGCGCTTTTGACACACGTAGCATTTACATAAGTCATACACATTACCGTGATTCAATACATATATCGAGCTACAATGTCCTTCAATATCTAATTCGCTTCTACCTCGGATTATATTTTTTCATCATATGCTGACGTTCTTGTGATTAAATAATGTACCTGCATTCGCGCCCAGTACAGGTAAATCTATTATCGAGCATTCCCCTTCGGTTAAGCATATATGAAAATATATTAATTCCGAGGTAGAGCGAATTAGATATTAAAGGACATTGTAGCTCGAATATATGGTATATGAATCACGGTAATATATGATGACTTATGTAAATGCTACGTGCTGTCAAAAGCGCTACTAACTACGGCGAGTCGAGGCGGGTGATGTGTGTCTCCAAACCAACGAATACTTCAGCGCTGAGAAAGTATTTGAGGTAAGAGACGACATAAACCTTTAAGCCTCTCGCGGTAGCTGGTGGTATGCTTCCACTGACGTCCTGGATTTATAATGTACCTGCGTTCGCGCCCAAGTACAGGTAAATCTTATTATCGAGAAAAAATTCCCCTTCGGTTTAAGCATATATGAAAATATATTAATTCCGAGGTAGAGCGAATTAGATATTAAAGGACATTGTGAGCTCGATATATGTATATGAATCAC
The DNA here is from genome assembly GCF_015104395.2 of Macrobrachium nipponense. Lineage (NCBI taxonomy): Eukaryota > Metazoa > Arthropoda > Malacostraca > Decapoda > Palaemonidae > Macrobrachium > Macrobrachium nipponense. The sequence continues at coordinate 14,199,661 of NC_061088.1, read as the reverse complement.
GGTAATGTGATATGACTTATTGTAAATGCTACGTGCTGTCAAAAGCGCTACTTAACTACCGGAGTCGAGGCGGGTTGATGTTGTTTCCAAACCAACGAATACTTCAGCGCGAGAAAGTATTTTGAGGTGAGAGACGACATAAACTTTACGCCTCTCGCGGTAGTGGGTGGTATCGCTTTCCACTGACGTTCCTGGATTTGTATAATGTACCTGCGTTCGCGCCCAAGTACAGGTAAATCTATTATCCGAGAAAAATTCCCCTTCGCTTAAGATATATGAAAATAATTAATTCCGAGGTAGAGGGGAATTTAGATATTAAAAGGACATTGTCGCTCGATATATGTATATGAATCACGGTAACATGTGATATGACTTATGTAATGCTATTTGCTCATGCCGCTCTTAACTTACCGAGTTTCCACCGCGGGTTGATGGTTGTTCTCTAAAACCAACCCCGAATACTTCAAGCTGAGAAGGTAATTTGAGGTTGGAGAGACGACAATGAAACTAAAGCTTCTTCGCGGTAGCTGGGTGGTATCAAGGCGTTGGGATTTGTTGTTCTAAATAAAGAAACCCGGGAATAAACCCTCAAGCTTGAGAAAGTAAATTGAAGGTGAGAGAAACGACAAAATAAACCTTTAAGGCCTTTCTCCGAAGGTAGCGGGGTGGTTTATCGCTTCCACTGACGTTCCTGGATTTATAATGTGGCCTGCGTCGCGCCAACAGTACAGGTAAATCTATTATCGACGATGCCCCTTCCCGTTAAGCATATAATGAAATATATTAATTCCGAGGTAGAGCGAATTAGATATTAAAGGACATTGTAGCTCGAATATGATATATGAATCACTGAAGTAATGTGATATGACTTATGTAAATGCTACGTGCTGTCAAAAGTGTCTTCTTAACTACCGGAGTCGCAGGGCGGTTGATGTTGTACTCCACCAACGAATACTTCAGCGGCGAGAAAGAAAAATAGGTGAGGTGCAGAGACGACTAAAACCTTTAAGCTTCCTCAGCTGGTGGTATCGCTTCCCAGACCCCCCCGTTCCGGATATAATTTACCTGCGTCGCGCCCAAGTACGGTAAATCTATTAGCAGGAAAAAATTCCCCTTCGGTTAAGCATATATGAAAATATATTAATCCGAGGTACCTAGCCGTTTAATTAAAGACACAGCGATATAGTATATGAATTCACGGTAATGATATGACTTTATGGTAGGCCCCCCCCCCCCACGTGCTGTCAAAAGTGGCTATTTAAACTACCGGGAGTCGAGGCGGGTTTATGTTGTTCAAACCAAACGGAATTAGCAGCGGGGAAAGTATTTGAGGTGAGAGACGACATAAACCTTTAAGCCTCTCGCGGGTTAGTCGGGTGGTATCCGCTTCCCACTTTGACGTTTCCTGGATTTTATAATGTCCTGCGTTCGCGCCACAAGTAGGTAAATACTATTACGAGAAAAATAAAACCCCCTCGTTAAGCATATATGAAAATATCTTATTCGAGGTAGAGCGAATATTGATATTAAATAAATTGTAGCGATATATGTATAGAATCCACGGGAATGTGATCGACTTATGTAAACTGCTCGTGGCTGTCAAAAGCGCTACTTAACATACCGGAGTCGAGGCAGGGTTGATGTGTCTCCAAACCAACGAATACTTCAGCGCGAGAAAGTATTTGAGGTGAGAGACGACATAAACCTTTAAGCCTCTCGCGGTAAGCTGGGTGGTATCGCTTCCACTGACGTTCCTGGATTTATAATGTACCTGCGTTCGCGCCCCCCAAGTACAGGTAAATCTATTATACGAGAAAAAAATTCCCCTTCGGTTAAGCATATATGAAAATATATATTATTCCGAGGTAGAGCGAATGAGATATTAAAGGACATTGTAGCTCCTTTTTTTGATATATGTATATGAATCACGGTGAATGCTGATATGACTTATGTAAATGCTACGTACTGTCAAAGCGCTACTTAACTACTGGAGTCGAGGCGGGTGATGTTGTCTCCAAACCAACGAATACTTCAGCGCGCAAGAAAGAAAATATTTGAGGTGAGAGACGACATAAACCTTTAATAAAGCCTAACTCACGGTAGCTGGGGGTGGTATTGCTTCCACTGACGTTCCTGGATTTATAACGTACCTGCGTTGCGCGCCCAAGTACAGGGTAAAAATCTACCCCTTATTATCGAGAAAAAATTCCCCTTTCGGTTAAGCATATATGAAAATATATTAATTCCGAGGTAGAGCGAATTAGATATTAAATTACATTGTAGCTCGATATATGTATATGAATCACGGCTAATGTGATATGACTTATGTAAATGCTACGTGCTGTCAAAAGCGCTACTTAACTACCGGAGTCGAGGCGGGTTGATGATGTACTCCAAACCAACGAATACATTCAGCGCGAGGAAAGTATTTGAGGTGAGAGACGACATAAACTTTAACGCCTCTCGCGTAGCTGGGTGGTATCGCTTCCACTGACGTTCCTGGATTTATAATGTACCTGCGTTCGCGCCCAAGTACAGGTAAATTCTATTATCGAGAAAAAAAACCTTCCCCTTCGGTTAAGCATATTATGAACATATATTATTTCCGAGGTAGACTTTTTTGCGAATTAATTTTAGATTATTTTTTTTTTTTTTTTAAAGGGGACATTGTAGCTCGATATATGTATATGAATCACGGTAATGTGATATGAACTTATGTAAATGCTACGTTGCTGTCAAAACAAAGCGCTACTTAACTACCGGAGTCGAGGCGGGTTGATGTTCGTCTCCAAACAACGAATACTTCAGCGCCGAGAAAGTATTTAAGAGGGTGAGAGACGAGACATAAACCTTTTAAGTAACTCTCGCGGGGGGGGTAGACTGGGTGGTATCGCTTCACTGACGTTCCTGGAGGATTTATAATGTACCTGCTTTGTGCGCGCCCCAATTACAGGTAAAATCTATTATCGAGAAAAAATTCCCCTTCGGTTAAGCATATATGAAAATATATTAATTCCGAGGTAGAGCGAATTAGATATTAAAGGAGCATTGTAGCTCGATATATGTATATGAATCACGGTAATGTGATATGACTTATGTAAATGCTACGTGCTGGTCAAAAGCGCTACTTAAACTACCGGAGTCGAGGCGGGTTGATATGTTGTCTCCAAACCAACGAATACTTCAGCGCTGAGAAAAAGTATTGAGGCATGAGAGACGACATAAACCTTTAAGACCTCTCGCGGTGGTAGTATTGGGTGGTATCGCTTCCACTAGACGTTCCTGGATTTATAATGTACCTGCGTTCGCGCCCAAGTACAGGTAAATCTATTATCGAGAAAAAATTCCCCTTCGGTTAGCATATATGAAAATATATTAATTCCGAGGTAGAGCGAATTAGATATTAAATTACATGTAGCTCGATATATGTATATGAATCACGGTAATGTGATTATGACTTATGTAAATGCTACGGCCTGTCGGAAAAGCGCTACTTAACTACCGGAGTCGAGGCAGGTTGATGTTGTCTCCAAACCAACGAATCTTCAGCGCGAGAAAGTATTGAGGTGAGAGACGACATAACCTTTAAGCCTCACTTGCGGTAGCTGGGTGGTATCGCTTCCACTGACGTTCCTGGATTTATAATGTACCTGCGTCGCGCCAAGTACAGGTAAAATCTATTTTATCGAGAAAAAATTCCCCTTCGGTTAAGCATATATGAGGTAGTAGAGCGAATGAGATATTAAGGACATTGTAGCTCGATATATGTATATGAATCACGGCCTAATGTGATATGACTTATGTAAATGCTACGTGCTGTCAGCAGCGCTACTTAACTACCGGAGTCGAGGCGGGTTGATGTTGTCTCCAAACCAACGAATACTTCAGCGCGAGAAAAAGTATTTGAGTCGAGAGACGACATAAACCTTTAAGCCTCCTCGCGGTAGCTGGGTGGTATCGTCCTTATCACTGACCGTTCCTGCATTTATAATGTACCTGCGTTCGCGACCCAAGTACAGGTAAATCTCTTATCGAGAAAAAATTCCCCTTCGTTAAGCATATATGAAAATATATTAATTCGAGGTAGAGCGAATTAGATATTAAAGGACTTGTAGCTCGATATATGTATGAATCACGGTAATGTGATATGGCTTATATATATATATATATATATATATCTTATATATATATATATATATATATATATATATATTTATATATATATATACGCGTCAGAAATCTCTGAATGAGAACCAAAATAACCTCTCTCTTTCTGCTCTCTCTCATTTCCTATTAAGATAGTTGCTTCAACTACACTGCTCAGCATTTTTTGACACATTTTCTCATCCCTGCCCCCATCATTCATATCGGGACTGAATCTGGACTTGAGGGGCTTCAGGAGTACCATTATTTATCTCAGCCACCTCTAAAACTATGGATTAGACACTAATAGTAGTAGTTTTTTTCAGTTATATTTGGACTTGAAAGGCCTCAGGAGTTCACTAATCATTGCAGCAACATCAAAAAAACTATGGATCAGGTACTAACATCTGTCGTTTTCAGTCATTTTGTGCATTTCACCCCTTTCCCACCCCCCTCTCCTATCCGGCTGAACTTGGACTTGAAGGGCATCGGGAGAGTCACTATTGTTCTGAGCAACCCTCGAAAACTATGGACTAGACACTAATGTCTGTCGTTTTTGGTTAATTTTATGTCACCCTCTTCCTGCCCCTTTCCTATACCTCTTCTCACCCCTTCCTATCAGGGCTGAACTTGGACTTGAAGGGTATAAGGAGGGTCACTATTCATTTCAGCGACCTTGAAAACTGATTAGACACTAATATTTGTCATTTTCATTATTTTTAACTGTCATCCACTTCCTACCCCTTCTCACCCACTCCCTCCATTATTGGGCTACAGTTTGATAACTATTTTGAAGTAATGCAATTAGCACCACCTAGCCTAAAATTCAAAATGGAACCTAATCTGCCCAAAGATAAGAAAGTTACTTTCTGGGGTGGAAGAGGTAACGGCTTTTTAGGAGGGTTATTATATGCTTTTAAGAATTATGTAATCAAGCCTGTTTTGTTTGGAAACCGTATGTTATCTTTACCTCTGTACCAAATTTCATAATGATCGTTCCACTGGTGTAGACGTTCACTTGGAAGAAACAGACAAACTTTCCCATTTATATAATAATAATTAATATATATATATTATATATATATATATATATATATATATATATATATATATATATATATTTATATATATATATATATATATATATATTATATATATAATATATTATATATATATATATTTCAGAATTTGCTTTTTTTATGCCAGATGTGGAATTCCAGGTGAAGGGGGTCGCCGTCTGGTGTGACATGGGCGAGAAAGAGGTCGACGAAGGCGGATGGACTGTTGTCCTTCTTCGGCGACCTCTCAGTACCCAGGTGAACTTCAACAGAGGATGGCGCGATTACAGAATTGGATTTGGGATTGAGTCCAGACACTGAATACGTACTGGATAGGTGAGGCTTTCTCAGTTCCCACAGACTCTTTGTTTTAAATCAAAAACTCATAGGCAAGTTTAATTTCTTACTAGAAATATTTGTCTAATTTTATTGATGAACAACTTAAAATTCTCTCTTTCATTTTGTCTTTGTTCGTTCTTATAAACTTCTCATTCTTAACAGACAAAGCCTGTAAGCTTTGGAATTCTGTTCTTGCTTCTCTTGCCTTACTCCCATAACCAGCCTTCAAAGATGCTTTGTGGATGGACTCCCACTTCCTTTTCATTCTTGCTTCATTTTATTACTTTCATAGGAAAGGACGTACTATAAACCCAAGTAAAAATAAAACTATGATGGAATGCTGTGCAACATCTCGTAAAACATTAAACCGTTATCAGTTGAACTTGTGGTCCTATCTTGGCTGTTTTCTCGTATTTATTTACCAGAAGCTAAAGATCGTTCTAATTTGTGGATAATTTGGTGATGAGGTGATTCAGACATGCTAAAATTTCCTCCAACTGTTGCTTCTCGTGACAAGTGCCATCTCGACCTTTAAGGGGATGTACGAAGAAGGCTCAGCATCGTGTTGTTTCAAAATATAGGTTTTTAAGCGGTAAAAACAAACGATGATTCATTTCTAACCATAAATATATTTCTTTGAGGTGAACCGATCACCATAAAAACTCCTCATCGACAAAAATCAAATTCCGTTTTAATCAATAACAGGCTTAGTTCAAGTTCAATGGTGCCCAGTACCCAAAATGTTATTCATATTATGATTATATTCATGCATTGTGCAACAAGCTTAAAGAGATTGTCAATTTCAAAGCTGGATTCAGTAAGATAGAAACCTCCTATCTGCAGAGCTCAAATAGAAACGTATATTAAAGCATCATTAATAATAGCTGTAGAAATAAACTAACCCGAAGGAAGAAACGAATGTAAAGCCATCAAAACCAAAGGTAAATAAATAACCAGATATAAGCGCGTCATAAGGAAGCCAACTTCGCACTGCTAACTGCGCCCTTTGACTCGAAGGTAACGACGTGCTCCACGCCCTCACGAACGGAGTACCCCAAGTGCTCCGGGTGGGCATGACCGACTGGGACGGGAGTCCCGATTCGAAGAGCACAGCCACCTCCACGTCGCCGACAGAGATCACGAGTACAGCCTCCGACTGGGGACGGGAACCGAGACTGCTGGGGATGCCCTTAAACATCATGATAATATGCTCTTCTCCACTCCCGACAGAGATAACGATAATCACGGTGAGTTAAAACCTTCTCTGTGTCAAAGTTTTCGTAGGTTTTGAGGTGATTTGGTCTTGTGGAGAAAATTGTGAATGACAGTATCGTGAGGGAATGGTGAGTAGCGCATTGTACGTGTAGATTAGAGGGGGGGAGGTCGAATTGCAGCTCCATGAGCCATCTTTGCTGGTTAAAAGAAACTGATGTTGTCAAACTTTGAATGTGAAACTTTTCGTAATGAGAGCAACCCAATTTACTGAACAGCAGCATGAATGTGATTCATTGTCGAACTTCTCAGTCCAGAGGCCATTTTTTCCGCGCATCATGGACTGTGGAACTGACTCCCTGATGATGTTGTGCAACTGCAACTTGAGAAGTTACAGCAAAGGGGGATTGGATGCTACCTAATTTGCAATATTCAGGTCCTCCATTATTTCCACAAGATGATAGCTGTAAATCGTAAAGATCTTTTAAAGCTGGGACAAAGAAAAGCTTAGCGAGTTCTTTTGAGCAAATGCACAAGGTGGGCCATACAATAAGTAGCATTAACTCTTGGAATGGATGGATATTAAAATTTAGGCCAAAGGTTCACTCAGTGACCGGGTTAAATATTTAGGTGTGTTCGCTTCGGATGAAGTACGATTATTGACATTGCCAGAAAATAGAATTAAATCTTAGTTTTTATATCTAATACATTATCTTCGTCTACTGATATTAATATTGTTGGTCATTATGTTTTTACGTGGAAAAATCACCTAGAAATATAATCTTTTTTGGTAGTTACGGTATAAATCCGAAGTTTATCGAATGACTTCTCTAATTTATATATGCGCATCCCGAATATAGCCTCTATAGACTAATATAACAAATACAACCCGATAACTCGTACAAGTGCGGTCTTTTACGTTAGTTTTTTGTTCATTGCGTGAGTCATCGAGGTGTGAAAACAGTATTATCCTTAATGCAAAATGTATTCTCATTTCACTCGTTTGAGAGGTAATGATAAATGGATAACGGATATTATTTTAAATATTTGAAAAAGTTTTAAATGTTCACATTGGAGTTCGGGGGTCAAACATGCTATTTACGTACAAGGAATGTCTCCGCATCTTAAACAACTAAGGTAAATGCATATTTGTCTTGATTTTTATATTACACCATTATATTCTATTAATGATATATTCTATAAATGTATCATACACCTTGAATCACATAACTTTTTTTTTACTTATTTCAGGTTTAAATGATGGGTTTCCCGTAGAGTTTCATGATGTCACGGGAGCATAAGAGGAGTCGGTTTGGGGTCGGGGGTTGAAATGATGGTTTTATTCCTTGTAGAGTTACGTGGCGTCACAGGCGGCCACGGCCCCACCCCTTTTGGACCTCATGGACGTGCATGAGCTCATCAATAATGTGGTGTCGATTTGGGGTCAACGGTGGCAACACCCCCTTTTGCACGTCATCTAAGTATATGAGCTAATAAGACGAGTGAAGTTGATTTGGGACAGGGGTGGCCACGCCCCCTTTTGCACGTCATCTACGTATATGAGCTTATGAGACAAGTGAAGTTGATTTGGGTCATGGGTGGCCACGCCCCCAGAATAGTGGAGCGATTTGGGGTCAGGGGTGGCCACGCCCCTCAGAATAGTGGAGTCGATTTGGGGTCAGGGGTGGCCCACGCCCCCTTTTGGGGGTTTGGGGGTTGTTGCCCCGCCCCTTTTTGGGGGGTTTGGGTTTGGGGGGGTTGACCCACCCCTTTTTAGGCTTCACGTACGTACATGAGCTTATCAGGAGGGGGTGGGGGAGGGGGAGAGGGGGGTAATTAGAAAAGTGGAATCTATATGGGGTTCTTTTACCTCTACTATATATCTATATATATATATATATATATATATATATATATATATATATATATATATATATATATATATATATATATATATATATATATTATATATAATATATATATATATATCTATATATATATATATATATATATATATATATATATATATAGGGTGTGTGTGTGTGTGTGTGTGTGTGTGTGTGTGTGTGCGTGTGTGTGTGTGGTGTGTGTGTGTGCGTTTGTGTGTATGTGTGTTTTGGACAAAGTTTGACAAAAATTTGAACTACACAACCATAATTCTCCGTATTAAAAATAAATTATGAAAAATTATAAGGATGTTTACCAGAATATCACAAATTCCAGTGAAGGCTGCTGACCTCGCTCGAGAACATTTATTTCCCGCGGAAAGAAGTGTGTCAACAAAATTATAGGGTAATTAACCTCTCTTTCCCACCCTTCATTTCCTGTGCTCTGGAGTCATCAGAGAGATTTGGCTCCTAGGTTCTTGAAGAATTTATTTTTAATTCTTCGCGTGCAAAAGTTTTTAACGAAATGTTTTGAGACATGTTGTCGCTTACTCGGCGACTGTTTTGTTGTTGTTGTTGTTAGTTGTTCTTGTTGGTGGTTAAGGAAAGCCCTATGGAAGTTCCTACAAAGGACTTGAAAAAGGTTTCGCGTTGAGTTAAAGATACAAGAATTTTAGGACAGGATATTTAGTTTTATTTTATTTATTGGAAAGAAAAAACGTAAAAAAATAAATAATGTGCATGTTAAAGAGTACAGAACAATTATTTCTGATAAAATTATGGTGTATTTATTTTAATCTTCGTCGGCGAAACAACAGCGCTTTTTGACTGTGAATAATTTTAGCACGCGTCCCGAGTAAGCCGAGGTCGGATCAAATCTTTTTTTTGTATAATACTTCATCATAGTTTTAGTTTGTTTATTAAAATGCTCTGTAGGCACTTTAATTACGTATGTGTATCTATGCCTAATTTCATACTTAGAATTGCAGAGGTCTGGTAACTCAAAGCAACTCTGTCTCTCTCTCTCTCTCTCTCTCTCTCTCTCTCTCTCTCTCTCTCTCTCACACTTAATTCACAATGCTCAGTTTTGTAAATAAAAAATATTTCGGCCTTCAAGACCTAGAGAATCAGAATTTCAATAATACGAAAAACAACAAGAGAGTATTCCTTATCAACTTTCATTTGAAAGAGAGAACCAAGTCAGTGACAAGAACTGCTTGAACTTGATATTTCATTTGTGAACAGAGAGAGAGAGAGAGAGAGAGAGAGAGAGAGAGAGAGAGAGTGAGAGAGAGAGACTACCTTTTAGTTTTATTAGACAATTCATCTTTGCTTTTGTGAGAATAATAAGGGCAAGAATAAGTCTTTCCTCGCCCCTTTCTCTTTCTCTCTGTCCGCACAACAGGATTATTTTCTTCGAAATCACTTGAAGAAGAATTCAAGTATTATTTCTGAGCTCGTTGAACACACGGTCCAGGATTAGGCTGTTTTCCATTAGGAGATAATGGAGTCATTTATTTCCCTTTAGTCGTTGCGGTGTTTTACAATCTTAACTGAATCCAGGAGCTTTTGCATTTGTTTCGTTTAGTTTCATGTAGTGTTGCTTTTGTTAGAACTGTGAACAGTTTAGCATCTGCTGTGATAAATATCATACAATA
>NC_061088.1:14153032-14188865 GCF_015104395.2 Macrobrachium nipponense | reverse complement strand
ATCGAAAGTTTTCGTTTTCTCTTGAAAAAAAAAGAAGAGGTATAGAGATTGGATGTTGTTGTTTTAGATTTAGCTGGCCTTATGCCAGCTCGGGCTCTTGCTCCTAGAGCAGCCCGTAAAGACTTTGGAATACAATTTGTCGTTAATGTTTTAATATTATGATTATAAGACTGAACAAGGATTCACTTATGAATTGCTTGTAGTCCTCTCTCTCTCTCTCTCTCTCTCTCTCTCTCTCTCTCTCTCTCTCTCTCTCTCTGGAAATTAAGCCTGCAATTTGCAGATTTACAGTTCGTGATGGAATTTTTCTTTTTTCATTTAATATTAATGTTTATTCTGCCATTGGGTAGCTCAAGTGCCCAATTTCCAATTGCAGACATTTAATTATCCAATAAAGAGGAAATTATATTTTGAGTGTTTCTGTTTATTATATATTTGTATCTCTCTTTTGCTTTCTCCCCCATCCATTTTCTATTGATTTTTATGCATTTTTATCTTACCCATCTCTGTCCATCTCTTTCCCTTACCGTTTACTCGGGATTATTTTATAAATTTTCTTTTCCTTCCTCACATTTTCCTTTGCATTTTCCCTTTCTTTTTACTCTCCTTCGCCCCAACATTCATTTGTCTAACTCGGCGTCCCCCTCATCCTGACAGACGGTTTTACGCCAGACAGGAAATTTTGTTGAACACGCCTCAATTTCCAAGAAACGTCTCTAGGCCAGAAGGAAATCTTATTGTTTGCTTCTCTCTAATACTTAATTCCGTTGTGCCTTTGGTTACTTCATTTTTTAACAGCTTCTGGTCTTATTTCTGCCTGATGGAAAATATAGAAAATAAAGTCGTATAGCCGTAGAACCGAGGTACGGGGTACACCCCATCTTCAACATGCATGGATCGTTCACAAACTAATCTCGTCGCCAACCGCGAACGGAATTGTGAACGCAGGTATTGCACTTGAACGCACCTCTTGTCACCGAGTGTTAAAGGAGATTCACACCAACCGTGCATTTGATGTCTAGGCCCGTCCCTTACGACGCTCCTGATTGGCTGTTGATAAGCCAATGACAGGTCTGGGAACTCTCAGTCTCTCTCGAGAGTTCACATAGACATGATGTATGTTCCATCTCTCCTGAAATATACGTCTTTCAGGAGAGGTGGAACATACATCCCACCTATGTGAACTCTAGAGAGAGACTGAGTTTCCAGCCCTGTCATTGACTTATCAACAGCCAATCAGGAGCGTTGTAAGGGACTGGCCTAGACGTCAAATGCATGTGGATGTGAATCGACTATAGCTTCCAGTGTTGTTTCTCACGCTCCATCAGCTGACTGCAGCTGTCGTTGGGGAATTAGCTTAACAATTCCATCTTTGCATGAATTAGCATGCAAAGAGGTTAATTAATCTTTGTATTCCCGTTTCGTTTATTCTTCTGTATCAAACGGACCAAAGCATATGATATTTTTCTTATATATATAAAAGGAGGAACCATCATAACACAGTATCCATTTAAATGCATGAATGGGTGAGTTTATTTGTTTTGGTGCATTTTATTATATACTATTTCTTCATTTCATTGGAAGAACTGCGTTTGAGATTCGTTATATTCGTCCAGATGGACGATGTGTTATTATAATAGTTTGATGGAAATACGACCCGGCTGAAACAGTTTATGTCGACTCTTTATGAGGATTTTATATTTACAGATATATATATATATATATATATAGTATATATATATATTATATATATATATATATATATATATATATATATATATATATATATATAGTATATATATATATATATATATATATATATATATATATATATATATCCATATATATATATATATATATATATATATATATATCTATATATATATATATATACTATATATATATATATATATATATATATATATATATATATATTATACATATATATATATATATATATATATATATATATATATATATATATATATATATATATATATATATATATATAGGTATATATGGCAAAATATCTATATTGTAATATTTGTTCTCTAGACTGCTGATATATATATATAAATCTATATATATATATATATATATCTATATATATATATATATATATATATATATATATGTATATTATGTAGATATAATACCTTCATACAGAGTCGACATAAACTGCTTCAGTCGGGTCGTATTTCCATCAAACTATTATTGACACATCGTCTATCTGGACGAATATAACGAATCTCAAACGCAGTTCTTCCGATGAAATGAACAAATAGGATATAAAAAGAATGCATCAAAACAAATAAACTCACCCATTCATGCCTTTAAATGGATACTGTGTATGATGGCTCCTATTTTATATATATAAGAAAAATACCATATGCTTTGGTCCGTTTGATACAGAAGAATAAACGAAACGGGAATACAAAGTGGGGTTATTCTATTTGGAAAGTGCTACTGAGGATTTTGAAATGAAAGAACGTCAGAGCAGTAGTTGGCCTAAATAAAATACAATAACATCAATCATCTCATCATCACATCATCATCTCATCATCATCATCTCTACAAGTGTAACGCTGCTGAAGTAGCCATTAATTTTAAGAAAGTATGCTTGAGAGAGGGTCTGCTTCTTAAGTACAATGATAATAATAATAATAATAATAATAATAATAATAATAATAATAATAATAATAATAATAATAATCGAGCAGACTAAAATCATCTGGGACTATGGTATCAGAACAGATAGGGTGATACGTGCCAATAGGCCAGACGTGACGCTGATTGACAAAATTAAGAAGAAAGTATCACTCATTGATGTCGCAATGCCATGGAACACCAGAGTACAAGAGAAGAAGAGAAAAAAGACTGATAAGTATCAGGACCTGAAAATAGAAATAAGGATATGGGATATGTCAATGAAAATTGTACCCATAATCACAGGGACACTAGCCACGATCCCAAAATCCCTGGAAAGGAACCTGGAAAAACTACATGCCGAAGTAGCTCCAGGACTCATGCAGAAGAGTGTGCTCTAATTGTCAGAATCAGCACACATAGTGAGAAAAGAGATTGATTCCTAAGGAGGCAGGATGCAACCCGGAACCCCACACTATAAAAACCACGTAGTCGAATAGGATGACTGTGATAAAAAAAAATATATTATTATCATTAAGTGGTGTAATCACACACACAAAAAAAAACATATTCGCAGGCCGTCCCAATAGAGAAGAAAATTGTTATAATTAAAAACTGTTCACATACTTTGCAAAACATTCTCTAACAATCATCCCCTCACTCCTAGCCTCTCTCTCTCTCCATCCCACCCCCCCCCTCCCCCCCACACACACGTACAAGACAACTAGAAAAAACCAAGAAAAATATCAGAGAAAAACATCCCTTCTTAGCGGGAGATCAGGTTCATTTTTCAAAGAAAGTGGACCTCTAATCTTCCCCCGAGATGTCGCGAGTGCAGGTTTTGCAAAAAGATATCAAAAGTCTTCTTGTAACGAATGATGAGAAATTGGTGTTCTTTGAAAATAAAATAAAGAAAAAGTTCGTTCGGCGAATGAGACTCCCTGACCCCCGCCCCTCACACAACGCCCCCCCCCCAAAAAAAAATAGGGCTAATTAATGTTCACAATTAGAGGGGATTAGGGAAATCCTGAATCAACAATTTTTCTAGTTTTCTCCTTTTTACTCACTTTTTGAGTAGAAATGACATAACACACAGCCGACAAGAGAACAAGAATTAGGGCTAATTTTTGCTGAGTCGTAGGGAAGAAGTTTAGAAAATATCTTAAAAGTTTGCAACTTCCTCCACATGACACCCATCTCTCTCTCTCTCTCGCTTGTCCTTTGGTGAGAGAGAGAGACTTCCTGTCTCGTTTCGTATGCATGCATGGATGTACTTGTTTCTGAGAGAGAGGGAGAGAGACCTAGTCTTATGTCGTGTGAGTGAGAGGGAGATAAAAACTGTAATTCAAGGATATAAAAAACTAATGCATAACTAAATTCCAAACTATTCTGATTAATATTAAGCTCAACGAAAAGGGTAAAAGACGGACAAGCTCCTTTTTCTCCTCTCCCAGTGAGAAAGAAATAAAAGAGAGGACTCCTTTGACAAAAGAAGAAACTTTCTTCTCCAATTCAAGTACTTTCTCTCTCAAAAACCTGGACTAGAAAGTTCTGACGAGTTTTTGTTCCAGTGGCGCCTTCCGAGGGGGCGGGGGGCTTGATCACATTCGAGTAGTCTGGTGTTTATTTAATTTTTTTTATCTGTGTTACGTTTTATCTGCCTTTGGTGATTCAATTAAGGGAGTTTTTCCTACCTGGGTTTTTCCTAACGGCTTTACTTCTCGGTTAGGGAAGTACTCTATAGAGAGAGAGAGAGAGAGAGAGAGAGACAGAGACAGAGAGAGAGAGACAGAGAGAGAGAGAGAGAGTATATTAAAAAAGATCTGAAAGAACATTGTCATCATGGAAAAAAAATGGTGCCATTATTTCAGAGAATACAAACTGATACCATGAACAGCAATATTCCCATTACAAGTGTAATGAATCCAACAGCTGAGATCATTGACTTACGAAGTAGTACGGTTTCTCAACGTAACGCTCTCTCTCTCTCTCTCTCTCTCTCTCTCTCTCTCCCCACCCCCCCACCCCCGACATACCCTAGCGCCAACATCCTCAGACAATTCCTCGGGACTCGTGCTGCACCTTACAGAGGCACCTACATAGATTAATTAACCTCTTTGCATGCTAAGTCATGCAAAGTTGGAATTGCTAAGCTAATTCCCCAACGACAGCTGCAATCAGCTGATGGAGCGTGAGAAACAACACCGGAAGCTATAATAGATTCACATCAGCCGTGCATTTGACGTCTAGGCCAGTCACTTACGACGCTCCTGACTGGCTGTTGATAAGCCAATGACAGGGCTGGAAACTCTCAGTCTCTCGAGAGAGTTCACAGAGGTGGGATGTATGTTCCACCTCTCCTGAAAGACGTATATTTCAGGAGAGATGGAACATACATCATGTCTATGTGAACTCTCGAGAGAGACTGAGAGATCCCAGACCTGTCATTGGCTTTTCAACAGCCAATCAGGAGCGTCGTAAGGGACTGGCCTAGACATCAAATGCACGGCTGATGTGAATCTATTATAACACTCGGCGACAAGAGGTGCGTTCAAGTGCAATACCTGAGTTCACGATTCCGTTCGCGGTTAGCGACGAGATTCGTTCGTGAACGATGCATGGACGTTGAAGATGGGGTGTACCGCGTACCTCGGTTTGATGGATGAACGATCTTATTTTCGATATTTTCCATCCGGCAGAAATAAGACCAAAAGCTGTTGAAAAATGAGGTAACCAAAGGCGCTACGGAATTCAATATTAGAGAGAAGCCAACAATGGGATTTCCCTCTGGCTTAGTGGCGTTTCTTGGAAATTGGGGAGTGTTCAACAAGCCTTCCTGTCTGGCGTAAAACCGTCAGTCAAGATGAAGGGGGATGCCGAGTGGGGCTGATGAAAGTTGGGGAGAAGGAAAGTAAAAAGAAAGGGAAAATACAAAGGAAAATGTGAAGAAGGAAAAGAAAATTTCTAAAATAATCATACCGAGTTAACGGAGAAGGAAAGAGATGGATAAAGATGGGATACATAAAAATCAAAAGAAAATGGATGGAGGAGAAAACAAAAGATAGATACAAATATAAAATAAGGTTTAATAAACAGAAACACTCAAAATATAACTCCCACCTTATTAGTTAACTAAATATCTGCAGTTGGTAATTGGTCCCTTGAGCTACCCAAAGGCGGAATAAACGTTAATATTAAATAAAATAGAGAAAATAGACTATTATTCCTTCAAAAAAAAAAAAATCCATCACGAACTGTAAATCTGCAAATTGTAAGCTTAACTTCCAGAGAGAGGAGAGAGAGAGAGAGAGAGAGAGAGAGAGAGAGAGAGAGAGAACTACAAGCAATTCATAAGTGAATCCTTGTTCAGTCTTATAATAATCATAATAAATTATTAACGACAAATTGCATCAATAATGATAAACGTTTGAGTCAACGGCTGTTCAGTTCACTCTTCTAAAATTATTCATTCCAACTTCTTGACGGGCTGCCCTAGGAGCAGGAGCCCGTGCTGGCATAAGGCCAGCTAAATCTAAAGCAACAACATCCAACTTCTATACTTTTTTTTTTTTTAAGAGAAAACGAAAACTTTCGATCTTAAGACCGTTTTTCCATTATTATAGTTTCGGAGGAACATTTTCCCCATCACATTCTCCGCTTTAAAGCATTTTCTCCTCGCGAATTCTCCTGTACAGTTTTGTATTTTTCCTGCATATTTTTCCTCCGTGATTTTTATCGCCTGTTTCCCTGATAACATTGACAAATTTCCAAGCAAGCTCCCTCTACGCCTAGTGATTTTAGAATAATAAAAGAATATTGCAAATCGTCGTTTTTCAGCTTTATTTAAACCAAATGAAATGACAAGTGTGAATTTGAAAAAGAAAACAGTAATTATTCACAATAATTAGGTGACACTGTTTAGGAATTCTCTCTCTCTCTCTCTCTCTCTCTCTCTCTCTCTCTCTCTCTCTCTCTCTCTCTCTCTCTTCCAAACACCTTTTCAAGTTCTTTTTAACATCAGTTATGACAAGGCTAATAAAATGAAGAAATACACAGGGAACAACAAACATATTAACCAGTTTATGTGAAACTAAAAAAAAAAAGCTTACTTTAAGAACTATAACTGCATTAGTATGCTACGTATTTTGCCATATTTTAGCACCCTTATCCAGGTAGTCGCTTTTTCTACTTTGGTATTAGTACCTAGGTGTGAAATTTCCCACCTTTTAATGAGGTGTTAATTACTTTTCACACCTTTTAATGAGGTGTTAATATAACTTTTCACACCTTTTAATAAGGTTTTAATTAATTTTGTGAAAATTGACCATAAAGGTGTGAATATTACCAATAGGTGTGAAATTTCACAGGTTCCCACGGTAGTTTCGGCGCCGCACAAAACTCTGCGGGAATGAAAACCCTGATTTCAACCCTTAACAAATAAAATAAAGAAGCAAAAAAGAAGAAAAAAAAAAAAAAAACTCCTCATGCTTTATGGGAGGTAAAAACCCTGATTTCAACCCTAACCCCAAAGGACCTCATACTCTATGGGAGGTAAAAACTTTCATTTCAACCCTAACCCCATAGGACCTCATACTCTACGGGGATGAAACCCCTGATTTCAACCCTAACCCCAAAGGACCTCATACTCTATGGGAGGTAAAAACCCTGATTTCAACCCCAACCCCAAAGTTCCTCATAGTCTACGTAGGTAAGAAAAACCCTGATAGCTGCTTTATAATACCAGCGTGCCAGAAAGACAAATCATAAGGAGAATTATTAAAAGAATTTTTTATAGAATCAATTATGTGATTTCTGCCATTATTTTTAATAAAACATGTTTGAAAGAAGGTTTGTTTCCAGCATATTATTATTATTATTATTATTATTATTATTATTATTATTATTATTATTATTATTATTATTTCCCACTGAATATCCTAGGCTTATTTGTAGCCCATTTATTTAACATTTAACCGCTTGTTATACACAGTGTTTGATTAAAGTTGCCACTTTCACCTCCACGACTCATTCTCTCTGTTCAATTTAGCTGGTGAGCAGCGGTGATGTGCGTCAAAAGCATTGCGTGTACTTGTGTACGTGGTTGTGGTAATATGGCTGACTGTCTGAGTGAGTGAGTGTGTGTGTGTGTGAATGTGTACTAAAAATGGCTGTCTAGCTGTATATCTACAATATGTATATGTTTGTGTATATGTTACGAAGTTCTTTGTTCCCTTTTATTTTTGGTTATTATTTGTTATATGTTATTTGGTGGTACTCTTTATCTACACAGCGTTGAGTTTCTATCTCTACTAGGAACTTATCATATAATATATTTCTAATACTTCTCTATTCTTCTGGACTATGTTTCTGGATACTGGCCGATTCTCGATCTTCTCGGTCGGTCTCTCAAGAGGCAAATCACGTAGAGAAAATATGTGAGTTCGGTTTCCTTTAGAATTCTGGGCAAGTTAAACACCACTTTTTTTTTCTTAATTATTATTGTAACACACAATCTCACTTTCCTATCACACAAGTCTTAATGACACAGAATAAATGGAGCTTAAACCAACACAAGTTATGCATCCAGAAGTGAGTAGTTAACTGATTCTTTCCATCGTTCCAACTTAACTGTCGACCAATTTCTGATTTCTGGCTCCGCCTCTTCTTCTTCTGGATTCCTTTTAAGATCACCCTAATTCATCATAATTGGGTAATCTTTAACGCCTACCACTTCCGGCAACGACATCTAACAAATCAGGGCGTATGCTGTGAGCAGTCGTAAGCTAGTTCCACCCACTAGTTATTCGTTGCTCCCGGGTCAAAGTTTACGTCTAACAGTTTGCATTATCGATTTTTGTTGTGTCTCACTCAGTCCCTTTTCTGCATTTTATGAGTGTCATATCGGAAACATCCTGGTTTGCGTTTCTCTTCTACTTCTCTTTCGCCTTTATCTACTAAAAACTCTACTAGTAGAGTTTCCTAGCTAATATATTTCCTACATAACTACTTTTACCAGACTTCTGCTCAACATATATACTTTGTTTAAATAATATATATTATAGATATATATTATCTATATATATATATATTATATATATATATATAATGTATATATATCATATATATATATTATATATAATATATATGATTATAGTTACACAGATATTATATATATTAGTATATATAATATATAATATATAGATATATATTATATATATATCTATATTATTATTATTATATAGATTAAACAACGTAATACAACAACAGATATACATATTGTAGATACACAACTAGACAGAGCCCATTTTTTAGTAACAACATTCACGAACAACAACACACTCACCTTCACACAGTACAGATATATATATATATATGATTATATATAATTATATATATATTATAGATAATATATATATATGGATATAGATATAGATGAGAATAGATATATATAAGATATATATTATATAAATAATATAAATAATATTAATATATTATATATATTATTATATAAATATATATATTTATATTATATATATATATAGATAGATATTATATATATAATAATCTATATATATTATAATATATATATATATATATATAATATAGATATGTAGGATTATATAATCTATATCCATATATATATTATATATATATATATATTATATAATATATAGATATGATATTATATATGATAATATATATTATAATATCTATATATAAAATAAATAGATATATATATAATATCTATCTATAGATATTATTCTATAGATTAATAAATTATATATATTATATATATATATATTATATATACATATAGATATTATATATATATATATATAAATATATATATATATATTATATATATATAATCTATATAATATACTATAATATTATATTAATATATTTATATATTCTATATAGATATATATATCATATCATATATTAGTATATATATATATATATATCTATCTATACTCTAATATAGATATATCATTATATAGATCTATGATATATCTATATATATTATATATTCCATGCTGAGTTTTAGTTCTTTACTAAGATAGTTATTCTAAAATTAGAGTCCCGATAATGGGCTTTACTTTAAAAGTAAAAAGAGAACCTACATCAAACTAACGAATCTATCAGTATGGCCAAAGAGCAATTTTGTTTAATTTTTTTAATTTTCAACTAAATCTAGAGAATTATATATATGAGAATTGGAGATGGTTCCAAGTAACGGGGACAAGATCTTAGTGATATATTTCGAAAGTTTATATTAAATTGAACCAACAGTACTGATAATAGGCCGCATAGTTATTTTTCTTTGGCGTTTTTTGACTAATCCGTACAGTAAGGTAGCGACGGAGATTTGAACTGACAATTTGCCTAGTAGTTCTGTTTTATCTTTAAAGGATATTTTCACTATGCTATATATATATATATATATATATAGTATATATATAATATATTATATAAAAGATATATATATATATATATATAGATCTATATATCTATAGATATATATCTATATCTTATATATATATATATCTATATATATATATATATATCTATATATATAATATATATATATATATATATATATGTATATATAATATATATATATATATATAGATATATATATATATATATATATATATATATATAGATTTATATATATATATGTATAGATAGAATATATAATATATAATATATATATATATATAATTAATAATATATTATATCGTAGATATATCATATACTCTATATATATATATATATATATATATATATATATAGTCTATATCTATATATATATATATATAATATTACATATAATAGATTATATATATATATCTCGAGACTAATAGATATATCATAAGATATATATATATATCATTCTATCTATACTCATATTATATATATATACTCTATCTCATAGCATATACATCTATCTCATCTATCTAATATCATATATATCTATCTATCTAATATCTATCTATACTCGATATCTATATATATATCTATCTATACTACTTCTATATATACATATTATATCTATATATTATATATATATATATATATATAATAATATTACTCTATCTCTCATATATATACTACATCTATAATATCTGATCTATCTATAGCTAGATATATATATATAATATATATATATATATCTATAATATATATATATATATATATATATTCTACACAAGCGCCTTAGACGATATAGTATTATATATATATATAATAATATATAGTATTATATGATATATATATATATATATTAATTGTACATACTGCAAAATGAGTAAATAAGATATAGTTAAGACTTTGAATTGAAGGGGCGTTTAATCCAGCGAAATGTTTTACATTTTTTACTAAACTGTAAATATTATCTTGATTTCTTTCTTGTTTCTTAAGGCGTGTAAGAAAGAAAAAAGAAGACGAAATAAACCGTCCTGTCACAATCCAATGAGTAAATTAGAGACACTCATGCCAATGAATCAATGCGTGTTTGAATCACGCCGAAATGTTCACAGTTTCGCGCATAAAAGCTAGACCTTTGGTCACCAGACTGTCACAAGATATTATTGCCGTCCACTTCGGTTCCACCGAACAAAAACGCCTTTTTGAAGAGCGATGTTCAAAAGAACACGGCAACACGTCCATTGTCAGGTGCATTTCAAAGTGACGATCGGGATTCGCCGAATATTTTAGCGCCTACCCCCACCACCCCCCACCAAAATAAAAAAAATAAAAGCAAAGAAAGGCGAAAGAGGCCTCAACAGAGGACGAATGACGACTGGCCTTAGGCTTTAATTAAATCAATCAGCACTAGTATCGCATTTCAAAAGGCTGATGATTTCACTCCTGCTTCATTAGAAGCGTCGCTTTGGAGGCTCCATGACGCCGTCGGAGCAACAACTGGTTGTGATTTTCGACTGATTGTTGTTGATTGTTGTTCCTTTCAAAGACGACTGAAATCAGACAAAAGAAAAAAAACTGTCAAGTTTCTTCGGCGCAATCGAGTTTTCTGTACAGCTAATAATGCTGTATGAAACTCTCAGCCACGGAAAATGACACTCAGCCGATGCCCATGAAACTTTCAGCCACGCCCCGCTGGTGGATTGTGTTGTTGGCACCTATAGGGGTACCAGACGTACGATCATGGTTAACTTTAACCTTAAACAAAATAAAAACTACTGAGGCTAGAGGGCTTCAATTTGGTAAGTTTGATGATTGGAGGGTGGATGATCAACTTGCCGATTTGCAACCCTCTGGCCTCAGTAGTGTTTAAGGTCCGCGGGCCGACAGAAAAAGTGCGGACAAACAGACAAATAATCATCTCAGTAGTTTTCTTTTACAGAAGACTGAAAGGAAGAAACATTTCAATAATCAATTGGATAACGTCTACAGTACTCCATGTAACGACGACGGATATATGTGTCTTCCAGAAGGAAAATGCATTACGTTGAATGCAGAGGGAAACAGCACAATCACTGATGCCAAAGAGGCTTCTCTTCTGACTGCTGGCAACAAGCAAGTCTCGACACACAATAAAAAGTGGTCACACAATAACACACTGAGCATTTATTCTGATGTTCGATGTTTATACGCACACTACGGTTACGGCCGACAACAATGAAACCTGTACGAATATAGTAATAATACACCTTTCCAAGTTTTAAAAAAATTCAAGCTCTATATATATATATATATATATATATATATATATATATATATATATATATATATATATATATGTATATATATGTCTCTCCTATTCATTTTTTAACCTTGTATAAAAATATATATTTTTAACCCTAATGTGACTTTTAATTGCCATTAATATTAATAACATAATAATACTAATATGTCAAAAAGTCACTTGACATGATAGCTAATATAAACATATACTGCAAATATACACATCTGGGAAAAAGTGACCAGTAGACTCTATATACATATATATATATATATATATATATATATATATATATATATATATATATAGTCTCAGCTAAATAGATAAAGAAACCCACCAAGAAAAAAAAATGCACACCCCAAACCGAGAGAGAGAGAGAGAGAGAGAGAGAGAGAGAGAGAGAGAGAGAGACATTTGATCCCAACTTCGGGATAACCCAAGGACAAGGCAATGACTTAAGGCTCTTTGTGTTCTTAGTGTTTGGACTTCATAATCGAAGCTGAGAATTCTAAGCATTTATTTATTTATTTTTTCCTATTTATTTATTTAACTACATAGCTTATTGTTGCAAGTATTTCTCCGAATAAATTTCTGATCATATTTTCACTGTACAATTTTGCCTACAAGTGTATAAAGTTAACAAGCATGATATTATTATTCGCAAGAAAAACTTACAATTCAATAAAAAAAAAAAAAAATACAAACAATAAATGAAAATATGAGCAGGCAGGTTTCTGCTTCATTTTTTTTTCTTAACTTAAAAATAAAAAGTATATAACAAAAGAAAATAAGAAAATGCAACCTAACGATGATTGTATATGAGAGGGAGAAAATCATATCCCAACTCTTTAGCTTACAAAAAAAAGACAAATAATCAAAATAAAGATAGTGTGACCAAGACTGATACTCTCTCTCTCTCTCTCTCTCTCTCTCATCTCTCTCTCTCTCTCTCTCTGGAAAAAAAACTCTCCCATCCCTCTTTTACTTTTCTTAGCTGTTTCACAATTAGGATGACGGACGACTGACAAGTGTGTTCGTGTGTATGTAGGTGAGAGAGAGACAGAAGGAGGGAGGAAGAGGGGAGAACTGATTTCGAAGACTTTCTATGAGAGAGAGAGAGAGAGAGAGAGAGAGAGAGAGAGAGAGAGAGAAGAGGAGGAGGAGGAGGAGGACATAGTGCATGATATATATTCATTTGCAAGCACCAAGGCCAAAACAGATTGGGGAAACCCAAGGATGGCAAAGAAGGATCTGCGAGAAAAGGCCCCACTCTCTCTCTCTCTCTCTCTCTCTCTCTCTCTCCTCAGTTGTGTTTAATTGTAAGCGAAAGTTCTGGTATTACAAGCGGTCCTCCTGTAATTTCATGAACCGAACAAGGAAACAGCAATTTTAAAACTGATCAATGTTTCTTGATTAGGTTATTTTGAATTTGCTAAGATTATTTCAATAGAGTTCGAAGTTTTGCCCGTGTACTATCTCAGATAGTACAGAAACCAAAATCAACTTCGAAAGTTGGCGTTACCTTCTAAATGAATTTCTTTGATCATTCATGTGTCATCCACAACATAATAAAGGCCGAATTTGTGCAATCTTCCGTACGTTCAATACCGTGTAAATCTGAGGCCAGCTAGAGCATTGACAAATAAAAAGCAACATTCATTTCACTGGGCCAATCAAAAAAAACAACCCTGGGATGTGTAAAGCTTTCTGACGTTTAACCATTTAACCAAAACATTTTTTGTTTGATAAAATCATAAAAGTTAAAAGAATCTAAAATGCAATTACGAAAAGATTGACCTTGTCACTACATATTTGCTAATATCTATTTTTCCATATGGACGATCGAATTCTGGTAAGCTTGCTTTGCAAATGACTACTCCCTGGAAGGATATTAACGCAATTTCAGTGATCAAAATTACATTTCAAGACAAGAGACCATAGTGATATGAAAGAATGCTGATTCAATCTAGAAATGGGGGGAGGGGGTATCAAATAGGGTGTTAATAAAAACTAAAATTTCAGTTTTTAATCACAGAATATTTAATATACTAGATTCAATATAGCGGGGGTCAGGGGGCGGGGGTGGTAGGAAGGATCCCTCTATTCTGGGGTTTGAATCATAACTAAGATTTTAGTTTTAACCACACAAAGCAATTTGGTTTTGATTCAAAACAAAACAAAAAATTTTCTAACTTATACGACACGACAGATACAAGGAGGAGTAAAATAACCCGAGTAAGGGAGTCTCCGTTAATTATAGGGCAACTGAAGTCTTATAATATTATAACATCTACATTTTCCCATGGATGAACTTCTCTTCAGAGGTCTCCCACACCAGCCAGCCCCACATAACCAGTAATATCTCTTGAGACTTAATCCCCAGATTTCACTGTATATATATATATATCATATATATATTAAGAGAGAGAGAGAGAGAGAGAGAGAGAGAGAGAGAGAGAGAGAGAGATTCACAAGTCAAATGAGCTGCTAGTATCAATCAAGTCTTATTTAAGTCGACTTGTTATAAGCTAGAATTGTAGTTATCACATGATCTCATGAACATCATATAGCCTAAGCTATCAAAAAGCTGCCGGTTACTCATTTAAATATTCTTTTCGATCGTGCGCCAGTTTAAATTAAAAATTACTATACCTTTACCCCATCTACTCTACATCCTTTGACTATGTATGATGTTTTTAAACATCTAAAAAATTTATTGTAGTTTTTTTTCTCGGTCACGTGACAGGAGACGAAGGGGCGTTGTCGATTGTGAAGAACAGCACAGCTCATCTCAAGGGAGCCAGTGTCTCTGCAGACATGGCGGCGTGTGCAAGAGCTGCGTCTGTCTGTATCTTTCTATTCCTGACGAAGGTGACGCTAGCGACACCTACCACCAACCCTGCGCCGCGTCTGACGGAAAACGAATGCGTTGGGCACACTTTGCCGATCGAGGTTCTGCAACAGCTGATGAACAGCGCTGAGGTCATCCTGAAGAACTTCGGCACAGGAACGGCGGCCCGGCCCTGCCCGGGACAGGATCGTCCGACGCTGCTCTTGACGGTAAGGAATTGTAACTGAAAGTGGGATCCTTCAACTTAGTCAGGATAAAGGAGTGTGGGGGGGGGGGGGGGGGGGGGGAGGGGGGGGGGGGGGGGGGGGGGGGTGGGATGAATCAAGCGGCAGACGATGTTTTACATATTAAGGAATCGAAATAAAAAAAAGGAACTTTTACTCAAGCCTGGATGAGGGTTGGAGTGCCAGGTTAAACAACCAACCGCACATTTGAGATAACAAAAAAACATCCAACCCATTACATTGAGAAAATAGAAACACCTCACTGTTTGAAAGAAACAAAACACACACACACACCGACCGTACTGTTTGGAAAAAAAAATAAAAAAAAAATAAAACAGTTTTGGGAAAAAAAAACACCCAACCTCAGTTTTGAAACAAAAAATTCACCTAACTTCACTGTTTTGGGGAAAAAGAAAAACACCCAACCGCACTGTTCTGAGAAAACAAAAACCACCCAAACCCGCTGCTTCGAGAAAACAAAACGCATCAAACAAACCCCACAGTAATGAGAAAATAAAAAAGTACTCAAGCCCACTACTTTGAAAAAACAATATGAATTTCGAAAATTGAGCGCCAAAAAAAATATATATAAAAAACACCTTTAAAAAAAAAGTAGTTTACCTTTAAAAGCTAGAGCCATTCTTCCATCACTCACATGACACCAACTTCTTCCTTAAACTCAACCTCTGTCTCATTCCCGAAGGATCAGCCGCCCACATCCTCCTGCGCCGAATGGACAGCGAACTGACGGAGCTGAGGAGAAAAGTTCTCAGCTTAGAAGCAGAACTGTCCCGGATGAAGGAAGGCCAGGAAAGTAGTTCCACCACCTACCACCACCACCAGCAGGAGATTGACAGTAGCGTGGTAAATCAGGTGCAGCAGCTTCAGGAAGAGGTGAAGAACCAGCTGTCAGATCAGGTGCAGCAGCTTCAGGAAGAAACCAGGCAGGTGAAAGATCAGCTGTCAGCTCAGGTGCAGCAGCTTCAGGAAGAAGCCAGGCGGGTGAAAGATCAGCTGTCAGCTCAGGTGCAGCAGCTTCAGGAAGAGGTGAAGAACCAGCTGTCAGGACAGGTGCAGCAGCTTCAGGAAGAAACCAAAGAGGTGAAGAACCAGCTGCTGGGTCTGTCTCAGCAGGTCACCCAGGCCCTTCAAGTCCCAGTGGCTACGTCCGGAAGAGGACTGGAAACACAGAGCGACCTCGATACCAGGTATGGATAGGCAGCTTCTTTCCTCTGCTTCTTCTTTTCTGCTGTCGCGAAACTAGAGGTAACTAGCGGTAAGAGAATGGCCTCACTGATACCAGGTGAAAGGTAAATAAGAAAAGGAGGAAGAAAGATAGCGATCAGATAATGGCTTTATCAGTCTTACCTCTGAATGGAAAAATACAAGGAGAGAAAGTGTGGAGATTTCAGGTGAAAGGTCTTTTCCAGCCCAGGTTTTGATGAACGAAGGAAAAGTGCAAACTTCCGCCATCCCCAAAAAAGTCCCTACCCCGAAAATAATTACATTCCTCTCTCAAAATCTCATCACTTGTTGACAATCACGATTGCTGTAATTACTAGACAGGGCAACCAAATTTAGATAATGATGCGCAAGGTTTAGTTTAGTTTCTTGGCCTGGAACATTCCACAAAAGGCTGAGCCAAGACACCCTGTAGTTCCCCTCCCTGAGAACACACTCGCAAAAAAAATCGAATCACTAGTTGTTAAACATGACCCCACTTTGTGTAAAAGTTTTCCTAAAAATTCATATATATATATATATATATATATATATATATATATATATATATATATATATATATATATACATATATATATATATATATATATATATATATATATATATATATAATACCATTTATATTATATGACAGCAGAGATCGAGAAACATGAGCAAAAAGCGAAGACCGACATACTTTTAAGGGAAAACAGCTGCAACTTAGATATTAGAAAAAAAATTTGCATTTACGCCAACATTCAACTAATAACAATCTCTCTCTCTCTCTCTCTCTCTCTCTCTCTCTCTCTCTCTCTCTCTCTCGCTCTCTCTCCTTCGTTTTCCTCAGCATAAGGCCTCAGGACTGCTACGACCTCCTCCGATCAGGAAGAAACGAAAGTGGAATCTACACAATTTATCCTCCAAGGTGAGTAGAACAAGAAAGATCTCTTTTCTGTTTTTATCCAGTAGAAAGCAATTTTAAATAATGTAAAAAAAATACAAAAACGAAGTAAAACTAAAGTAGTAGATCAGGTAGGTTTTACCTGCATGCAGAAAATTAACTTTAATGAGACAAACAACAATTATATAAATATATATATATATATATATATATATATATATTATATATATATATATATTATATTTATTTAATTTAATATATGCTATATATATACATATCTATTATAACCACAATGAAATTTAAAGACTACATGCAAGTCCTAACAGCTTATCTATTTAATTTCTAAGGTCATTAACGAAGGCCTCGTGGCATAGAATAAAGTTGAAATCCGTTAGTACTTACAACTATTCTTTAATTTCCTTGTAATTATGAAAGATATCATATATAAACCATGCACCAGAGAGGTTATACTATGTATATATGTGTATATATACATATACATAACCAAACTGTACATGCGTGTGTAAACTGTACATGTGTGTGTATGTACTATATTGATGTCATGGGTAACATAAGAGTTAACAAATCATTTAAGCAGACCAATGTTTTTATATACAGTAAGGTGTATATATATATCTATATATATATATATATATATATATATATATATATATATATATATATATACATATATACATACATACATACCATCATATATATATATATATATATATATATATATATATATGTATGTATGTATGTATGTATGTATGTATGTATGTATGTATGTATGTATATAATCCACACATCAAAGGTCATTATAGTAGATTGGAGAAGGGCGCAGGAACATATACACATCCAGTACATACATTTATTGCCAACGGCCCGGATGTAGTTCCGGGAATTACGTTGTTCGACTCGGCGTCTCCTCAAGGTCAGGGTCGATTCTCTCATGGGCTTGAGTTATCGTACTGTCTGCAGATTGTCTAATCCCGAACTTTACATATAAGATCCACGCTACAGGTTGCAAGACATCAATAAAATACGACAACTTCAAAATAATTGGCCAAGCTAGGGAACCTGGAGAACTGCTTCTCTTGGAAAGTCTAAACATAAAAGAATTGAACCTACTTTTGATTGCCAATCATCGGCTGTTCCCTGTTCATAGCATAACGGTGATTGTTTGTATTTGTCCGCCTTCTTTTCTGTTCTGAAGTTGTGTATTCTTTTAGTGTGAGTTTGCTTGTTTTCAAAGTGTAAATGTATTTTCAAGTGTGATTCAGTATTTAAGTTTAACCTAGTTTCCCTTATAAGGGTTTTTTTATATATATTTTGTATGTTTCTTTTAATGTGCTCTGAATGCTCCTTTTTTATATAGATGTCCTGATTATGTGACCATGGGTCAAGAAACGCGTTGGCAATAAATTATGTACTTGATGTGTATATGTTCCTGCGCCCTTCTCCAACCTATATATATATATATATATATATATATATATATATATATATATATATATATATATATATATATACAGTAAGCTGCATATAATACAGGTTGTATACATACATATATATATATATATATATATATATATATATATATATATATATATATATATATATATATATATATAGGTTGGAGAGGGGCGTAGGAACATATACACATCAAGTACATACATTTGTTGCCAACGCGTTTCTTGACCCATGGTCACATCATCAGGACAGCTATATAAAAAAAGGAGCATTCAGAGCACATAATTAAAAGAAACATACAAAATATACAAAAAAAAAAAACTTATAATGGAAACTAGGTTAAACTTAAATACTGAATCACACTTGAAAATACATTTACACTTTAAAAACCAAGCAAACTCACACTAAAAGATACACAACTTCAGAACAGGGAACAGACGATGATTGACAGGTTCAATTCTTTTTATGTTTAGACTTTCCTAGAGAAGCAGTTCTCCAGGTTCCCTGGCTTGGCCAATTATTTGAAGTTGTCGTATTTTACTGATGTCTTGCAACCTGTAGCGTGGGATCTTATATTGGAAAGTTCGGGATTAGACAATCTGCAGCCAATACAATAACTAGCTACGTTCTGAACGGCTCTTCGTATCTTGATTTGTTCGTAAGTACGATTTGATATACGCAGCAAAGCCATTACGTACAGTACTGTTCTAATACGAATGATATATACAACCTAAATAGATTAAGTACTAAATTGTGATGATAATACTACATCTTATAGAGCACTTAACTAATTAGAATGATTTATAAAACCTAAATAAAAAGTAAATTATGACAATAATAGAGCGATACATGAGAAGAGGTTTTAACTTCAAGTCCCCCGGTGGGATGCAACCCAGCATCGTCTTTTTTTCCTAATTTTTTTTCTAGAAAAGGCCTGTCTCGTCAATGATAAAAATCAGCCGAGGGGTTTGTTTAACCTCCTTTTCAAATCATTTCCTTGAGTATCTCGTGACATTTCTTTTCGGCTGTTGCGTTGAGGCACTTGTAGCCTCGCCAGTAAAGGGCACTTGATGCAAGTCAGCGCGCTTTTGAAGCAAGGCCAAGTGTACACGACTTTGTCTCTGGTGTTCCACCCAGATCCGCAACAGTTTTTCTATTTCTTCTACCACCCGCCCTCCCCCCTCCCCATTCTCATACTTATAATTGCTAAATGAATTGGCACGGGCACCTGTCCACGTTCCACAATTTTGTTTGTTCTTAAAAATTGTGACAATAGTCGAGAGATTCAAATATAATGGCAAGCTACCTGAACCATTGTTCACTACTTTCTAAAACTGCCACATTTGTGTCCATGAGATAGCTCGCCGCTCTTTACCACTGCACTTGCTTTACACTTGCCCATTATCGATGGCTCGATATTTAGCGATAAAATCACAAGAATTAATCGGTGAACAAGAGACGGGCGTCTCAACCACTTGCGTAGATTCGAGAAGCTGGGATTGGAATACTGGCGTATTGGCATCAGTTTACGGTGCTTTTGGCAAGGATAGCAGCAAAAATTGTAAACAGGCATGGCGCACAATACACAATTTTAACATATGGGTGGCAGACGGAGTGTTCCGAACAAATTTGAATTTACAATCACGGTTGTCTGTATCTTTGAAAGTTCGTACTTGAAAGTTTGTAAGTAGAGGAACACACACACACACACACACACACACACACAACACACACACACACACACACACACATATATATATATATATATATATATATATATATATATATATATATACATATATATATATTATAAAAAAAATTTATGCCAGATGTGGAATTCCGGGGGAAGGGGTCGCCGTCTGGTGTGACATGGGCGAGAAAGAGGTCGACGAAGGCGGATGGACTGTTGTCCTTCTTCGGCGACCTCTCAGTACCCAGGTGAACTTCAACAGAGGATGGCGCGATTACAGAATTGGATTTGGGAGTCCAGACACTGAATACTGGATAGGTGAGGCTTTTCTCAGTTCCCACTGAATCTTTTTGCTTTGAATAGAGCACCAATAAGCAAGGTTTTACTGGAAAAATGTGTCTACTGTTAATGACGAGCAACTTGGAAGTCTCTCTTTCCTTTTGTCTTTGTTGGCGGTTCCTTTAAATTTCTCATCATAAGAGAACTTGAAAGAATGTCATTTTTCCCTCGTCTGCTAAGCTTTGGAATTCTGTTCCTGCTTCTGCTTTTCTTACTCCAATAACTCAGACTTCAAAGATTCTTTGTGGATGAACTCCCACTCCTTTCCATTTTATTGTTTTCACAGGAAAGGACGAAATGTGTAAGTAGGTAAAATAAAAATATGAGTGAATGCTGTACAACGTCCCATAAAATATTAAACAATTATCAATTGAACTTGTGATCCTGCATAGGTTGTGGCCTCACGTTTATTAACCAGATCGTTTAAGTTATTGCTCAATTGGAATGATTGATTGATTAATAGGTTTTAGGCATAATGACAAGCACTGGGGTAGCTAAGGTCATTCAGTGCTGAAAAGGAAATTGACAGTGAAGAAGTTTGTAAGTGTAACAGGAGGATAGCCTCGCAGTTGCACTGCGAATCAATTCTTAGGAAAGGGTGGAAAGTAAGATGGAAGAAAGATAATATGAAAAGAGGCACAGTAAAAGGAATGAAAGTAGTTGCACCTAGGGGCCGAAGGGACGCTGCAAAGAACCTTAGATAATGCCTCCATTGGATGCACGCAGAGGACTCAGCATCCTGGTGCCTACAGTCGAAACTACCTTATCAAGGTTTGCTCGTTTTTTTTTTTTTTTTCAAGATACAATTTTTTACCCGTAAACATAGATGCATACGTTTCATTATAACCAGAAACACACTAGCGTATTTATTTCGAGGTGAACCGAATTACCATAAGACACCTCGTCAGAAAAATCTCATTCCGTTTTCATTGGTACCACGCTCAGTTCAAGTCTCATGATACCCAGTAACAGAATATCATTGTTCATATTACCATTATACTTATACATCGTAGAACAAGCTGAAAGAGAACGTCAGTCTCAAAGCAGGTTCAGTAAGTTAGAAACCTTATATTTGTATAAATACTGTGGAAAAGCAGCGCCCAAACAGAATAATACAGTAAGCATAATTAATGATAGGTACAGCATTAGACGAGCCGGGAGAAAGAAACATTGAAAACATAGATATAACAGCAGGTATATAAACAATCAAAACGACAAAGGGAAATCAATAAACAGATAGCAATTTGCGCGAGGGAAAGGACAATTCTTATCCTTTTCTAAGTACATCATTCAGCTGGTGACGTTTGACAAGACGTTTAGTCCCATTTTCAAACATATACAATAAAAGAAGCAGACATTGAAAAACAGACTCGAATTAAAAAAATAAATAAATAAATAGTTTTTTTTACATACAACATAAAATTATAAGTACAGTAAAAAGGAAGAGAGTTGGCTAGGGGTGTTGATGGCACAGGCCTAGTGACAGTTCGGGTCAGGTTCAGCGTCGACTTAAACTTACGAGAGATATAACGGTGTTGATGTGGTCTGGGTATTTATTAAAATCATAGGCCGAACTCCTAACGACCAACAACTAGCAATTTTATAATCGATTTTGATTAAACAATTTTTCCCCAAATTAAATACTCAGACCACCCCAACACCTCTCGTGAGTTTAAGTCGAAGCTGAACCTGGCCCGATCTGTCACTCTGCCTGTGGCCTCAGCACCATTTGGTCAACTCTCTTCATTTTTACTCTTCTTATAATTTTATTTGAATATGTAAAAAAAACATTTGATTTATTCTTATTTCGAGTCTGTCTTTTAATGCCTTTTTCTTTCATTATATAGCTTTGAAAATGGGACTAAACGTTTTGAAACGTCACCAGCTGAATGATGTATTTAGAAAGGAATGAATTGTGTTTACTGGATTGATAGAACCCACCCCAACTTCAATAAACAGATACAAGCATATCGTAAGCAAGCCAAGCATCCACACTGGTGACCGTGTCCCTTGAATTGACAGGTAACGACGTGCTCCACGCCCTCACGAACGGATCACCCCAAGTGCCCTCCCGGGTGGAACCATGACCGACTGGGACGGGCAGTCCCCGGCCCTCAAAGTACAAGAGTACAGCTCCTTCCACGTCGCCGACAGAGATCACGAGTACAGCCTCCGACTGGGGACGGGATCCGGGACTGCTGGGGATGCCCTCAAAGATCATGATAACATGCTCTTCTCCACTCCCGACAGAGATAACGATACTCACGGTGAGTTTAAACCTTCTCTGTGTTAAAGTTTCCGTAGGTTTTGAGGTGGTTTGGTCTTGCGGAGAAAATGCAGAATGACAGTTTAATGATAGACAGGTGAGTAACTCAGTGCATGTGTAGCTCGGGAGGGAGAGGGTCGACACACTGCTTATGAGCTCTTTGTGGGTAAAGAAGCAGCTGATTTTGTGAACATTTCGATGTTTATTTATTTATTTATCATTATTATATTTTTTTTACACAAGAGGTTTATCCTTGATTCAGTAAGTAAAGAACGATTATGGCAATGCTATATGTATGTATGTATGTATGTATGTATGCATGTATGTAGATATAATATGGTAATGCATTCGTGTATCTGAGTATGCTTCAGTTCTTGGTACTTTATTTTTAATAATTAATCATTTTTCCACTGCCATGGGTAGGACTCCAGAGTCGAAGTAAACCAGAAGAGGTCTTCTTGACGCCATATTTTCTTGAGAATTTGGACTGTTATCCATTCTTTTAAAACGCCATCCAACATAGTCTTTTCCTACTTATCTTGTCACAAATGGAATTAGTATTTGCACTATTCAGGACCCCCTGGTTTCCCACTCGATGATCTTTGTGTATCTAAGGACCCTTTTTGGAGCTGTGACAAAGAAACTAGAGTTATTTTGAGCTATTGTGCAAAAGTGGGCCATCTTGAAGTACCATGCAGTAAGTATGATTTACCTTGCTTCTAAAAGTGGTAGTTCCACGTTACGAGAAACTGGATTACCTATGGGAATTCTCAGTTTTCCTAGATCTTGTTTTAGAGAGAGAGAGAGAGAGAGAGAGAGAGAGAGAGTGTGTGTGTGTGTGTGTGTCAAAAGCCTCAGTTTGACGGCCGGTGGTTTGGAAGAGAGTATACACAATCAATCGATCTAGCTGGGATGTAGAAGCTGTGCACATACCATGAGCACTAATACTTATTTCTATCTAGTTCTAGTCTTGGACACTAATATTTTTCATCATTGATACTCCTCGATTCATCCTGAATTTCGTTTTCCCAACCTTAAATTTGTCCTTGCTAATACAATATCCACCTTAACTTCAGTCAGTAAAGCATGTTTATTTTTCTAACGTATAAGCCCCCTTCATTTTTCCTGATTTTATTCTTTTTACCCTCTTCTTTTTTCCCACACCACAGGTTCCCTTAACTGCGCAGCTACATACAGCAGTGGCTTCTGGTTTTATAAATGTCACAGCGCGAGTCCAACGAGCCCACTTCTGAGCAAGCAGAAAAACGAGAAGGGGATAACTTGGAAAACGTTCTACCCTGACAGGACCACGCTGCAACGCGTCACCTTTAAAGTGAAGCCAGCTATGTGTTATGGTGGATGATTTCTCTCAGTCATAAATCTAAAAACCCAGTGTCAATCCATGCGCAACAAAACTTGTTTCAAAGGACTGTAAAGGGTGACTGAGAGAAAATTAAGAAAACAGAGAAATTTGTAAATTGCGAATAAATAGTAGTCTACTGGGTGTTCTTCAGCAAGCGATCTTGAGTGGGCTTCCCTATTCATTTACATAACACCTGAGTGCTCATGATTATCTAATAGATCCATGAATGTTCTGTCTTTCCTCAGCTTATTCAGAGTAACAGGGAGGAAGCCAGGCGGATGTGGGAATGCTCAAATTTATACCAAGTTTCCTTAATCTGGGAGAAATTTTAAGCAATAAAAGTCTCATAATGGACTCCTGCCTCTCCTCTCTAAGACGGTGATTAAATAAATATTCAAAATACAATACCTTTGTGTTTCAAAATCAGCAAAATCTTACATGTTAGTTTCCATATACAGAAAATATAGTACAAAAATGAATAAAGTTTTTTTTATAACGTATGTAAAAGAGACAAAAAACCAAATGTCTGTTTGTACATGAATGTGAGCGTCCAAATGCTCGATGCTAATTAAAGGCTTGAGGTTCGTGTTGGGCCGAGCCTTATTGACTTCAGGAAGCATGTTACTTGACCTTCGCTGGGCGCTCTCGTGTCCCTAAGGAGCGTGCTGTCTAGTCCCTGTTGGCTCGCGCATTCCTTCTCCTGCTGGAGGGGAGTATGTGACCGACTCTTGTTGGATATTAGTTAATATGGTTTGCTTTCTCAGTCAAGGAGACAGAGAGGCATTGTTAATCGTGAAGAACACCACACCACACTCGTTGAGCTCATCAGTAGTTTTACTGACGCCCGCGAATCGTCAACATGGTTGCGTGGCCTAGAGCTGTAACAGTCAGTATCTTTTTATTCCTGACGAAGGTGACGCTACCGCCAAGTTCCGCCGCCAAAGCCGTGCCGTTGCTGGCGGAAAACGACTGCGCTGTGCACACGTTGCCGATCGAAGTCCTGCAGCAGCTGATGAACAGCGCTGAGGTCATCCTGAAGAACTCCGACTCAGGAACGGCGGTCCAACCCGAGGCAGGATCGTCCGACGCTCCCGTAGACGGTAAGGAATTGCAACTGAAAGTGGGAGTCCTTCGATTCAGCAGGGATACAAGAGGGCGGATCGAGCTTCAGATGATGTTACACATGTTGAGGAATCAAAAGTAAAAAAAATTAAATGTTCCTCAAACCTTCCTCCCCCACCCTTTAAGAAAACAAAACCCTCCTCCTCCTTCCATTCCTTTCAGAAAAACACCCTCCTCCTCCTTCCATTCCTTTCAGAAAACACCATCCTCCTCCTTCCCATTCCTTTCAGAAAACACCTCCTCCTCCTTCCCATTCCTTTCAGAAAACACCCTCCTCCTCCTTCCCATTCCTTTCAGAAAACACCTCCTCCCCTTCCCCACCCCTTTAAGAAAACACCCTCCCCCTCCTCCTTCCCACCTTTAGAAAACACCCTCCTCCTCCTACTCAACCCTTTCAGAAAACACCCTCCTCCTCCTTCCCATTCCTTTCAGAAAACACCCTCCTCCTCCTTCCCATTCCTTTCAGAAAACACCCTCCTCCTCCTTCCCATTCCTTTCAGAAAACACCCTCCTCCTCCTTCCCATTCCTTTCAGAAAACACTCCCTCCTCCTTCCCATTCCTTTCAGAAAACACCCTCCTCCTCCTTCCCATTCCTTTCAGAAAACACCCTCCTCCTCCTTCCCACCCCTTTCAGAAAACACCCTCCTCCTCCTTCCATTTGCCTTTTTCACACCTCCTCCTCCTACTCACCCTTTCAGAAAACACCTCCTTCCCTTCCTTTCATTCCTTTCAGACAAAAACCCTCCTCCTCATTCAACCTTTCAGAAAACACCCTCCTCCTCCTTCCCATTCCTTTCAGAAAAACACCCTCCTCCTCCTTTCCCATTCCTTTTCAGACCTCCTCCTCAAAACATTCCTTTCAGAAAACCACCTCCTCCTTTCATTCCCATTCTTTCAGACCTCCTCCCTCCTCCATTCCTTTCAGACCTCCTCCTTCC
The DNA here is from genome assembly GCF_015104395.2 of Macrobrachium nipponense. Classification (NCBI taxonomy): domain Eukaryota; kingdom Metazoa; phylum Arthropoda; class Malacostraca; order Decapoda; family Palaemonidae; genus Macrobrachium; species Macrobrachium nipponense. The sequence continues at coordinate 14,162,121 of NC_061088.1, read as the reverse complement.
CATCCTTTCAGAAAACACCCTCCTCCTCCTCACCCATTTCAGAAAACGCCTCCTCCTCCTACTTCAACCTTTCAGAGAACACCCTCCCCTCCTCCTCCTTTCCATTTCCTTTCCTTTCAGAAAACACCCTCTCCTCCTCCCATTCCTTTCCAAGAGAAAACATTCCCTCCCTCCTCCTCCATTCCCATTTCCTTTCAGAAAACACCCTCCTCTCCTCCCATCCTTTCACCCCGAAAAACCCCAAAATCACCCTCCTCCTCCTTTACTCATACTCACCCTTTCAGAAAACACCCTCCTCCTCCTTCCCATTCCTTTTCAGAAAAACACCCTTCCCTCCTCCTCCCATTCCTTTCAGAAAACACCCTCCTCCTCCTCCTTCCCATTCCTTTCAGAAAACACCCTCCTCCTCCTACTCAACCCTTTCAGAAAACACCCTCCTCCTCCTTCCCATTCCTTTCAGAAAACACCCTCCTCCTCCTTCCCATTCCTTTCAGAAAACACCCTCCTCCTCCTACTCAACCCTTTCAGAAAACACCCTCCTCCTCCTTCCCATTCCTTTCAGAAAACACCCTCCTCCTCCTTCCCAATTCCTTTCAGAAAACACCCCCCTCCTCCTCCTTCCCATTGCCTTTCGAGAAAACACCCTCCTCCTCCTTCCCACCTAAACACCCTCCTCCGCCCTTTCCCATTCCTCAAGAAAACACCCCTCCTCCTCCTTCCCATTCCTTTTCAGAAAACACCCTCCTCCTCCTTCCCATTCTTTCAGAAAACACCCTCCCATTCCTTTCAGAAAACACCCTCCTCCTTCTACTCAACCCTTGTTTCAGAAAACACCCTCCTCCCTCCTCCTTCCCATTCGTTTCAGAAAAACACCTCCTCCTCCTCCCATTCCTTTCAGAAACCCCACCCACCGCTTCCCATTCCTTTCCGAAAAACAAACCTCCTTCCCCTTCCCATTCCTTTCAGAAAACACCCTCCTCCTCCTACCCACCTTCAGAAAAACACCCTCCTCCCTCCTTCCCCTTCCTTCAGAAAAGCCAAAACAAAACCCCCTCCTCCTCCCTCTCAACCCTTTCACCCCTCCTCCTCCTTTTCCCATTCCTTTCCGAAAACAAAACACCCTCCTCCTCCACTTTCACCCTTTCAGAAAACAACCCTCCTCCTCCTCCTTCCCATTTCCTTTGCAGAAAACACCCTCCTCCTCCTTCCCATTCCTTTCAGAAACACCCTCCTTCCCTCCCTCCTTCCTGCCCCATTTCCTTTTTCAGAAAAACACCATTGCCCTCCTCCTCCTACTCAATTCCCTTTCAGAAAACACCCTCCTCCTCCTTCCCATTTCCCCATTCCTTTCAGAAAACACCCTCCTCCTCCTTCCACCCTTTTGCCTCCCAATTCCTTTCAGAAAAACACCCTCCTTCCTCCTCCCATTCCCTTTCAGAAACACGCCTCCTCCTCCTTCCCAATTCCTTTCAGAAAACACCCTCCCTCCCCGTCCTCCTTCCATTCTTTCAGAAAACACCCTCCTCCTCCTCCCATTCCCTTTCAAAAGAAACCCCTCCTCCTTCCCATTCCTGCCCCTACCTCCAACCCCTTTCAGAAAAACACCCTCCTCCCTCCTCCTTCTTTCCCATTCCTTTTCAGAAAACACCCCTCCTCCCTCCTCCCATTCCTTTTCAAGGAAAACACCCTCCTCCTTCTCCCATTCCTTTCAGAAAACACCTTTCGCCTCTTCCCTACTCAAACCCTTTCAGAAAAACACCCTCCTCCTCCTTCCCATTCCATTCGCAGAAAACACCCTCCCCTCCTCCATCCCATCCTTTCAGAAAACACCCTCCCTCACTCCTTTCCGAAAACCCATTTCCTCCCCTTTCCAGAAACACCCACCCTCCTCCTCCTTCCCATTTCCTTTCAGAAAACACCCTCGTCCTCCTTCCCATTTCCTTTTCAGAAAACACCCTCCCCCCCTCCTCCTTCCCAGCCCTTTCAGAAAACACCCCTCCTCCTCTTCCCATTCCTTTCAGAAAACAGCCCTCCTCCTCCTACTCACCCTTTCAGAAAACACCCTCCTCCTCCTTCCCATTCCTTTCAGAAAACAAAAACCCTCCTCCTCCCTCCTCTCCCTCATTACCCTTTCAGAAAAACACCTCCTCCTCCTCCTACTTCAATTCCTTTCAGAAAACACCCTCCTCCTCCTTCCCTTCCCTTTTCCGGAAAAACACCCTCCTCCTCCTTCCCATTCCCTTTCAGAAAACACCCCCTCCATTCCTTTACCCTCCTCCTTCTCCATTCCCTTTCAGAAAACACCCTCCTCCTCCTTCCCATTCCCCTTTCAGAAAACACCCTCCTCCTCCTTACTCATCCCTTTCAGAAAACACCCTTTCCCTCCTCCTCCTTCCATTCCCTTTCAGAAAAACACCTCCTCTCTACTCAACCCTTTCAGAAAAAAGCAACCCTTCCCCTCCTCCTAAAACACCCTTTCCAGAAAACACCTCCGCCTCCTTCCCATTCCTTCAGAAAACACCTCCTCCTCCTTCCCATCCTTCAGAAAACACCCTCCTCTCCTTCCCATTCCTTTCAGAAAACACACCCTCCTCCTCCTTCCCCATTCCTTTCAGAAACAAGCCCTCTCCTCCAAACCTTCCCATTCCTTTCAGAAAACACCTCCTCCTCCTTCCCATTCCTTTCAGAAAACACCCTCCTCCTCCTTCCCTTCCTTTTAGAAAAACAAAGTCACCCTTTCAGAAAACCCTTCGCTCCTTCCTTCCCATTCCTTTCAGAAAACAACCCACCTCCTCCTCCCATTCCTTTCAGAAAACACCCTCCTACTCCTTCCCATTCCTTTCAGAAAACACCCTCCTCCTCCTTCCCATTTCCTTTTCAAAACACCCTCCCTCCGCTCCTTCCCATTCCTTTCAGAAACCCTCCCTCCTCCTTCCCATTCCTTTTCAGAAAAACACCCTCCTCCTCCTTCCCAATTCCTTTCAGAAACCACCTCCTTCCTTCCCTTTCAAACAATTCCTTTCCAAAGAAACGCCCTCCTCCCCTACTCAACCCTTTCCAAACACCCTCCCTCCTCCTTTCCATTCCTTTCAGAAAACCCAGCCTCCTCCCTTCCCATTCCCTTTCCAGAAAACACCCTCCTTCCCTTCCTTTACCTTCCAACCTTTCAGTTAAAACAAAACCCACCCTCCTCCTTCCTCCCATTCCTTTCAGAAAACACCCTTCCTTCCCTTCCTTTCCAAAATTATTCCGTTCAGAAAACACCCACTCCTCCTCCTACTCAACCTTTCAGAAACCCACCCTTTGCCTTCCCTTCCTTTCGCCATTCCCTTCAGAAAAACACCCTCCTCCTCCTTCCCATTTCCTTTCAAGAACCACCCTCCCCTCCTACCTTTCCCATTCCTTTCAATTTAAAAACCCTCCTCCTCCTTCCAAATTCCTTTTCCGAAAAACACCCTCCCCTCCTTCCATTCCTTTCAGAAAACCACCCTTCCTTTCCGCCCCTTCCCATTCCTTTCCCACAGAAAACACCCTTCCCTTCCTTTCCAGAAACCCACCTTTCGCCTCCCCTTCCCATTCCTTTCAGAAAACGCCCTCCTCCTCCTACTCAAACCCTTTCAGAAAAACACCCTCCTCCTCCTTCCCCATTCCTTTCAGAAAACACCTCCTCCTCTCCATTCCTTTCAGAAAAACACCATCATCCTCATACGCAACCCTTTCAGAAAACACCCTCTCCTCCTTCCCATTCCTTCAGAAAACACCTCTCCTCCTCCCATTCCTTTCAGAAAACACCCTCCTCCTCCTTCCCATTCCTTCAGAAAACACCCCCTCCTCCTTCATTCCTTCAGAAAAACAACCTCCTCCTCCTACTCAACCCTTTCAGAAAACACCCTCCCCTCCTTCCCCATCCTTCAGAAAAACACCCTCCTCCTCCTTCCATTCCTTTCAGGAAAAACCCCTCCTCCTCCTACTCAACCCTTTAGATAACACCCTCTCCTCCTTCCCATTCCTTTCAGAAAACCACCCGCCTCTCCTAATCAACCCTTTCAGAAAACACTCCTGCCTCCTTTCCCATTCCTTTCAGAAAACACCTCCTACTCCTTCCATTCCTTTCAGAAAACACCCTCCTCCTCCTTCCCATTCCTTTCAGAAAACACCCCTCCTCTCCTTACATTCTTTCAGGAAAACACCCTCCCCTTTCGTCCCATTCCTTTCAGAAAACACCCTCCTCCTCCTTCCCATTCCTTCAGAAAACACCCTCCTCCTCTTTCCATTCCTTCAGAAAACACCCTCTCCTCCTTCCCATTCCTTTCAGAAAACACCCTCCTCCTCCTTCCAATCCTTCAGGAAAAAACACCCTCCTCCTCCTTCCCATTCCTTTCAGAAAACACCATCCTCCTCCTCCCATTCCTTTCAGAAAACACCTTCCTCCTCCTCTTCAAACCCTTTCAGAAAAAACCCTCCTCATCCTTTACCATTCCTTCAGAAAACACCCTCCTCCTCCTTTCCCATCCTTTCAGAAAACCCTCCTCCTCCCTTTCCCATTCCTTTCAGAAAAACACCCTCCTCTCTTCCCATTCCTTTTCAGACAACACCTCCTCCTCTTCCATTCTTTCAGAAAACACCTCCTCTCCTTCCATTACTTCAGAAAAACACCCTCCTCCTCTTCCCATTCCTTTCAGTGGAAAACACCCTCCTCCTCCTTCCATTCCTTCAGAAAACACCCTCCTTCTCTTCCATTCCTTTCAGAAAAACGCCCTCCTCCTCCTACTCAACCCTTTCAGAAAACACCCTCCTCCTCATTCCCATTCCTTTCAGAAAAACACCCTCCTCCTCCTACTTCAACCCTTTCAGACAACACACGTCCTCCTCATACTCAAACCCTTTCAGAAAAAACCCTCCTCCCCTTCCCATTTCCTATTCAGAAAACCACCCTGCCTCCTCCGTCATTATTTCCGTTCAGAAAAAACCCTCCTCCTCCGTTCACCATTCCTTCAGAAAACACCCTCTCCTCCTTCCCATTCCTTTCAGAAAACACCTCCTCCTACTCAACCTTTCAGAAAACAACCTCTCCTCCTACTCAAACGTTTAAGAAAACACCCTCCTCCTCATTCCCATTCCTTCAGAAAACACCCTCCTCCCTCCTACTCAACCTTTTTCAGAAACACCCTCCTCTTCCTTACATTCCTTTCAGAAAACACCCTACTCCTCTTCCATTCCTTCAGAAAAACCCTCCCCTCTTCCCATTACTTTCAGAAAACACCCTCCTCCTTCCTACGCAACCTTCAGAAAAACACATCCTCTCCTTCTCAACCCTTCAGAAAACACCCCCTCCTCCTTCCCATTCTTCAGAAAACACCCTCCCTCCTCCTTTCCCATTCCTTCAGAAAGAAAACACCCTCCTCCTCATTACCATCTTCAGAAAACACCCTCCTCCTACTTCCCATTCCTTTTCCCGAAAACAACTCCTCCTCCTCCCATTCTTCAGGAAAACGCCCCATCCTCTACTCAACCCTTCAGAAAACACCCCCTCCTCTTCCCAGTCTTCAGAAAACACCCTCCCCTCCTACTCAACCCTTTTCCCCCCCCCCCCCCCAGAAAAAATCCTCCTCCTCCTTACCATTCCTTTAGAAAACACCCTCCTCCTCCTTCCCATTTCCTTTCAGAAAACACCTCCTCATCCTATCTCAACCCTTTCAGAAAACACCCTCCCCTCCTTCCCATTCCTTCCAGTAAAACACCTCCTCCTCCTTCCCATTCATTTCAGAAACACACCTCCTCCTCCTACTCAACCCTTTCAGAAAACACCCTCCTCCTCCTTCCCATTTCCTTTAGAAAACACCCTCCTCCTCCTTGCCCATCTTTCAGAAAACACCGCCCTCCTCCTACTCAACCCTTCAGAAAACACCCTCCTCCTCCTTTCCATTCCTTTCAGGAAAAACACCCTCCTCCTCCTACTCAACCCTTTCAGAAAACACCCTTATCCTCCTTCCCATTCCTGTCAGAAACACCTCCTCCTCTTTCCATTCCTTTAAGAAAGAAAACACCTCCTCCTCCTTACCATTCCTTTCAGAAAACACCCTCCTCCTCCTTCCCATTCCTTCAGAAAACACCACCTCCTCCTTCCCATCCTTTCAGAAACACCTCCTCACTCCTTCCCAGTCCTTTCAGAAAACACCCTCCTCCTCGACTCAACCCTTCAGAAAAAAAAACAACAAAACAACACACCCTGCCTCCTCCTCCCAATTGCCTTTTCAGAAAAACACCCTCCTCCGCCTTCCATTCCTTTTCAGAAAACCCCCCCCCCAAAAAAAAAAACCCCCCCCCCTTTTCCCTTTTCCCCCCCTCCTTCCATTCCTTTCAGGGAAAACACCCTCCTCCTCCTACCAACCCTTTCAGAAAACACCCTCCCCTCCTTCCATTCCTTCAGAAAAACCACCCTCCTCCCCCCATTCCTTTCAGCAAACCACCCTCCTCTCCTTCCCATTCCTTTCAGAAAACACCCTACTTCCTGTCACATTCTTTCAGAAAACACCCTCCTCCTCCTTCCATTCCTTTCAAGAAAACACCCTCCTCCTCAGTTCCCATTCTTCAGAAAACACCTCCTCCTCATTCCCTTCCTTTCAGAAAAACCCTCTCCTCCTTTCCCATTCCTTCAGAAAACCACCCTCCATCCTCCTACTCAACCTTTCAGAAAACACCCTCCTCCTCCTTCCCATTCCTTCAGAAAACACCCTCCTCCTCCTACTCAAAACCATTTCAGAAAACACCCTCCTCCTCCTTCCATCCTTTCAGAAAAACACCCTCCTCCTCCTTCCATTTCCTGTCAGAAAACACCCTCCTCCTCCTACTCAACCCTTTCAGAAAACACCCTCCTCCCCTTCCCATCCTTCAGAAATCCCCCTCCTCCTCCCTACCTCAACCCTTCAGAAAACACCCTCCTCCTCCTTCCCAATCCCTTTCAGAAAAAACCATCCTCTCCTTTCCCATTCCTTTCAGAAAACACCCTCCCCTCCTACCTCAACCCTTTCAGAAAAACCCACCCTCTCCTTCCTTTTACCATCCTTTCAGAAAACACCCTCCTCTCCTTCCCTTCCTTTCCAGAAAACACCCTCCTCCTCCTACCTTCACCATTCAGAAAACCCACCTCCTTCCTCCTTGCCCATTTCCTTTAGAAAAACAAACCCTCCCTCCTCCTACCTCAACCCTTTCCAGAAAAACAAACCCTCCCCCCTCCTCCTTCCCATTCCTTTTCAGGAAAAACAAAACCAATCCCATTCCTCCTCCTTCCCATTCCCTTTCAGAAACCAAAACCCTCCTCCCCTCCTACCTCAACCCCTTTCAGAAAACCCCTCCTCCTCCTTCCCAATCCTTTCCAGAAAAAACACCCTCCATCCTCCTTCCCATTCCTTTCAGAAAAACACCATCCTCCTCCTTTCCCATTCCATTTCAGAAAACACCCTCCTCCTCCTTCCCATTCTTTCAGAAAACACCCTCCGCCCTCCTTACCCATTCCTTTCAGAAAAACAAACCCTCCTCCTCCTCCCATTCCTTTCCCCAGAAAACACCCTCCCCTCCTTCCATTCCGTTCAGAAAACACCCTCTCCTCCTTCCCATTCCTTTCAAAACAAAACAAACCCCCCACCCTTCCGCCTCCTACTCAACCTTTCAGAAACAACCCTCCTCCTCCTTCCCATTTCCTTTCAGGGAAAACCCCTCCTCCTCCTACTCAAACCCTTTTTCAGAAAACAAAACCCTCCTAACCTCCCTTCCCATTCCTTCCAGAAAACACCCTCCTCCTCCTTCCCATTCCTTTCAGAAAACAAAAAAAACCCGCCTCCCTCCCTACCTCAACCCTTTCAAGAAAACCCACCCTCCTCCTTCCTTTCCATTCGTTCGAAAAACACCCTCCTCCTCCTTCCATTCCTTTCAGAAACCACCCTCCTCCTCTCCAATTCCTTTCAGAAAAACACCCTCCTCCTCCTTCCATTCCTTTCCAGAAAACACCCTCCTCCTCCTTCCCATTCCGTTTCAGAAAAACCATAACCCCCTCCCTCCTTCCATTCCTTCAGAAACCCAGACCCTCCTCCTCCCTTCCCAATTCCCTTTCCAGAAAACACCCTCCTCCTCCCTACCTCAACCCTTTCAGAAACACCCTTCCTCTCCTTCCCATTCCTTTCAGAAAACAAAACCCTCCTCCTCCTTCCATTCCCCTTTCAGAAAACACCCTCCTCCTCCTATCGTTCAGAAAACACCCTCCCTCCTCCTTATCCCTTTCAGAAAACACCCTCCTCCTCCTTCCCATTATTTCAGAAAACCCCTCCTCCTCCTTCCCATTCCTTCAGAAAACACCCTCCTCACCTTCCCATTCCTTTCAGAAAACACCCTCCTCCTCCTTACCTTTCAACCCTTTCCCAGAAAACACCCTCCTCCTCCTTCCCATTCCTTTCAGGAAAACACCCTCCCTCCTTTCCCTACCTTCCCAACCTTTTCAGAAAACAACCCTCATCCTCCTTCCCATTCCTTTCAAGAAAACAACCCTCCTCCTCCTTCCCATTCCTTTTCAGAAAACACCCTCCTCCTTCCTACTCAACCCTTTCCAGGAAAACAACCCTCCTCCTCCCCTTCCCTTCCTTTCAGAAAACACCCTCTTTCCGCCTACTCCAACCCTTTCAGAAAAAACACCCTCCTCCTCCTTCCCTTCCTTTCAGAAAACACCATCCTCCTTCCCATTCCTTTCAGAAAAACACCCTCCTCCTCCTTCCCATTCCTTTCAGAAAACACCCTCCTCCTCCTTCCCCCATTCCTTTCAGAAAACACCCCTCCTCCTATTACTAAAACCCCTTTCAGACCCTCCTCCTCCTTCCCATTCCTTTCAGAAAACACCCTTCCTTCCTCCTTCCCATTTCCTTTCAGAAAAAGCCTCCTCCTACTCAACCCTTTCAGAAAACACCCTCCTCCTCCTTCCCATTCCTTTCAGAAAACACCCTCCTCCTCCTACTCAACCCTTTCAGAAAACACCCTCCCCCTCTCACATCCTTTCAGAAAAAACCCTCTCCAAAACCTTCCCTTCCCTTTCGCAAAACACC
>NC_061088.1:14138032-14148032 GCF_015104395.2 Macrobrachium nipponense | reverse complement strand
AAGTACGATTATTGACATTGCCAGAAAATAGAATTAAACCTTTAGTTTTTATATCTAATACATTATCTTCCTCTACTGATATTAATATTGTTGGTCATTGGGTATGTTTTTACGTGGAAAAATCACCTAGAAATATAATCTTTTTTGATAGTTACGGTATAAATCCGAAAGTTAATCGAATGACTTCTCTAAATTTATATATGCGCATCCCGAATATAGCCTCTATCGACTAATATAACAAATACAACCCGATAAATCGTACAAGTGCGGTCTTTACGTTAGTTTTTTTGTTCATTGAGTGAGTCACCGAGGTGTGAAAACAGTATTATCCTTAATACAAAATGTATTCTCAATCCCTCGTTTGAGAGGTAATGATAAATGGATAACGGGATATTATTTTAAATATTTGAAAAAGTTTAAATGTTCACATTGGAGTTCGGGGTCAAATGTGCTATTACGTACAAGGAATGTCTCCGCATCTTAAACAACTAAGGTAAATGCATATTTTTCTTTGATTTTTATATTACACCATTTACATTCTATTAAGGATATATTCTATATATGTATCATACACCTTGAATCACATAACTTTTTTTTACTTATTTCAGGATGAGCTGTGAGAATCATTCACCCGTGAACGTCGGTGATAAACTGCTAAGATGTCTTAGTCGTTTCCTTTTAAACACTTTTCGGAATATTTGGGTTATCATAAGGATACACGTGGACGTTATAATGGGATGCGTGCTGAGGCGGTCTGATAGTGATTAGTGTATTGAATTTGTACACTGTCTTTTATGTTGTCAATAAATCCTTATGAATAATTATATGCGTGTTTTTTACTATGCCCACAATACATTTGAAACCAAAAACAGGGAAACGGAGAAAAAGAGTGCGTGTTTCTATGGAATTAGGAACTGTTATTAAATAAATATATAACACATCGGTTTTACATCCCTTCACCGGGTTGCTCGTTTCCTTCAGTAGTGGGTTGTGGCGAAGTTGGTTGGGGGTTGCACTGCTGTTGGCTGCCAGTGGGAGTTGTTGCATTTCCTGCTACTTCTTCTCCTGCTTCATGGTCATGACCCGTTTTCACCTTCCTAATAAATGAGTTGTGGGCTCCAATACCATAATAGTTATGGTGTCTGACCTGAGTGGCTACTTCGTCGGCTGACAGTTCACTACTGGAGTTATTTCCCATATCTTAAAGGGATAAATAATGACTGTTTTATATATTCAGTTTCTTTCAATGGGTACATTATTTTATATGAATATCTATTCCGTATACAGATGAATCTTATTTTATATGAATATCTATTCCGTATACAGATGAATCTTATTGCTGGAAAGTGTTTTATTTGCTACTTACTGAATAGTAACTTATTCACTCTATGTAGGGATGGAGGGTTGGGGAGCTGCAATTACTCTTATACACTTTGGGTAAGGAATAACGTCAATTTCCCCTTGTCGGTTGTATTTATGGTGTTCAGTCGGAAAGTAATAATCAGGTGTGACATACGGTGTTTCGATGAAGTATTGTATTCCAAAGATGAAGATCAAGCCGTGCGTTTTTTTCGTAGGCGATACTGATTTTGAATCATCGTATGACTATGTCAAATATGTTATCTTTCCTGCTGGCATCAGTCAAAGCGGGCTGGTTAACATGACTTGGCTGAATCAGTATTTACCTGGGTTAGCTACATTCAGTGATGAAATGAACAAAATTGGTAAAATATGTTGCGTGGCTATAATGAAAAAGAATTTATCCCTGTTGGAGGAAAGATGCGTGGAAGATTTATATATGAGTCATATGTGTGTGTGGATGACCTTTGGCGTGAGGAAATGATAGGGCTTGTTTATTCGTGTGAGTGTGAATGATAGCTGGGGGTGAGGGAGGCTTGATGGTTCGTCACAACTGGTTTGTAATCGGTGATTATGATAGAGGGAGCTCGGGATGCAGGGTTTTCGTAGCTCATTAGCTCTTGAAGGATTGTCACATCAAGACGTGAACTCTCGCCATGGCTTCATCAACCTCCTCGTGCAAGTTAGTTTTCGGGAACTTGTCCGAAAATAAGTTCAGGAAGAGGAATACGTGTTTAGTAGTGGCCACTAATTGTGTCACCTGTAGGAATTACGGTGGGGTGGCAGACGTCATTCGAGCTTATCCATATGCCGAGTTGGCAGGTTTTCGATATTCTTGCATTGTTGCATCATATGCCTGTTTTCATGATAGGGGTATTGAAGGGTCCGCCATTGTGGAAAGACCTCAAAATATCACATCTAGGGAAAGAGAAGAAGTTGATCTCCCCACCATAGCTACCTTATTAACCCAATACGGTATCGGCACCCCCATTGAAGATAATGAATACGCGCAAAAGAGCGTGGCTTATTCCAAAGATGAAGATCAAGCTGATCGTTTGGGCAGAGATAGCAAGCAGATGAGGTTCAATCACTATTTATCTTCGGTCAAGAAATTGAAGGAAGAATGATTTAAATCATCGTATGACTATGTCAAATATGTTATCTTTCCCCCTGGCATCGGTCAAAGCAGGCGGGTTAACACGACTTGGTTGAACCAATATTTACCTGTGTTAGCTACATTCAGTGATGAAATGAACAAAATTGGTAAAATATGTTGCGTGGCTATAATGAAAAAGAATTTATCCCTGTTGGAGAAAAGATGCGTGGAAGATTTATATATGAAAAACTTGTTAGCTAAATTTAAAAGCTTTGAGGTATTAGATGAAATGTCGTCTTTGATACATGGTCGGGAAGCTGTTGGAGAAGACGTATGTGGCATAGACTAGGGTTGTGATGTAGCCGTGTGTTTCGATGAAGTATTGTTTTTTGACGTGTTTGTACAGTTTTTTCCTTTGTATGTATTTGTATGGAATATTAATTCATTCCCCCAGTATTTAGAATTGGTTACAAATATAAAATAACAATTCCGTCTGTTATTTGATTTTTCATTTAACCTCTTTCAAACTCTGTATTATACTTATAAATAAACAAAATTGAAATGTGTGCCTGTGTCCTTGTGTATACTTCGGCATGGGAAAAAGGGAGATTAAGACTCAAATTCTGTGATAAATGTATGTCTCACGTGAGGTTGAAGTCAGCTTGGCCCATTTTCGACATGGGAAAATGGTGATAAGACCCTATTTCATCGTGTGTGTGTGTGTGTGTGTGAGTGTGATTCATCATCGGATAACGTCGTCCCTGTCGGTTATTGGGGGAGATATCAAATTCTATGATAAATATATGTCTCACGTGAGGTTGAAGTCAGCTGCCAAATATCCTTTTATCGTGATACTCCGAATATCTACACTGCTGTTCATATTTAAAAGAATATGTAACGGCTGAGTAGAGAGAGAGAGAGAGAGAGAGAGAGAGAGAGAGAGAGAGAGAGAGAGAGAGAGAGTGGGGTCGGGGTCGGGTGGTTTTATTCCCGTAGAGTTTCGTGACGTCACAGGGAGTGGGGACCACATAAGAGTGGAGTCGATTTGGGGTCGGGGGTTAAAATGATGGTTTTATTCCCGTAGAGTTTCGTGACATCACGAGGGCAGAAAAGTGCAGTCGATTTGGGGTCGGGGTTGAAATGATGGTTTTATTCCCGTAGAGTTACGTGGCGTCACAGGTGGCAACGCCACCAACACCCCTTTTGGACATCATGGACGTGCATGAGCTCATCAATAATGTGGTGTCGAATTGGGGTCAAGGGTGGCCACACCCCCTTTTGCACGTCATCTACGTATATGAGCTTATAAGACAAGTGGAGTCGATTTGGGGTCAGGGGTGGCCACGCCCCCCAGAATAGTGGAGTCGATTTGGGGTCAGGGGTGGCCACGCCCCCTTTTGGGGGTTTGGGGGTTGCCCCGCCCCTTTTGGGGTTTTTGGGGTTTTGTAGGTTGCCCACCCCTTTTTAGGCTTCACGTATGTACATGAGCTTATCAGGAGGGGGAGGGGGGGGAGGGGGGTGATTAGAAAAGTGGAGTTTATATGGGGTCTTTTCCTCTACTTATGTGTGTGTGTGTGTGTGTGTGGTTTGGACAAAGTTTGACAAATAAAGTACATAGTATTCTAACATTTTGAAAAAAATTTTGAACTACACAAACATAATTCTCCGTATTAATAAATTATGAAAAATTATAATGAATGTTTACCAGAATATCACAAATTCCAGTGAAGGCTGCTGACCTCGCTCGAGAAACTTAATTTTCCGCGGAAAAGAAGTTGTGTCAAACAAATTATAGGGTAATTAACCTCTCTTTCCCCACCCTTCATTTCCTGTGCTCTGGAGTCATCAGAGAGATTTGGCTCCTAGGTTCTTGAAGAATTTATTTTTAATTCTTCACGTGTAAATGTTTTAACGAAATGTTTTGAGACATGTTGTCGCTTACTCGGGGACTGTTTTGTTGTTGTTGTTGTTTGTTGTTCTTGTTGGGGGTTAAGGAAAGCCCTATGGAAGTTCCTACAAAAGGGCTGAAAAAAGGCGTTTCGCGTTGAGTTAAAGATACAGGAATTTTAGGACAGGATATTTATGCTTTATTTATTGGAATGAAAACGTAAAAAATAAATAATGTGCATGTTAAAGAGTACAGAACGATTATTTCTGATAAAATATGGCGTATTTATTTTAATCTTCGTCGGTGAAACAACAGCGCTATTTGGCTGTGAATATTTTAGCACACGTCCCGAGTAAGCCGGAGGTCGGGATCAAATCTTTTTTTTTTTTTTTTGGATAATACTTCATCATAGTTTTAGTTTATTAAAAATGCTCTGTAGGCACTTTAATTACGTATGTGTATCTATGCCTAATTTCATACTTAGAATTGCAGAGGTCTGGTAACTCAAAGCAACTCTCTCTCTCTCTCTCTCTCTCTCTCTCTCTTTCTCTATCTCTCTCTCTCTCTCTCTCTCTCTCTCTCTCTCTCTCTCTTAATTCACAATGCTCAGTTTTGTAAATAAAAATATTTCGGCCTTCAAAATCTAGAGAATCAGAATTTCAATAATACGAAAAACACAAGAGAGTATTCCTTATCAACTTTCATCTGAAAGAGAGAACCAAGTCAGTGACAAGAACTGCTTGAACTTGATATTTCACTTGTAACATAGAGCAAGAGAGAGGAGAAGAGAGAGAGAGAAGAGAGAGAGAGAGGAGAGAGAGAGATACTACCTTTTAGTTTATTAGACAATTCATCTTTGCTTTTGTGAGAATAATAAGGGCAAGAATGAGTCTTTCCTCGCCCCTTTCTCTTTCTCTTTGTCGCACAACAGGATTATTTTCGTCGAATCACTTGAAGACGAATTCAAGTATTATTTCTGAGCTCTTTGAACACACGGTCCAGGATTAGGCTGTTGTCCATTAGGAGATAATGGAGTTATTTATTTCCCTTTAGTCGTTGTGGTGTTTTACAATCTTAACTGAATCCAGGAGCTTTTGCATTTGTTTCGTTTAGTTTCATGTAGTGTTGCTTTTGTTTAGACTGTGAACAGTTTAGCATGCAGTATTTCAGCTGTTTTATTGGAAATTTTGCATATTGCATCTGTTGCAGATTTAATGCACACTTGCATTTGTTATAGATGATGTCACGCACTTTTGCGTCTGATGTTTCTGCATCTGCTGTATCTTTAGCAGCTATTTGCTGGAAGATATAAGAAGGTTCCTTTTGCTGATGATTAATTTCCATATTAATTAAACAATATTCTCATTCTTTGCCAACTCCGACCTTTGATAGTCCTGCATTTGAGGTATCTTGCCCGAAGGCAAACTCAGGCACATACATTATTATTATTATTTTGGTATCCCGAATCAAATTTTATTCCTATGGCATATCCGTTTCTTATAAGCATATCATTTACGTATTATTGTTATGAGAAGATTACATCCACATTGAATTATTGTCAAAACCGATTATAAGGACTCAAAGCAGATGAAACGCGTAGGGCAGTGTAGTATATACCTCATGCGGTGCCTGTATGCCATTACTTCAGGTTCTTTGTAGCATGCCTTCGGCTCCTAGCTGCAACCCCTTTCGTTCCTTTTACTCGACCTCCTTTCATATTCTCTTTCTTCCACCTTACTTTCCACCCTCTCCTAACGACTAATTCATAGTGCAACTGCTTTGAGGTTTTCCTCCTGTTACACCTTTCAAACCTTTAACTGTCAATTTCCGTTTCAGCGCTGAATGACCTCATAGGTCCTAGTGCTTGGCCTCTGGCTTAAATTCCATACTCAAATCACTGGAAAGTAAAATGAAATACGGCAAACAAAGGTGTTTTGTTTTAAGGCAAATTCTTGGATTCCTGTCACTTCTGTCATGAAATTACTTCCACAGGAAGGCTTTGGAATCTAGCTTACGCCGAGTTGCGTCTTGAAACAGGATATTATATATATATATATATATATATATATATATATATATATATATATATATATATATATATATATATATATTTAAGTTGTTCGATTACTGGCGCCAGCATATTTCAAGTGAATCCTTAGGAGTTATTTTGAACGTAGTAAAGATTAATATGGGCAAGACAAAGACGAAAGTGGATAACCTTTGGAAATTATGAAAACTGAAATAGAGCGAATTTAGCCACTGATATTCACAGTAGGAATTGGAATATCAAGATGGTAACTGGTAACTTGTGAACTTAATGAAGCAAAAACACTAATTATGAACTTCATTAAGCAAAACACTAATTTGAAAGTCAGATGCATGACTTGATTACAGCTGACTGCGTAATAATAGATCAAAATGGTTTAGCATTCGCTATTCAAGAATGCTAGTACTATTTTGGCTATGTTTTAGATCACTGTAGAGTTACTGGGTGTTTTTATGTAGATGAGGTATTTGTTTTGATGTTATTTGCTTAATTCATCCATTATATCTTTATTCATGTTTACAAATGTAAGAACATTTCCATATATCTTATTCAGACCTCTTGCTATTCCTGTTTTTTGTCACACAACCAATGATCTTACAGGTCCATCCAGTAGTTTTTTAGGGTCATTTCCACAGACTAGCTGTCAGGTTGCAAGGCAAATGTTTTCCGTAAAAACTAAACGTTTGTATCGTTTTTTTATTTTTTTTACATAATTCCCTGAGCCATAGTATCTATAACATATTGTGCTTCAATTTTGTCTTCGTGCCAAGTCTCATTCCTTCCGCAATAAAACTGTAATTTGTTTTTGTCGTGATTTGTGGTTACTTGCAGCCATCCTGCAGTTGCCTATTTTTATTTGTCTTCCTGTTAACCATAAAAGCAACAATACCTTCGCCAAAAACCAGGCTCACGTCTCGCGACATAAGTGGGCTTCCCTCGCGCATCCCTGAAGTTAATATTCCCTCGGGATAAATGGATGCAAATGCGCGAACCTCATGCTTGAACTTAAGAAAAAAAATCAGGGATGGGGGGTTGGGGGGGTGGGGATGAAGAGTTGGTTTAAGCCTTGAAGGCTTCTGGGATCTTGGCTTATGCTGCGTTGCATCTTGAAAGCGCTTTCGCGAAGGGAGGAAGAATTCGGATGCTCCCGAACGCTTTTTATTGCTAACCGAGCTATGCAACATTTTGTATACAAAATAAAAACTCTTGAACTTATTTTAGATTTTGAAAGGAGAGAGAGAGAGAGAGAGAGGGAAGAAGAGAAAGAGAGAATTTTGTCCCGTCTGCGTCCATTTAAAGACGAACGACTGTAGACTTTTACATATGATCATTTTGTTGTTGTTATAAATTTTTAGGTGTGTGTGTGTGTGTGTGGGTGTTGGTGGTGAGAGAGAGAGAGAAGAGAGAGAGAGAGAGAGAGAGAGAGAGAATTTTTCCGTCTGCGTCCATTTAAAAGACGAAACGACTGTAAAATTTTACATATGAGTCCTTTGTTGTTATTTTAGGTGTGTGTGTGTGTGTGTGTGTGTGTGTGTGAGAAGAGAGAGAGAGAGAGAGAGCGTCATTCTCTATACGTTTTACTTTTCCTCATAGGAAATTCATTTGAACATAACCCAAGTGTTTTATTCGTGGCGTAACATTTCAGATTAATTATCAGCGATCTTGACCGTCTACTTTGTCAGAGTAAATCTTTTGAAAATGACTATAGATTTATCGTAATTGTCCTGCAGAAGACCATAAATTATCAGTTAAAACAAGGCGTGAACCGACCTCCAACTTACTCTGGTCGTGTGATAAAATCTACGGATAAATTGTGCGTTGTTTCACCATCAAAAATTAAAATAAATACGCTAAATCTTATTAAAAAATTATTTTCTCTACTATCTAACATGCACATTATTTATTTTTTACATTTTTATTCCAAATACATAAATCAATAATATCCTATCCTAAAATTCCTGTATCTTTAACTCAACGCGAAACACCTCTTTTAGACCTGTCTAGCTTCTTCCATAGACCTTTCCTACACCCCCCAAGCAAGAACAACAACATCAAGAACAACAACACAACAAACAGCAGAAGAAGAACTTAACAACGACAAAGTAGTTTGGTAGGGCCTTACTCCACCCCCTAATAAGCGAAAATTCTTTTATTATTAACGTATAGAATATTCTGGAAAATCCTTAATTACTTAATACATAAATAAGAATATCCTGGAATATTCTTAATTACTTAACACAAATAAGAATATTCTGGAATATTTTTCATTCCTTAACACGTAAATAAGACTTAGGAAATTAAAAAAATATTTCTTAATTACTTAACACATAAATAAGAATATTCTGGAATATTCTTAATTACTTAAAACATAAATAAGAATATTGTGGAATAGTCTTAATTACTTAACACATAAATAAGAATAATCTAGAAAAGTCTTAATCACTTAACACATAAATAAGAATATTCTGGAAAATTCTTAATTACTTAATACATAAATAAGAATGATTTTGAATATTCTCATTAACTTAACACATAAATAAGAATAGTCTGGAATAGTCTTAATCCACTTAACAACATAAATAACATATCAGGAATATTCTTTAAATACTTAAAAGTTTTTTAATTAAGAAATAATCTGGATATTCTTAATTTACTTAACACATAAATAAGAAATATTCTGAAATTGTCTTAATTAACTTTATAATAAATAAGGCTAATATTGGAATATTCTTCATTACTAACTGTAATCATGTAATAAGACTACTCTGGAATATTCTTAATTACTTAACATATAAATAAGAATATTCTGGAATAGTCTTAATTACTTAACACATAAATAAGAATAATCTGGAATAGTCTTAATTACTTAACACATAAATAAGAATAATCTGGAAAAGTCTTAATCACTTAACAATAAATAAATATTTGAATTTCTTTAATTACTTAACACTAAATAAGAATAATCTGGAATATCTTAATTACTTAACAATAAAAAATCTGGAAATATCTTTAAATTATTTAATACATAAGTAAGAAAAATCTGGAATATTCGTAATTACTCAACACATCAAAAAGGAGGATTTCGGAAATATTGCATCTCAATAAAAAGAAATCTTTTGTAGTTCACAGAATTCACGCTAATACCAAACAACACAAAACACACACACACACACACACACACACACACACACACACATATATATATTATATATATATATATATATATATATATATATATATATATATGTATATATATATGTGTGTGTGTGTTAGCGTGTGTGTGTAAATGAAAAAGTCCCTTTACAGGCAAATGCAATATCTCCGGAAAGAATTGGGGACAAACTAGGAACGCATCAAAAATGCAGAACCAGTGAAGAAATAGGAAGTGTCCATATAGTATCATCTATTGTCTCCTGAAGGAGAGACGGTCCCTTGCCATCACTCGATGTCCGTAGGTGCTCTCAGTCTCACATAGATTTGCTCAAAGGCTCTCCTCTCTTCAAATCCATTTGTGTTGCAAATACAACTGAGAAGGGGGTGCGGAATTCAGTGCTAAAAATGCGATGTATATAGACTTACATACAGACACGTGTGTGTGTATATGTGTGTA
>NC_061088.1:14130532-14135532 GCF_015104395.2 Macrobrachium nipponense | reverse complement strand
TGGAAAGGCCTAAAAAGGTCTGAATATATACTATATAGTGCATGTTAAACAGGACAAATAATTATTTCTATTAAAATATAGTGTATTTATTCTAATTTCCGTTGGTGAAACAACGCTCTGTTTGACAGCAGATTGTAGCACACGCCCCCGAGCAAGCTGGAGGTCGGATCACGCCTTGTTAAAAGTTGCCAATATTGAGTCAAGTCCCCGCCATGGATATGTTAACCGCAATCTTTTTTCGGATAACGATCCACCTACTTCTCCAGATTGGTCGTTTTGTCCTGAGTCTCACTGTTAATTCAGTCCCACCTGTAGATGCTCAGTTTTTCATTTGCTATTCGCATTTTCCTGTTCCTCGTCGTGAATCAGGTTTTGTTGGGGCGAGGAATCCTGCCGGAACGTCTAATGGAGCCATTCATTTTGGCCTTTTCTTTGTCTCCTAATTCTCATTCAATGAATCCTTCCAGAAGTTTTTTTTTTTTAGTTCCTTTCTGTGGTAATTGAAAGTTTCAGCGGGAGTTCTCCCCACCCCCTCCCCCGCCCCAATTGATTTGGCGGCGAAAGAAATGGGATTTCTCCAGCTGTTCTTTTTTCCATCCCATCCGAATTGGTTCCTCACCAAATTCTTTTCTCCGTTACGTAATATATACAGCAGACGGCTTTAAACACCCGGCTAATTAAGCAACGATGGCTGACCATGGTCATCCTGGGGTGGCTGACCATTAAGAAATTTCCGACGCCGCCTGCACTTGAGTTCCTCGTACGTTTCTTGGACAGGGCTATGGTCCAGAAGCCTCACCCCAAAATATTTTATGAAAACCGGGAACTGCCTCCTTTAAGGAGAAAAAGGCTCGTAGAGGGTTTCTCAAGGACCTCATTCGTATACTCTTCTAAGTTTGTACTGTTTACGGAAACACTTCGTATGAGAAAGATTTCCAGATTGAGTTGTTGTAAACTAATGAATTTTGGCTTTATCCTTCACTATTTACCTCCGTTTCCCTTGTAATTAGAGTGGTGTTGTTTAGAAGTTGTTCACTGAGTGTTCCGTTTATTCTCACCCTTGCCTGTGCACACAATAAATGAGAGTTTGAAGAGAAGAATGCTGCTAAACTTAGACGAATTTACCGACTTGTCGTTCTGTTGCCTTAGTAGGTGCAGCTAAACACCAGAAACCACAATTATTTAGCGTTTTACTTTAGTAGTTTGTTGAATGGCGTGACGTTTTCAGGTCTATAGAACCTGTACGTTTTGTTGTCACTATTTAGACTTTATCGTCGATGTTTTGTGTTGCCATTTACACCAGTTTTACAATATTAACACGCCAATAACCTGACTTCTCAGTTTGCCTGTCTCGATCTACTACAGAATGGGCCTTGATGAGGCATACACCCCCTCCCCCCTTTTAGGATGTGTGGAACTATCAAAAGGCAATCTCTCTCTCTCTCTCTCTCACTCTTCTCTCTCTCTCTCTCTCTGTATCGCATATACCAAATACCAACCGAGTAGAGCCTATAAAGGGGAAATGACTTTGTCCTCGATGTTAGGAAACACAGCACATCACAGCTCTCCCCCCCCCCACCCCCCCCCCCCCCCCCCTGCACCGAATGTCCTGCGAGGAAGAAGAGTGTCGTTTGAAGAAGGATCAATGCTGGTCCCCTCAGTCGTCTTCTGGCGATACGGGATTTGGATCAGTTGGTGCCAAGAGGTAGTATTTTGAGGAAGATACTTGACAGGGATAACGTCATATTCCCTCTCTCTCTCTCTCTCTCCGATTTCTCTCTCTCTCTCTTCTCTCTCATTTGTTTTTCTGCATACTTCCCCTTCTGCGACGTATGTTATCTTATATTTTCTTATTATACTTCTTTTTTTTGTCTAATCTTCAGCTTATCCATGTTGTCGTAATCTTATTCAAACCCTTCTATTCTGTTCTCCTCTTTTTCCTGGAGAGTTGTTCTTCGTTTGTTTTTGTTTGTTTGTTTGTATGGTGTTTTGACGTTGCAATGGAAACCAGTGGTTATTCAGCAACGGGACCAACGGCTTTACGTGACTTCCGAACCACGTCGAGAGTGAACTTCTAACACCAGCAAAACAAATCTCTCACACCTCAATCTGGGATGCCCGAGAATCGAACATGCGGCCACCGAGGTGTACGCTAACACCATACCGACCACGCCACTGAGGTGCTTGTTCTTCGTTTGTGAAGGAGAGCAGAATATTCTCGAGTGTTCTGCAGTTCCTGTAATTATTACTATAAGTATTTGAGACCTCCTTAAAGGCATCGTCGTTTTCTGGTTAAAAGGACGTCGTCGGCCAAAGCTCAGCGATGCTGGACGAGGAGGAGGAGACGAAACTACTTGAAAAGTCCTGCATTTTTTGTACGAACGAGCGATGCATATATCCGTTTCGTCCCTTTCCTTTTGTCTTCTTAATTAAAATATTTTTTTTAATATCTTTGGTGTTCGAATACCAGCGACGACACCGCTCTTGTGAAAGTCTTTTGATGACGTACTGGAAATAGTTTTTGCATGTTTTATTAAGGAAAATGGAATTTCGAAGGTGTTATGAAATCTTGCTCAGGGAGGCGGACGTCGATAGCTTCTGAGATACCTGCATTTTTCAGTTTTCACGTTTTGATCAGGTTTTTATGAAATAACTTATTTAAACCTTATATGAGAATCTTCCTAATTAAATAACTTGCTTAATAAACGCGTTATTACGTTTACATCATCCCTGGAGACTTATTTTAAACCTAAAGTTGATTAGAACGTTGAGATGAGGCCACATATTGAAACATTTCTTAAGTGTTAATAATGTAAATTCATGGTTCAAACGTTCAAGTTAATACTTCAATCATTCCCTTAAGCTCTTTCATCTGTTTATCATTTAATATTTGAGATCTTGTTGAACTGAGAATAAAGGTTTTTTAAAAGGAATATTATGAATCAGTTGGCATGTTTACAGTTAAAAACGACACCGTTGGGAAATCATAGAAATTCCTCTATGCAGATGAGACAATCATGATTGGTTTGGGTCCAGAAAGTCTTTTAACCTTTAAAAAAAAAAAAAAAAAAAAAAAATCCGTCTCTAGGAATAAAAAAACCCACATCTTTGCACATCTTCAATAAGATGGTTCCTGTGGTAGCAAAGTCCCAATTTTCATAATTTTCTTTTTTTTTTATTGAAATCTCTTGAGAGTTTTTTCATTATTAAATATCAAAAGCCGACCGTCGGAAAAGGTTCCCTCTTTTCGTCTGCATCTCTTTAAGAATTTTCTTCCGACGAGCCGTTGGTTGGTCATTTCGTTACTTTTCACTTTCATTTTCCATTACTCATTGTGCGTTATCTTTAATTGTCATTTATTTTTCATTATCCATTATTTGTTATTTTTTATTTTCATTATTGATTTTTCATTGTTCTTTATTCATTCCGTTATGTTTTATTTTGCATTATTCATTGTTCGTTATTTGTTATTTCGTGACTTTCATTTGTCATCATTCATCATTTGTTTTTCGTTATTTTTTAGTTTTCATCATTCATCATTCATTGTTCTTTATCTGTTCATTCCGTTATTTTTATTCTTTCTCGTGCTTAGTTTGACAATGTTCTCGGTCTCAAATTTAGTTCCCTCTCTTTACTTCCTCATCAAACTATCGGTTTCTTGACTTTGTTTTTGTTTTGCGTTGTTTACAATAATTCGTGTTTACCTTTTAATTCTTAAGTGTTTTTGTGCGGTTATTCTATTCACAGCCACAGAGCAACAGCTGCGTCGAATAAGGTCGCAAATCCGATGCTGGTCTCGTTTCGAAATCATTTGTGCTTTGAAGAAAAGCGTAATAATTATGAAATTGCATCAGTTCTTTATCAGTATGTAATACCATCGGTGGGAGGTAATCGTCGAGCAACTATAGTAGATTCACATCAACCGTGCATTTGATGTCTGGGCCAGTCCCTTACGACGCTCCTGATTGGCTGTTGATAAGCCAATCACAGGGCTGGAAACTCTCAGTCTCTCGAGATTTCACATGGGTGGGATCTATGATCCACCTCTCCCTCAGGAGAGATGGAACATACATCCTGCCTGTGTGAACTCTCGAGAGACTGAGAGTTTCCAGCCCTGTGACTGGCTTATCAGTAGTCAATCAGGAGCGTCGTAAGGGACTGGCTTAGACATCAAAGGCACGGTTGATGTGAATCTACTATTGTGTGACTAACAGAAATATGTCATTCGCTCATGTATGCCCTTATTTGGATTTTGGCGCATTAGCACAACCGCGCCTGTTCCCCTCCTCCCCCCAACCAACCCGGGCAACCGAGACCTCTCTTAAGGCAGGAGGAGTGGCCCAACAAACCTAAGAAGAGAAGGACGATCCTTTCTGGAACCTCCTCTTCATCTTAATCCTTATGACTCCCAAAGTGCTAAAAACAGCATAT
Source organism: Macrobrachium nipponense (assembly GCF_015104395.2). NCBI lineage: Eukaryota > Metazoa > Arthropoda > Malacostraca > Decapoda > Palaemonidae > Macrobrachium > Macrobrachium nipponense. Next base: position 14,131,101 of record NC_061088.1, on the reverse strand, counting down.
AACCGAGTCACTGAAACTATGAAACGGGAACAGACGGTAGGAGTCTGCAGCTGGTTACATTAAGGCCTCTAAAATAACCAAGAGAATGAGTGAATATGTTGCGATAATTTATGAAAATACTTAATCAAGCAACATTTCTCGGAATGAATCGATTAGTCAGGGAAGTATTTCCTTCTCAAGAGGCCAAGTTGCACTGCACATGATATTCAATGATACTTCGCCTTCAGCAGCAATCAGCGTATATGAGACTTTCTGGATTGCAAGCAATATGATGTTAATGAAGATGACAGCGCTTCCTCGCCGGCTTATAACTTAGTTACTATGTAAATGCAAACTTGAACGAAGGCATCAATTGGATGCGTATTGAAAGCTGAGGAAATTCCCATGGTTTCTCTCTCTCTCTCTCTCTCTCTCTCTCTCTCTCTCTCTCTCTCTCTCTCTCTCTCTCTGGAGGAGTTGCTTTCGCCATGTTTCACTCTCTCTTTCTCTCTGGAAGTTGCTCTCTCTCTCTCTCTCTCTCTCTCTCTCTCTCTAGAGGAGTTGCTCTCTCCATATTTCTCTCTCTCTAT
>NC_061088.1:14126274-14130032 GCF_015104395.2 Macrobrachium nipponense | reverse complement strand
TGTGGGAGACCTCTTAAGAAGAGAAGTTCATCCATGGGAATATGTAGATGTTATAATATTATAAGACTTCAGTTGCCCTATAATTAACGGAGACTCTTACTCGGGTTTATTTTACTCCTCCTTTGTATCTGTCTGTCGTATAAGTTAGAAAATTTTTGGTTTAAATCAAACCAAATTGCTTTTGTGGTTAAAACTAAAATCCTAGTTATGATTCAAACCCCGAATAGAGGGATCCTTCCTATCCCCGCCCCCTGACCCCCGCTATATTGAATCTAGTATACTTAAATATTCTGTGATTAAAACTGAAGTTTTTAGTTTTTTTAATTAACACCCTATTTGATACCCCTTCCCCCCATTTCTAGATTGAATCAGCATTCTTTCATATCACTATGGTCTCTTGTCTTGAAATGTAATTTTGATCACTGAAATTGCGTTAATATCCATCCAGGGAGTAGTCATTTGCAAAGCAAGCCTTACCAGAATTCGATCGTCCATATGGAAAAATAGATATTAGCAAATATGTCGTGACAAGGTCAATCTTTTCGTAATTGCATTTTAGATTCTTTTAACTTTATGATTTTATCAAACAAAAAATAAAATGTTATGGGTTACTGGATGGAAACGTCAGAAAGCTTTAACACATTCCCAGGTTGTTTTTTTTATTGGCCCAGTGAAATGAATGTTGTTTTTTTATTTGTCAATGCTCTAGCTGGCCTCAGATTTACACGGTATTGAACGTAAGGGCAGTTGCACAAATTCGGCCTTTATTATGTTGTGAATGACACATGAATGATCAAAGAAATTCATTTAGAAGGTAGCGGCAACTTTTGAAGTTGATTTTGGTTTCTGTAGCACTTAAATATCTGAGATAGTACGCGGGCAAAACTTCGAAATTTACGAAGATCTGTACTGAAATAATCTTCGCAAATTCAAAATAATATAAACAAGAAACATTGATCCGTTTTAAAATTGCTGTTTCCTTTTTCGGTTCATGAAATTACAAGAGGACTGCTTGTAACACCAGAACGTTCGCTTACAATTGAACACCAGTGAGGAGAGAGAGAGAGAGAGAGAGAGAGAGAGAGAGAGAGAGAGAGAGCCTTTTCTCGCAGATCCTTCTTTGCCGTCCTTGGGTTTCCTCAATCTGTATTGGCCTTGGTGCTATGCAAATGAATATATATCATGCACTGTGTACTCCTCCTCCTCTTCTCTCTCTCTCTCTCTCTTGATGGAAAGTCTCGAAATCAGTTCCCCCTCTCCCTCCCTCCTTCTGTCTCTCTCTCGCAAAATATTACATACACATGAAACACCCCCCCCCCCCACTTGTCAGTCGTCCGTTGTCCTAAGTATGAAACAGCTAACAAAAGTAAAAGAGGGTTTTTTTTACCGAGAGAGAGAGAGAGAGAGAGAGAGAGAGAGAGAGAGAGAGAGAGAGTCTGTGCGTGTCATTCTTGTTCACACTATATTTTGATCATATGCCTTTGAGACTACTTTTTTTTTCTTGTAAGCTAAAGAGTTGGGATATGATTTTCTCCCTCTCATATACAATCATCGTTAGGTTGCATTTTTTATTTTAACTTTTTCTTTTTAAGTTAAGCAAAAAAATAAAAATAAAAAAAGAATAAAATTGAAGCAGAACCTGCCTGCTCATATTTTCATTTATTGTTTGTATTATTTTTTTTACAAATTGTAAGTTTTTCCTGTGAATAATAATATCATGCTCGTTGACTTTACACACTTGTAGGCAAAAGTGTACAGTGAAAATATGATTAGAAATTGATTCGGAGAAACACTTGCAACAATAAGCTATATAGTTAAATAAATAAATAGGAAAAAATAAATAAATAAATGCATAAAATTCACAGTTTCGATTATGAAGTCCAAACACTAAGAACACAAAGAGGCTTAAGTCATTGCTCTGTCCTTGGGTCATCCCAGAAGTTGGGATCAAATGTCATTCTTGGTACTTCTGGTGCCACTGAGAAAAACATAAAGTGCACAGTGTGTGTTATATCGTTTAATTCTCTCTCTCTCTCTCTCTTCCGGTTTGGGGGAGGGGGGTTGGGGACTGGTGGTGGGTTTAAGTGTCTGTTTTTCTCTCTCCTTTTCCTCGTCCTGGCCTTCCTCTTTGAATTATTATTCAAACTTTCCTGTTGCATTTTTTTCTTGGTAGGTTTCTTTATCTATTTAGCTGAGACTATAATATATATATATATATATATATATATATATATATATATATATATATATATATATATAATATATTATTTATATTCTACTGGTCCCTTTTTGCCAGATGTGTATATTTCTAGTATATATTTATATTAGCTATCATGTCAAGTGACTCTTTGACATATTAGTATTATTATGTTATTAATATTAATGACAATTAAAAGCCACAGTAGTGTTAAAAATATATTTTTGTACAAGGTTAAAAAATTAATAGGAGAGACATACATATACATATGTATATATAGCTTGAATTTTTTAAAACTTGAAGGGTATATACTATATTCATACAGGTTTCATTGTTGCCGGCCGTGACCGTAGTGTGCGTATAAACATCGAGGATCAGAATAAATGCTCTGTGTGTTATTGTGTGACCACTTTTTATTGTGTGTCGAGTCTTGCTTGTTGCCAGCAATCAGAAGAGACATCGGCGATTGTGTGTTTCCCTCTGCATTCAACGTAATACATTTCCTTGTGGAAGACACTAATTTACGTCGTCGTTACATGGAGTACTGTAGACGTTATCCAAATGATTATTGCAATCTTTTGCTCCTTTCAGTTTCTGTAAAAGAAAACTACTGAGATGATTTTTTGTTTGTTTGTCCGCACTTTTTTCTGTCCGCCCGCGGACCTTGAACACTACTGAGGCCAGAGGATTGCAAATCGGCAAGTTGATCATCCACCCTCCAATCATCAAACTTACCAAATTGCAGCCCTCTAGCCTCAGTAGTTTTTGTTTTATTTAAGGTTAAAGTTAACCATGATCGTACGTCTGGTACGGCTATAGGTGCCAACAGCACAGTCCACCAACGGGGTGTGAGTGAAAGTTTCATGGGCATCGGCTGAGAGTGTCATGTTCCGTGGTTGAGAGTTTCACACAGCATTATTAGCTGTACAGAAAACTCGATTGCGCCGAAGAAACCTGGTCTTTTTTTTTTTTCTTTTTTTTTCTGATTTCAGTCGTCTTTGAAAGGAACAACAATCAACAACAATCATTCGAAAATCACAATCCGTTGTTGCTCCGGCGGCGTCATGGAGCCTCCAAAGCGACGCTTCTAATGAAGCAGGAGTGAAATCATCAGCCTTTTGAAATGCGATAGTAGCGCTGATTGATTTAATTAAAGCCTAAGGCCAGTCGTCATTCGTACACTGTTGAGGTCTCTTTCGCCTTTTTCTTTCTTTGCTTTTTATTTTTTTTTTATTTTATTTTGGGGGGTGGGGGTGGGAGGCGCTAAAATATTCGTCGAATCCTGATCGTCACTTTTGAAATGTACCTGACAATGGACGTGTTGCGTGTTCTTTTGAACATCGCTCTTCAAAAAGGCGTTTTTGTTCGGTGGAACCGAAGTGGACGGCAATAATATCATGTGACAGTCTGGTGACCAAAGGTCTGGCTTTTATGCGCGAAACTGTGAACATTTCGGCGAGATTCAAACACGCTTTGATTCATTGGCATGAGTGTCTCTAATTTACTCATTGGATTGTGACAGGACGGTTTATTTCGTCTTTTTTTTTCTTTCTCCGCCTTA
>NC_061088.1:14116274-14121274 GCF_015104395.2 Macrobrachium nipponense | reverse complement strand
ATCTTCTAAAATAGCCTGGTATCCTTAAACAGTGTGAAACTATTCAAAAGCAATTCTCTGGTAACCAAACCTGCTACTATTTTGACTGTAAGCGACTGTGATATGTTCACTGATAAAACTACATTAATCGTTGCATATTTGCCTGTTGTATATCAGTTTAATAAGGCAGAGAGAGAGAGAGAGAGAGAGAGAGAGAGAGAGAGAGAGAGAGAGAGATTTTTCCTAGACGCGGAAACTTGAGAAGATCATTGATTCATTGCAGGTTTGGTGTCAATCAACGTAGTTATCCCACGACTTTTTAAATCAAATCATTCTCTCCGTCCTGAGTAGTGTGACAGAGCTTTATAGAAGCAATACTATATCTGAAATAGTCTTCAAAGACACTCCTTTGTTCTCTTACATCTTATCATATGTCAGCACTCGAATGGCCACAGTCACATTTTGAGAGGTAAGGGGTTAGACTCGCAGTGAATCTTAAACTTGTGTGTGGGGGGGGCGGGGGGGGGGGGGGGGGGGCGCCACCTAGGGGATCGTCAGCAATTTCCGAGGGGAAGCGCGAGGCCCAGGGAACAATAAAAAAATAATTCTAATTATATTCGTTATTCTCTTAACAAGTGTGAGGAACTAATATTCAGAAGTTTATGAAAAAATGCAAAAGTATCGCCTTGTAACGTTATCATGTGGACTGTTAACTAATGTGACGCCATTCCCCCTTCGAGAGCTAGCCAATCACAAGCGTGCAGTGGGCGGGGCTTAGCTGCAAAGCTAGGTGGACTATGCTATAGTTTCCTATGGCCTACTACTCTAGTTGAGACTCGCTGAGCTCACCATGTTTTGTAATTATTTACCTCCCTCCTTATCTCTCGGAACCCCTTCTCTATTTTTAAATTTTCCTTTAAATCTGGGAGGGGATTTTACTCAGAGATGGGAGGGGGGCGAGTACGTATACAACCATCCATAGGTCGATTCCCTGACAACTTTCCTGGAGTTAAACGAGGTCATCAAAGCCACATTATTTTAAAGAATAGCCTCATTAGTTCAACGACCTGTTCACGTTTCAGATAGAAAAGAAATGGAGCTCATGTAAATGTAGGGAATCGATATTATGTATTTGTGGGCCTTGTTCAGTAGGTTTTTTTTTTTTTTTTTTTTTTTTTTTTTTTTTGTGTATCATGACACTGACTCAAACATTGTTGACTTGCAAATGAAAATAAAATTATTTCTCTCTCTCTCTCTCTGTCTCTCTCTCAAACAGTAGGGCTGACGCGGAAAGTAGAAAGGATACAAACGAAACTTTGACTTGGCAATTGGTAAATATATCTACTTTCATTTATCTGTTTATTTACCTTTATTTCCTTAACTCAATTCATAATATATGAATTTGTCATGACGTTAGTGAGCGTGTGCGTATGTGTGTGTTTGTGTGCGTGAGTGTGTGTGTGTGTGAGAGAGAGAGAGAGAGAGAGAGAGAGAGAGAGAAGAGACACGTCTGATCACTGGCCAGGACTCCTGTACTCAAGTCATAATGTATAAATTTGCCATGACGTTAGTGAGTGTTGCTGTGCGTGTGTGAAAGAGAGGAGAGAGAGAGAGTAGAGAATGAGAGCGAGAGAGAGAGAGAGAGAGCGTCTGATCACTGCCAGGACTCCTAAACTCAAAGGCAAAAATATTCTTATCCATTAATCCTCGAGCCATCTATTCGAGAGAGGAGGATCGGAATTGCTGCTGCCGAAAATGTCGTTTTGTCAGGAGCAGTTCCATTCCCATTCTTGTCCGCCCTATGGGCCTAACAAAGGAAGAAGACCAGGATAAATGCGAGACCTGACAGCCACCTGCCCGGGTTTAGAGGACACAACATACGTTATGTTGAAGCTTCCATGTTCTTCTCGACTGAGGTAAACTTTTTTTCTGGAAATAATAATAATAATAATAATAATAATAATAATAATAATAATAATAATAATAATAATAATAATATAATAACTCCACTGGAGCCTGTGCAATAAACATCAGCTACCTTGCAGTAATAATTGTCGGTTACGACCCCACCCCAATCAGAGGGAGTGATAAAAAACGATCAGGCAAAGATCCTCTGGGACTATGGTATCAGAACGGATAGGGTGATACGTGCAAATAGACCAGACGTGACGTTGATTGACAAAGTCAAGAAGAAAGTATCACTCATTGATGTCGCAATACCATGGGACACCAGAGTTGAAGAGAAAAGAGAGGGAAAAAAATGGATAAGTATCAAGATCTGAAAATAGAAATAAGAAGAATATGGGATATGCCAGTGGAAATCGTACCCATAATTATAGGAGCACTAGGCACAATCCCAAGATCCCTGAAAAGGAATCTAGAAAATGTAGAGGCTGAAGTAGCTCCAGGACTCATGCAGAAGAGTGTGATCCTAGAAACGGCGCCCCGATGTTGCAGAGCCCATCAAGCTGTTCTACAAGGGACACTTCCACCGGAGGTACAAGGAGGACGAACAAGCCCTCAAAATGATCATCGACAAAAACGTCAGCCCCGCCGACCCAGACAAAAAATATTAAGTTAATTATCTATTATAAAACGAAGAAGACGAGCAGCCTGGTGATGAGAAACAACCCTTCGGCGCACCTGTAGGATCCCTTGAAGAAGACGAGTGTGGTCTACCGTTACACATGCCCCGTCCGAGGATGCCTCGGCAAATACGTCGGTATGACCTCCATGCGTTTCTCCAAGCGAATCTCCTGCCACGCTCAAGAAGGAGCCATCTTCTACCACGCCAGGACTGCTCATAACAAACGGATAAAGAGAAATGATATTATTCCTAATATCGAAATAATAGACCAGACAACGGATCCCCGACGTCTGCGCCTCCTAGAAGCCCTCCATATAGGCAAGGAGAAACCGAATCTTAACATGACCCAAGAAACGTTTCTCCTTCCCACCGCCGCCCGAAGAGCAGCGAACGACCCCCCGACAATACCAGATAATCAGGAGCCCCCACGGGATGACAGGATTCCTGCTACGGACGGTATTCCTGTCGCTCATCCCCAGGCACACTACTGTGGCGCTCGCCACGAGAGAATCCCCGAGACCTTCGAGGCGAGATCCACGACTTCGTCCAAGACCGGCCCCGACCAATGAGAATGCAACTCTAGGTCCGAGCCGCTATAAATACTGCCCCACAGACTTTCTTGCTACAGTCTCTTCAACGACTCGTCCGAGGATGACCTGCGAGAAGGTCGAAACGTCACGTAATACCAGATATACCAGCTATACCAGCACCAATACCAGCCCTTAAACCGAAGACGAACCCGGCCCCGAACTGAACTACGCCTACGGAATAATACCAGGACTGACGACGACCCCTGCTTGACCTGGACCTGATATCCTGTTCCAATAAAAGATTACCTTCAGCATTTATGATTTTTGAAAATTCTCAATATGAATATTGGTCAGTTACTCAGAAACATCGCTGAGCCTGAGAAGCGAATTGTAAGGAAAATAGAAAAAACAATATATAAAATCAACTCGCTTAATTCTCCCAATCTTTTTAACAGTATTTGCCTAAAAGAGGGTCTTCTACCAAAATAATAATAATAAAACATTGAACAAATCATCATGGCAAAACGGTTCTTTGCGTTATTATTATTATATCGATTCCCCGGATATCTGCATATGAGTGTCAAGTATTGGACTGAGTGGGATGGATCCTGGGACGAGCCACACTAAGAGGATATCCCTTCCTCTTGAAAGATGAGCCTCTTGTTGGAAGAGGGATTGCAATGGCTTTCCTCTTTCGGCAACAAGGTCACATCAGTGCTATAGTAGATTCACATCAACCGAGCATTTGATGTCTACGCCAGTCCCTTATGACGCTCCTGATTGGCTGTTGATAAGCCAATCACAGGGCTGGAAAACTCTCAGTCTCTCTCCAGAGTTCACCTGAGGGATACGTCTTTCAAAAGTATCCTCAGCCAAAATTACCGCTGAGGTATTAATCTAATCTAACCTAACCTAACCTAGAGGCATGGCAAAACAATCTAACCCAACCTAACTAAATTTAGTGTATTTCTAGTATATATACTGCCAAAGAAATTACATAGGGGCATGGCAAAATGAACTAACCTAACCTAACCTAGGGCCATGGCAAAACAAATTAACCCAACTTAACCTAACCTAGGGCCATGACAAAACAAACTAACCTAACCTAACCTAGGGGCATGGCAAAACAAGCTAACCCAACCTGACCTGACCTAAAGACGTGACAAAAAAACGGAGCTGGAGGAATACTAGCATACATCTCACAAATTAGCTGCCCGGCATATGAAAGCTCTGAATCCTTTCAATGCTACCAAAGCTATTAGATGCAGCTGTCAGCCATTACTTAAACGAGGCGACACCTAATGATCCATTTTGGTGGCACCTCCGGGTCTGAATGAAGCTCTTAAAAGCATTGCTGAAACGCCATTCAGGATTTATTTCCCTCATTAAAGTTATGGAGCGGAGACGTTCATTGTCTTTTCTGGCGATGTGCTCTAGTGCAGGGGTTCTTAACCCTTTGATGACTCCAGACCCCCAATGAATTGGTCAATATGGTTCTACACCCCCATTGCTTAAGTCCACTTGAGTCATATTTGTTGACAATATATAACTTAATATACTTAGTTTATTACACACTTTAGGTATGGATAGCTAGGAATAGAACATACAAGAAAAATAAAGTTTACATATTTCTTTATTTACTAAATGTACCCATGTATACATTGACACATTAAAATCAAATTTAGACATGAACAAAAGGTCAAGTCCCATACCCCCAGCATGTGGTTCACATACCGCCAAGGGGTACGGATACCCCCTGTAATGAACCCCTGCTTTAATGGGTATGAAGAAGGAAAGGTAGTTTTCTGAATAAAAAAAAAAAAAACAATTTACCAAATCCCCAAGGGAATGGAAAGTAATCACATTTAGAAAAAGGGTTGGTTCATTCTAAAAACATTCATAAA
>NC_061088.1:14096687-14110774 GCF_015104395.2 Macrobrachium nipponense | reverse complement strand
CCCACTGATGTGAGAATAGTTCCATTGGCACATATCAGAATCTTAAAGAAAGGTAGATGGAGTGAGGGAAAAAAATGGTTGTATTTATGAAACTTGTATAATAATTTTATATATATACTATTAATCATATTTGTATGTAAACCTATTCTTTTACGCGAGTTATTACATATGTTTTACTCATTGCAGGTTTCAAAAATGAATCTGTTATTGTTAGGAGTGATATTGTGTTATTCAGACATCTTTGTTGTATGGAAAGAGCGCTAGGACGAAAGAAATAGAATTTAATCATGGCTCGATTATCGAGAGAATAGATGATGTATTCATCGTGTCAAGTAATATTGTCATAGAAGTAGATATGCATGCAATATTTTTGCCTGAAGATGACGTCCTTAACTTAAAGAATGACCTGATGAGGTTTGCTATTTCGCTTAAGGAAATGCACGAACGTAATTTTCATGCTAACTCAGAGATTTCGCTAGCTCAAACACTAAGCGTCGCGGAAATGTTGTCTTATGACATACAAAATAAACCGCCGAGGCAGAGGAACTTGCTCGTGACTTGCTGATGTGGTCTGTGTGGCACAATACTCTCGAACGCCGCAACCCGCTTATTCTGGCTGGACTAAACATCTTAGGATCAGTTGCGAATCTAGGCTTAGGAATTTTCAAATCGCCTTAAGATATAATCAAAATAAAATAATTGAGTTTCTGCAACACAAAACCGAATTGGCTTTGTCCGAACTTTGCAGCCAGTTATCTTCCATCAATCAAATAATGAGTATCGTAAACGAACATTCAAATAATATCGATCAGGTCATGGAAGTTCAACATTTGCTGGCTACATTAGCTTACTATAGTTCGAAAATAGATCATATCCGTGTGAAAATATCACATTTTATTGAGAAGTCAAAAGATTACGTAGAAGCGATTACGTTAGCGACAAAGGGTGTGTTATCTCCTCACCTCATGCCTATTAAAGATCTGACGTTAACTTTGGAAAAACGGACGGGAGAAACTAGGTTATATTCCTTTATTAGACGCCATAAAGTAGAGTTCTATCATAGCCTAATATCAGTCAGCGTTGAAAATTATAGAATTATGATCACAATACCTTTTGATTCTTCCGATGCTTGGCAATCATACAAAATAGCACCGTTTCCTACTTTCATGACGAATAACTCAAGTCCAGTAATATCCAATTTGACGGGGCATGTACTGATTTCTTCTGATAGGAAATCATTTACAGTCATTAAAGACTTAGATAAACTCACTCACTGTTCAGAAGCCATGAATAATAAATTTGTACAGCTGACTCTTTTGAATTCTATCCTATATCAACGGATTCATGTGAGTTAGACATAGTGCTAAACGGCTCTCTCTCTCATACAAGCGAAGGTTGTCTGAGGAAACTTTATCCCTTTTACGGTAAGAATAAATTCAATTACAGGATGAATAATGGTCCTGGATCCGTTACGATAAAGCCGGATTCAACGTAGTATGTCCGGATGGGACCACCGCCCATGCCCCTATCTTTGTAGCAGCTGATGGTTGTACGGGGACATCTACAAACTACACCGTCAGACGGGTCAACACGATAATACGTGAGAAGCGTATTTTTGCGAACTACACTTGGGCATCTACAATCATCCCATCACTACCTCTCCCATACAACGCGCGGGTGGCTCATCGTTTTGACGCAACTGGCTGAGATGAACCACGCGTCACCACGTTATGCAGGTGGAGAAAATCTTCGCCACTACATTCTGCTGGCCGTGTTCAGCGGGTGACGGCCATATTGGTTATCGCCGTCAACATCTTTGCTTGGCGTAGGCTGAGGCGTAAACAGAAGGATCTCCAAGGAAACGTATTGGCCCGTCTAGATGACGTACCCGTTAAACTCAAGTCGTTTGAGTTTAGGGCCGCCTGAAACTGCCACTTCAGTTTTGTGCCTAGGGAATTGTCTGAATTGTGTTGTGTGTGAAAAGCGGTCCGTATGCTGGCAAAAATGTAGGACAAGAAAGACTCACGCCTTTGCATTTGAACAGTTAAAGTATCTCCCGGGCACCTAATAAAATATATCATCCCTATATATTGCATTTGTGCACAATTACACCGTTATACTATTATACCATTGTACAATTATATTTATCTATTACAAAGAGTGACAAGTACTCTTTAACAATTATCCATGATCATGCTATAAACTCTGTAGTAACCATTATTCTTAATCAGGTTACCTATTATCATATAATCATGTATACATGTTAATCTTTTGATTTTTACTTTTTATTATTTTGGGTACCTAATCATTATTATTACCAAACATGGATCTAGATTTTCCATGCATTTATCTTTGTTTATGATAGTCAAAAAGGGTATGTAACAGAACCTTTTTATGCATTTAATCACTTATTATGTTTATACCTAGCACTATGTTACGAGCACGCTCCTAAGAAACAATGTTTAAAGTAATTTTATTCAAGGCTTGAATAGGTAGCAGTCCGAGCCTAATGTAATAAATACATTTTTCAGATTACAGGATCTGTAATAAAAACCCATGGCCTGAGGTCATGGCATTAGGAGGGTCCTACGTGACCAAAGCAGATCTAGATTACGCTATGCGCTGTCTGCAGTAGCCTGGTTTAGCTCTGAGCGTTGTCAACATTTTATATTAATGATAACTTTGCACAACAACTTCCATGGGAAGCGTTGACCTGTTAACCTACGCCGGAAACTTGTAACTTCCGAGCCGCGGACTACGTATGTTTTTATATGAATCGCTGAGATAGCTAATGTTCCGCTATCGACGTGATGCTTTAGAATGGCAGTTCCGTGCCAACCGTTCAAACATATCGGTCTCCCGACCGAGCTGCATCTCCTAGTATGGAGTTACAGAATAAAGTTGTTATATCTGTTCAACTTATCTGTTGAATCCTCTCCTTTAGTTTAAGAAGAACCACTCTACTAAGATATTCCAAGGAGATGGAGGAACCAGAAATACTTACGAATGACAGTCGTAAGGAGAAACAAAAAAAAAGTCTTTCGCAAAGCGAAGGGACTTAGATATATAGCGTTTTATGGGCATTTTAATATTCATATATATATATATATATATATATATATATATATATATATATATATATATATATATATATATATATATATATATATATATATATATATATGCAGAAGCCAGGTACTATGTCGTACCTCTAAGTAAATGGGGATACAATCCACAATGAAGTAAATTCCTCTTGTAGTTTAAAATATATGTTACTTGTATAGGATTAAAGCTTTCGACCATCAACTGTGGTCTTGTTCACTAAAGGCTTTAGTGAACAAGACCACAGTTGATGGTCGAAAGCTTTAATCCTATACAAGTAACATATATTTTAAAAAACAAGAGGAATTTACTTCATTGTGGATTGTATCCCCCATATATATATATATATATATATATATATATATATATATATATATATATATATATATATATATATATATATATATATACATATACTATATATATATATACATAATGTATAATGGTAATGGTGTAATACTTTTCCTCCAATATACAAAATACACGAGAGAGAGAGAGAGAGAAACGCCGGCCGCCCCACCCTTGGGACATGTAGAACCGGTGATCCGGGGGGCGGGGGGGAGTCATGTGGCAACTCCCACTCGCCCTCTGAGGACATCTGCTCTTAAACAGATTAATTCTCTCCGAGCACACTTGAAAACACCTCCTCTTCCAGTCAGGAGAATTAGAAACTGACCCTCCAGCGCCACTGAGAAGATTAAACTCGTTCAAAATGATTGAAATTTATGTTGAAGTTGTGGGGGAAGATGGAGCTTTGACAGTGAGATGAGCTGTTGGAAAGCTGTGCCATTGACTACTGCATTTACTTTCTCTTCCAATGCTCTGCTGCTTAAAATAATTAAGTCTCATGTACAGTTACCATTAATGAAAAAGGTGCGATCCGATCTCCAGCTTAATAGGGGAGCATTCTAAATTCTATGGTCAAATACAGTTTCACAAACGAAAATTAAAATAAATACTCTATATTTTATTAGAAATAATTGTCCTATACTGTGTAACATGCACATTATCTATTTTTTACATTTCCATTCTAATAAATAAATCATAACTATCCTACCCTAAAATTCCTGTATCTTTAACTCAACTCGAAGCACCTTTTTCAGGCCTTTTTAGGCTACACAATAGGGATTTCCTACCCCTCCCAAACGAGAACAACCACAGCAACAAAAACAACAACACCAACAACAAATTAGTTTGTAGGCTTGCTTCCGAGTAAGTATAATAAAAAAAATAATTCTTTATTTCCAATATTTACATTGGGTATTCATAAAATATAAATCTACAATTAGTAAAACCATCTTACAAATAGTTAAAATATTTGTTATTTTAGACATACAATAGTTGTTTTAAGAATCAACAAATCGGCTAAAACTTAGTAATTAATAAAATTCATCAGTAATAAAAAGAATATCATAAAATTAGAAAGCATTTATTTAGAATATAGTGAGTAAAAATTATTCCTCTTGAATAACAAATACATTGTCATATACCACATAAGTTGTGTTAAAAACAAGTCATGTACAAATAGTATTAAAATAACACAAAGTAATCAAATAAGCAAACTAAATTATAAGGACTAAGGAAATCTTAATTTGTAAATAAAAGCCATCTTATCCATAAGTATTATCTAAAACTAATTCCAACATCTATAAAAGTACAGTAGTGCCTTCAAAAGTACTTTTAATATGACAATTAAGCATAACGTTCAGTAAAACTTACATTAATCGGAACCATTTAAAATTAGTTTCTTTAAGTGTACATTAAAAGCAGCGAGAGAGGATTTTTGTTTAATTGTGCCAGGTACTTTATTGTATAATGCTGGGGCCTCGAATACTAAACTGGCGGGAGCCTATCTCTGTTTTCGCCCTTTCTACACACAAATTTTCCTGCTGTCGAAACCCCGGGATTAACTGCGTGTACTGTTGGAAAATCATATAACCATTCAGGAGTTATTTTTCGTATTGTTTTGAATACCAAATTACAGACATCTATGGTATATTTGTCTTTTATCTTTAACCATTCTAATTTTTTGAGGTAAGGGGAAATATAGTCATGTTTTTTTACATTACCAACAGCCACTCGGGCGGCAAAGTTTTGAAGTTTTTGAACCCTCTTCATTTGTGTAGAGCCAGTTACTCCCCAAATCCTTAAACAGTAGTTGATTATACTCATAGCCAGCGACTGAACAACTATTTTACGCGTAGAAGAATCAAATGAATCTTTTACTCTATTTGAATAAATTAAAGTACCCATCACTTTCTTATAAATTTCATCTATATGCGTTTCAAACGTCATATCTGTCAAAATAAACCCCTAGAGTTTTTACAGCTTTCATGGGTTTAATCATATTTCCATTAAAATCTATTTGCACATTGTCTCCAATTTCTGATATATATTGTCGAGAACCTATTAAAATGAATTGTGTTTTTTTTTTCGTTAAGAAGCAAACCATTAGTTAAGAAGTAGTACTTGGCCTTCTTCAGTATGTATTCTGCCCTATGAATTAGTTCGTCTATTTCATTTACATTTCCTTCAATTAAAATCTGGGTGTCGTCGGCATATTGGATGACGAAACAGCCGGGTAGTGATTTTACCAGATCATTGACATTTATTACAAAGAGTATTGGGCCAAGAATAGAGCCCTGAGGTACACCAAACTACAATATTTTGGGAAGACACAGTTTGGCCCATTCTAACTGACTGGGATCTGTTATGTAGGTAATTCATAAACCAGAGTGGATCTATACTCAGTGATGTACATTTATCAAATAATATATTATGATTCACGCTGTTGAAGGCTTTTGAAAGGCCAAGTAAAAGGAGTAGTGAAACTTTTTTATTATCCATGTTATTATAAGCGAAAATGGAAAACTTGTTTTTTAAATAATCATTGTAAAATCTTCTGATAACTAATACCAGTCTCTGAACAGATGGACTCTCTAGAATCTTGAGTAAAAACTCTTACCAAGACATTACAATCTCATAGGTATTGACAGCTATGGAGCAACAAAAGCCATAGAATATTTTATGAATGTTTTTAGCAATGAACCCTTTTCTAAATGTGATTACTTTTCCATTCCCTTGGGGATTTGGTAAATTGTTTTTTTTATTCAGAAAACTACCTTTCCTTCTTCATACCCATTAAAGCAGGGGTTCTTAACAGGGGGTATCCGTACCCCTTGGCGGTATGAGAACCACATGTTGTGGGTATGGGGCTTGACCTTTTGTTTATTTGTATAAAATTTGATTTTAATGTGTCAATGTATACAAGGGTACATTTTGTAAATAAATAAAATATGCAAACTTGATTTTTCTTGTAGTTCTATTCCTAGCTATTCATACCTAGAGTGTGTAATAAACTAAGTATATTAAGTTATATATTGTCAACAAATATGACTCAAGTGGACTTAAGCAGTGGGGGTAAAGAACCATATTGGGCAATTTTTTGGGGGTCTGGAGTCATCAAAGGGTTAAGAATCCCTGCACTAGAGCACATCGCCAGAAAAGACAATGAATGTTTCCGCTCCATAACTTTAATGAGGGAAATAAATCCTGAATAGCATTACAGCAATGCTTTTAAGAGCTTCATTCAGACCCGGAGGTGCCACCAAAATGGATCATTAGGTGTCGACTCGTTTAAGTAATGGCTGACAGCTGGGTCTAATAGCTTTGGTAGCATTTAAAGGATTCAGAGCTTTCATATGCCGGGCAGCTAATTTGTGAGATGTATGCTAGTATTGCTCCAGCTCCGGTTTTTTTGTCATGCCTTTAGGCCGTTCAGGTTGGGTTAGTTTGTTTTGCCATGCCCCTAGGTTAGGTTAGGTTGGGTTGGTTTGCTTTTCCATGCCTCTAGGTTAGGTTAAGTTGGTATAGTTTGTTTTGCCATGCCCCTATGTACTTGCTTCGGCAGTGCATATACTAAAATATATACTAAATTAGGTTAGGTTGGGTTAGTTTGTTTTGCCATGCCCCTAGGTTAGGTTAGTTTGTTTTGCCATGCCCCTACATTAGGTTAGTTTGTTTTGCCATGCCCCTAGGTTAGGTTAGGTTGGGTTAATTTGTTTTCCCATGGCCCTAGGTTAGGTTAGGTTAGGTTAGAAAGACGTATCCCGCAGGAGAGGTGGAACATAGATCCTACCCATGTGAGCTCTCGAGAGACTGAGAGTTTCCAGCCCTGTGATTGGCTTATCAACAGTCAATCAGGAGCGTCGTAAGGGACTGGCCTAGACATCAAATGCACGGTTGATGTGAATCTACTATAGCACTGATGTGACCTTGTTGCCGAAAGAGGAGAGCCATTGCAATCCCTCTTCCAACAAGAGAACTCATCTTTCAAGAGGATGGGATATCCTCTTAGCGTGGCTCGTCCCAGGATCCATCCCACTCAGTCGGATACTTGACATTGATATGCAGATATGCAATATTGATATCCGGGGATTCGATATATTAATAATAACGTGAAGAACCGTTTTACAATTTTAGATGTTATCGATATCAGTATTTCACGCAAAAAAATTGCTTGGTAATTTAATTGATTTGTTCAATGTATTATTATTATTTTTTTTTTTTTTGCTCTATCACAGTCCTCCAATTCGACTGGGTGGTATTTTATAGTGTGGGGTTCCGGGTTGCATCCTGCCTCCTTAGGAGTCCATCACTTTTCTTACTATGTGCGCCGTTTCTAGGATCACACTCTTCTGCATGACACCTGGAGCTACTTCAGCGTCTAGTTTTTCTAGATTCCTTTTCAGGGATCTTGGGATCGTGCCTAGTGCTCCTATGATTATGGGTACGATTTCCACTGGCATATCACATATCCTTCTTATTTCTATTTTCAGATCTTGATACTTATCCATTTTTTCCCTCTCTTTCTCTTCAACTCTGGTGTCCCATGGTATTGCGACATCAATGAGTGATACTTTCTTCTTGACTTTGTCAATCAACGTCACGTCTGGTCTATTTGCAAGTATCACCCTATCCGTTCTGATACCATAGTCCCAGAGGATCTTTGCCTGATCGTTTTCTCTCACTCCCTCAGGTTGGTGCTCGTACCACTTATTACTGCAAGGTAGCTGATGTTTCTTGCACAGGCTCCAGTGGAGGGCTTTTGCCACTGAATCATGCCTCTTTTTGTACTGGTTCTGTGCAAGTGCCGGGCATTCGCTTGCTATGTGGTTTATGGTTTTATTTTTCGTATTGCACTTCCTACATAGGGAGAGATGTTATTTCCGTCTATCGTTCTTTGAACATATCTGGTTCTTAGGGCCTGATCTTGTGCCGCTGTTATCATTCCTTCAGTTTCCTTCTTTAGCTCTCCCCTCTGTAGCCATTGCCATGTGTCATCGCTGGCTAGTTCTTTAGTCTGTCTCATGTATTGTCCGTGCATTGGTTTGTTGTGCCAGTCCCCCTGTTCTGTCTGTCATTCTCCTGTCTCTGTATATTTCTGGGTCTTCGTCTACTTTTATTAGTCCTTCTTCCCATGACTCTTTAAGCCACTCGTCTTCACTGGTTTTCAGATATTGCCCCAGTGCTCTGTTCTCGATGTTGACGCAGTCCTCTATGCTTAGTAGTCCTCTCCCTCCTTCCTTTCGTGTTATGTATAGTCTGTCCGTATTTGCTCTTGGGTGTAGTGCTTTGTGTATTGTCATTTGTTTCCTGGTTTTCTGATCTATGGCTGCGGAGTTCTGCCTTCGTCCATTCCACTATTCCTGCGCTGTATCTGATTACTGGCAACTGCCCATGTGTTTATGGGCTTTTATCATATTTCCGGCGTTGAGTTTTGACTTGAGTATCGCCTTGATCTCTGCATATATTCTTTCCTGATCGTGTCCTTCATCTGTTTGGTGTTTTATATCCCCTCCTTCCATTATTCCCAGGTATTTGTATCCTGTCTCATCAATGTGTTTGATGTTGCTCCCATCTGTAGCTTTATCCCTTCAGTTCTCGTTACTTTGCCTTTTTTGTTTTTTTGTATGTTGACTAAGGCGCATTTTTCTATTCCAAACTCCATCCTGATGTCCCCAGATAAAATCCTTTACAGTCTGGATTAGGGTATCTATTTCCTTGATGCTTTTACCATACAGCTTGATGTTGTCCATGAACACCAGATGGTTGATTCTGTTGCCTCTTTTCTTGAGTTGGTACCCGGCATCCATCTTCTGTCATGGGAATCATGGCTACTAACGAAGAGTAGTGGGGACAGTGAGTCGCCCTGGAAGATCCCTCTCCTGATATTAACCTCTGCTAGTCTTATTCCAGAGCTTGTAAGTACTGTATTCCAGTTGCGCATTGTATTTTTGAGGAAACTGATGGTGTTTTCCTCTGCCCCATATATTTTCAGGCATTCTATTAGCCATGTGTGTGGTATCATGTTGAAGGCTTTCTTATAGTCTATCCATGCCATGCTTAGGTTGGTTTTCCTTCTCCTACTGTTCTTCATTACCATTTTGTCTATCAGGAGCTGGTCTTTTGTGCCCCTACACTTCCTTCTGCAAGCCTTTTTGTTGGTGGGGGGGTTTGTGTTTGTCTCCTCTAGGTAGTTGTGTAGCCTTTCACTGATGATACCTGTTAGTAACTTCCTTCATTATTGGTAGGCAGGTGATAGGCCTGTAGTTTACTGGCTATATTTCCCTTACTCTTGTCTTTTTGTACTAAGGATGTTCTTCCTGTGGTCATCCATTATTATTATTATTTTTTTTTTTTCTCTATCACAGTCCTCCAATTCGACTGGGTGGTATTTATAGTGTGGGGTTTCGGGTTGCATCCTGCCTCCTTAGGATCCATCACTTTTCTTACTTTTTGTACTAAGGATGTTCTTCCTGTGGTCCATTCCATTATTATTATTTTTTTTTTTTTCTCTATCACAGTCCTCCAATTCGACTGGGTGGTATTTATAGTGTGGGGTTTCGGGTTGCATCCTGCCTCCTTAGGAGTCCATCACTTTTCTTACTATGTGTGCCGTTTCTAGGATCACATTCTTCTGCATGACACCTGGAGCTACTTCAGCCTCTAGTTTTTCTAGATTCCTTTTCAGGGATCTTGGGATCGTGCCTAGTGCTCCTATGATTATGGGTACGATTTCCACTGGCATATCCCATATCCTTCTTATTTCTATTTTCAGATCTTGATACTTATCCATTTTTTCCCTCTCTTTCTCTTCAACTCTGGTGTCCCATGGTATTGCGACATCAATGAGTGATACTTTCTTCTTGACTTTGTCAATCAACGTCACGTCTGGTCTGTTTGCACGTATCACCCTATCCGTTCTGATACCATAGTCCCAGAGGATCTTTGCCTGATCGTTTTCTATCACTCCCTCAGGTTGGTGCTCGTACCACTTATTACTGCAAGGTAGCTGATGTTTCTTGCACAGGCTCCAGTGGAGGGCTTTTGCCACTGAATCTTGCCTCTTTTTGTACTGGTTCTGTGCAAGTGCCGGGCATTCGCTTGCTATGTGGTTTATGGTTTCATTTTTCGTATTGCACTTCCTACATATGGGAGAGATGTTATTTCCGTCTATCGTTCTTTGAACATATCTGGTTCTTAGGGCCTGATCTTGTGCCGCTGTTATCATTCCTTCAGTTTCCTTCTTTAGCTCTCCCCTCTGTAGCCATTACCATGTGTCATCGCTGGCTAGTTCTTTAGTCTGTCTCATGTATTGTTCGTGCATTGGTTTGTTGTGCCAGTCCTCTGTTCTGTCTGTCATTCTCCTGTCTCTGTATATTTCTGGGTCTTCGTCTACTTTTATTAGTCCTTCTTCCCATGCGCTCTTTAGCCACTCGTCTTCACTGGTTTTCAGATATTGCCCCAGTGCTCTGTTTTCGATGTTGACGCAGTCCTCTATACTTAGTAGTCCTCTCCCTCCTTCCTTTCGTGTTATGTATAGTCTGTCCGTATTTGCTCTTGGGTGTAGTGCTTTGTGTATTGTCATATGTTTCCTGGTTTTCTGATCTATGCTGCGGAGTTCTGCCTTCGTCCATTCCACTATTCCTGCGCTGTATCTGATTACTGGCACTGCCCATGTGTTTATGGCTTTTGTCATATTTCCGGCGTTGAGTTTTGACTTGAGTATCGCCTTGAGTTTCTGCATATATTCTTTCCTGATCGTCCCTTCATCTGTTGGTGTTTTTATATCCCCTCCTTCCATTATTCCCAGTATTTGTATCCTGCCTCATCTATGTGTTTGTGTTGCTCCCATCTGTAGCTTTATGCCTTCAGTTCTCGTTACTTTGCCTTTTTGTATGTTGACTAAGGCGCATTTTTCTATTCCAAACTCCATCCTGATGTCCCCAGATACAATCCTTACAGTCTGGATTAAGGTATCTATTTCCTTGATGCTCTTACCATACACTTGAATGTCGTCCATGAACATCAAGATGGTTGATTCTGTTGGCCTCTTTTCTTGAGTTGGTACCCGGCGGCATCCATCTTCTGTAGTACTTTTGCCATGGGAATCATGGCTACTACGAAGAGTAGTGGGGACAGTGAGTCGCCCTGGAAGATCCCTCTCCTGATATTAACCTCTGCTAGTCTTATTCCAGAGCTTGTAAGTATTGTATTCCAGTTGCGCATTGTATTTTTGAGGAAGCTGATGGTGTTTTCCTCTGCCCCATATATTTTCCGGCATTCTATTAGCCATGTCGAAGGCTTTCTTATAGTCTATCCATGCCATTTTTAGGTTGGTTTTCCTTCTCTTACTGTTCTTCATTACCATTTTGTCTATCAGGAGCTGGTCTTTTGTGCCCCTACACTTCCTTCTGCAGCCATTTTGTTGTTGGGGGATGGTGTTTGTCTCCTCTAGGTAGTTGTATAGCCTTTCACTGATGATACCTGTTAGTAACTTTCACATTAGGTGGTAGGCAGGTGATAGGCCTGTATTACTGGCTTATATTTCCCTTTACTCTTGTCTTTTTGTACTAAGGATGTTCTTCCTGTGGTCATCCATTTGGGTGCATGGTGATTTGAGATACAATGCTGGAGTTTTGTTCTGCTATTCGTGGGTGTATTATTATTATTATTGATTATTATTATTATTATTATTATTATTATTATTATTATTTTAGGAAGGAAGCCTTCTCTGAGGGCAGTAGCATTGAATACAATAGCTGTTTCAACGGCATTTAATTTATATAGAATATTCTCAATTCTTCTTATTATCTTTTTCTCGTCAGCATGTAGCTGGTGTATTAAGTTTCCTAAGGACATGTAAAGATTTTCATTTGTCTTAGGTTTATTCCTCTAACGTGTCGACAGCGTACAGGTAGTCATCTATGAGAGTTTACAGTACAGTGAATTAAGATACGTTTTACAAGTATTTATAGCATGCAAGGTCGTGTACCAATCGGTGGGCGGGTCGGTGGGAACGGATTTTAATTGGTCGTGGGCCAACGACCAATTAAAATCCGTTCCACCGACCCGCCCACCGATTGTACACGACCTTGCATGCTATAAATACTTGTAAAACCGTATCTTAATTCACTGTACTGGTAAAACTCTCATAGATGACTGCCTGTGCGCTGTCGACACGTTAGAGGAATAAACCTAAGACAAATGAAAATCTTTACATGTCCTTAGGAAACTTAATACACCAGCTACCATGCTGACGAGAAAAAGATATAAGAGAATTGAGAAGATTCTATATAAATTTAAATGCCGTTGAAACCGCTATTGTATTATTATTATTATTATTATTATTTCCAGAAAAAAAAGTTTACTTCAGTCGAGAAGAACGTGAGCTCCACAACGTATGTTGTGTCCTCTTAACCTGGGCAGGTGGCTGTCAGATCTCGCATTTATCCTGGTCTTCTCCTTTGTTAGGTCCATAAGGGCGAGACAAGAATGGGAATGGAACTGCTCCTGACACAACGACATTTTCGGCAGCAGCAATTCCGATCCTCCTCTCTCGAATAAACGGCTCGATGATTATTGGATAAGAATATTTTGCCATGAGTTTAGGAGTCCTAGCCAGTGATCAGACGCTCTCTCTCTCTCTCTCTCTCACACACACAGCAACACGCACTAACGTCAAGGCAAATTTATATATCATGAATTGAGTTTATGTTCTGGCCAATGATCAGACGCTCTCTCTCTCTCTCTCTCTCTCTCTCACACACACACACACACAGCAACACGCACTAACGTCAAGGCAAATTTATATATCATGAATTTAGTTTAGTTCTGGCCAGTGATCAGACGCTCTCTCTCTCTCTCTCTCTCTCTCTCTCTCTCTCTCTCTCTCTCTCTCTCTCTCTCACAGGTACTCACTAACGTCAAGAAACTAGATATTTACCAATTGCCAAGTCGGAGAGAGAGAGAGAGAGAGGGAGAGAGAGAGACCAGTATAATTTCATTGGGAGCCAACAATATTTGAGTCAATGTCATGGAGCAAAAAATAAATAAATAGATAAATAAATAAACCCTACTGAACAGGGCCCACTAATACATAATATCGATTCCCTATATTTACATGAGCTCCATTTGTTTTCTACCTGAACCGCTTAGATGACCTCGTTTAACTCCAGGGAAGTTGTCGGGGATCGACCTATGAAAGGCTGTATGCGTACTCGCGTTGTGGAGAGGCTTTCCAAACCAGTGGTCTTCCCTTCAGCCACAACCCCCCCCCCCCCCCCCCCCCCCCCCCCAAACAAACCGGGCGGGCCCCCTCCCATCTTTGAGTAAAATTCCCCCCCAGATTTAAAGGAAAATTAGAAAAGAAAGATAAGTGGATTCGAGAGATAGAGAAGGAGGTAATTAATTACAAAACATGGTGAGCCCAGCGAGCCTAACTAGAGTAGTAGGCATTAGGAAACTATAGTATAGTCCATTAGGAAACTATAGTATAGTCCATTAGGAAACTATAGTATAGTCCATTAGGAAACTATAGTATAGTATGATAACGTTACAAGGCGATACTTTTTGCATTTTTTCATAAACTTCTGATGTAAGTTCCTCATTTTTGTTAAGAGAATAACGAATTAATTAATTGA
>NC_061088.1:14074187-14091687 GCF_015104395.2 Macrobrachium nipponense | reverse complement strand
TTAAAAAAAAGCTAGACAAAATCATCAAGGACACTGTGAATGAACAGTAAAACCTGCTCCTAGAGATAAGAGAGCACACGATGTCTCCTCGGATGGACTAACAACAAGTCTTTGAGGCATCCTAATCCGTGTAAATCTCTCTCTCTCTCTCTCTCTCTCTCTCTCTCTCTCTCTCTCTCTCTCTCGCTCTCTCTCTCTCTCTCTGCAACAGCGTGGAAGAGTTTAAAAGAAAGTTAGACAAAATCATTTGCAGACTGTGAATGAACAGTAAAACCTGCTCCTAGGGATAAGTGAGCACACGATGTCTCCCCGGATGGACTAAAACAAGTATTTGAGGCATCCTAATCCTTGTAATTCCTTGTAACTCTCTCTCTCTCGCTCTCTCTCCCTCTCTCTCTCTCTCTCTCTCTCTCTCTCTCTCTCTCTCTCCAACTGCGGGAAGAAGTGGCGTAATTTAGCTTGCTTGGCGGATTCGCAATACGATGAGGTAGCAGGAAGGGAACTGGCATTTCTCATCTATGAAATCAGCAACAGTCCTAACCAAAAACAAAGATACAAAAAGCATTCATAGATATATTAGAAGGATATAATCCTTCAAACTGGAACAAATCTAATGAAAACATCTTGAAAATAATTGAAGAAGTTCCAAATAAAATCCAAGTGGTCAAGAGACTCATAAAGAAAATATACATAAACCAACATATTCCGACAAAGAAAATGAATAAGGTGAATCTTGTGAATATCCTAATTGATGCATTAGGAAAAAGAATGCCAAAAGCATGCACTGTGTAAGGTTTGGTATAGCATAGTCAATCCACAAAACCTAATCAGAAAATGTGCTGCATGCAACATTCCGACCCATCCACAGTGTGCTGAGGTAATGCAAGATTTGAGAAAAGATACAAGAATTTTTTGTTCAACATGTCTATCATGGATAGACAATGTTATTAAATCAAGATTGAATGTACAAATAGTTGAGGATGAAGAAGAAGAGGAAGAGGAAAAAGAAGAAGAAGAAGAAGAAGAAGAGGAAAACGGAAGAGAAGTAAACAAAAATGAAATGACAGAAAAAAATAAGGAAAACAAAGAACAAGATAAAAGTATGGATGCAGAGATACTCATTGATACTACATATGAGGCAATAAGCAGCATACCTACGAAGAAATAAATTACGATATGACAACAGAAAGCAAATCCGAAGAGGCTCTACCCAGATCTACACAATGACGGGAAAGAGGAAAAAATAGACAAGAAAGACAAAATCTGCAACCTTTTGAAAAGAGGGAATTGCAGATTTGGAGAAAGATGTTACTACAAACATCCTAAGGTATGTCACAACTATGAAATATATGGTAAATGTGCATACCTAGATGGCTATGGGGATGATTGCAGAGATCTGCATCCAAAAATATGCAAAAACCTAAAAGAAGGAAAAGGATGTAAGTTCGACAAAAAATGCAAATATATGCACCCTGTAGCCATGAATCATAATCAAATAAATAACCAACCAAGTAATAAAATCCAAAATAAGAAAGAAACAAACACTAAAGAGAGAAATCAAGAATATCAGGTAAAAGAGAAAAGCAAACCACCAATGAGATATGCAGAGGTGTCAGCAAAAAATTTCAAAGCATCAGCTCCGAAATTCTACTCAAGAGATAATAACTGTATTTATTATGCAAGAGCATATTGCAGAAACGTAAAAATTGCAGATTCAGACACAAAATGAATAATTATGATGAAGGAAGATCAAATATTATGGAAAAGTTGGATTTTTTTAATGTCAGAATTTCTGGAAATGAAAAAAAGAACAACATACCAGAAACAGGAAAGAGACATGGGAAAATCCTTATTACTACCATTATTAAATGAAGGAGAAAAACACGCAAACCATCATAGTGATGAATGCGCAGGGTTTAGTTACGACGTAACTCAAAAAGAAAAATAGAGCACTTAGAAGAACTAACCCAAATTGAAAAGAAAATAGATATAATGAATATAAGTGAAACCTGGTATTCCAAGAGACTGGGAATGATGATCAAATAAAAGGGTTCCAAACTTATAGATCAGATAGAAAAAATAGGAATCAAGGGGGAACCGCAATATATGGGAAGACAAAAAAATAATAAGGAAATATATGAGAAATTATAGTAACTCAGAATGTGAACTAATAGCGGTAGAATTTGAATCTGAAAAATTAATGACCATAGTAATATATAGACCTCCTAATACTAAAGAGTTTGACTTAATAATTGAAAATTGGATGATATATGTAGAAATCACAAGGACTGGACTATTCTCCTATCTGGTGACTTCAACTTTCCTTTCGTAGGAATGGAAAGAACGAATAGGAGATTGTGGTTGTACTTATACATATAAAAAAGAGAGTAATAGTAGTGCAGAAGATAAGAGGCAATTTGAAAAGCTATTAGATATGCTACTAGAATACAACATTCAACAAATAAATCACCTGCCAACAAGAAGGAAAATACTTTAGACCTAGTATTTGTGAACGAGATGAATTATGTTAAAGAAATAATAGTTTATAATGCGAGTATTTCAGACCATAATGTCATAGAATTAACCAGTTTCAATTCCCAAATTGCAATGAAAATGAAAATAGATAAGCAAGAAATGAAAAAGTGGGAAGGATATGGAAAATACAACTTCTACAGTAAAAATATAAAAAATGGTCAGAAATAAATGAAGAATTAAACAAAGATTGGGATAACATTTTCGTAAGTGATGACATAAGGGTAAATACAGAGATATTATATAAATATTGGAGAAAATAGTGGATAAATATATACCGAAGAAGAAAAGTAAACATCATTCATGCATACCAAGAGACAGAAGGATCTTGTTCCAGAAAATCAGAAAGTGGAAAAAAGGTCTTGCAAAAGAAAAAAATGCATGGAAAGTTATAGAACTAAAAAGTAAGATAGAAAATGCAGAACAAAAGATTATACAATCAAAAGAAAATGAAAAACGGGACTTGGAAGAAAAAACCCTATTAAATATCAAGCAAAACCCCAAACCCCAAACTATTATACTCATATGCGAAGAAGATGAATAAAGAAGAATAGAAATAGGCCCTCTGAGAATTGAAGGGAGATTAACGAATGAAAAAAGGAAATTGCGCAACATACTGGCAGAACGATATAAGAGAGAATTCACCCCTAGAATAGATAATGAAGATAATGATATAGAAGTAAGGGACGAAAAATAGTGAATATTTAGCTGACATAGAAATTAATGTAGCTGATATTGTGCAGGCAATTAATGAAAATTAAAAATGGAGCTGCTGCAGGGCCGGATGGAGTCCCTGCTATTTTGTTAAAGAAAGTAGTTCATTCTATCGCAAAGCTACTTGCAATATTATTAAGTGTAGATACAGGCAAGATTTATGATGAGCACAAATTAGCATATATCACCCCTACTTTCAAAAGTGGATCAAGACTAGAGGCAAGTAATTATAGGCCTGTGAGTCTAACATCACATATTATGAAAGTGTATGAAAGGGTAATGAAGAAAAATATTATGAAACATTTAATAAAAAATAATTTGTTTAATATAGGACAACACGGTTTCGTACCCGGAAAAAGTACACAAACCCAACTGTTAGTCCACCGTGAGAACATATTCAAAAATATGAAAAGCGGAAATGAAACAGATGTGGTTTATCTAGACTTTGCAAAAGCTTTTGACAAAGTAGACCATAATATATTAGCAAAGAAAATTAGAAAACACAATATCGTAGGTAAAGTAGGAAGATGGTTAAAAGAATTTTTACACAACAGAAAACAGATAGTTATTGCAAACGATGAGAAATCGGATGAAACCAAGGTAATATCCGGTGTGCCACAAGGTACGGTGCTAGCTGCAATATTGTTTGTTATTATGATTGAAGACATAGACAGTAATGTTAAGGATTCGGTAGTGAGTAGTTTCGCTGATGACACAAGAATAAGTAGAGAAATTACTTGTGATGAAGATAGGAACGCTCTACAAAGAGACCTTAACAAAGTATATGATTGGGCAGAGGAAAATAGGATGGTATTTAACTCTGATAAATTTGAATCAATAAATTATGGAGACAGAGAAGGAAAGCTATATGCATATAGGGGACCTAATAATGAGACAATCACAAATAAGGAAGCAGTTAAAGACCTTGGTGTGATGATGAATAGGAACATGTTATGCAATGATCAAATAGCAATTCTTTTGGCAAAATGTAAAGCAAAAATGGGAATGTTGTTACGGCACTTCAAAAACAAGAAAAGCTGAACACATGATTATGCTTTATAAAACATATGTTCGTAGTCCACTTGAATATTGCAATATGATATGGTACCCACACTATCAAAAGGATATTGCACAAATAGAGAGTGTACAAAGGTCCTTTACAGCTAGAATAGAAGAAGTTAAGGACCTAGACTACTGGGAAAGACTACAATCCTTAAAATTATATAGTCTAGAAAGGAGAAGAGAACGATACATGATAATTCAGGCATGGAAACAGATGAGAAAGGAATAACAGAAAATATCATGGAACTAAAAATATCAGAAAGAGCAAGCAGAGGTAGATTAATAGTGCCCAAAACTATACCAGAAAAATAAGGAAAGCACAGGACATTAATCCACTACGCACCAGCATCGATAATGCAGCGTCTATTCAATGCATTGCCAGCTCATCTGAGGAATATATCAGGAGTGAGCGTAGATGTGTTTAAGAATAAGCTCGACAAATATCTAAACTGCATCCCAGACCATCCAAGATTGAAGATGCAAAATATACCGGAAGATGTACTAGCAACTCTCTGGTAGACATTAGAGGTCGCCTCACACTGAGGGACCTGGGGTCAACCCGAACGAACTGTAAGGTCTGTAAGGTAAGGTCTCTCTCTGTCATATATTATATATATATATATATATATATATATATATATATATATATATATATATATATATATATATATATAGTATATATATATATTTATATATATATATATATATATATATATATATATATATATATATATATATATATATATATATATATATATATATATATATATATATATATATATATATATATATATATATATATATATATATTTAACCGTGATCATAGATCTCGGTACTTCTATCTTAAAAAGGTAGCAATGAACCATCCGTCTAAGGCACTGGCAACACCAACATCCATTTTCTCTCACCCCTCTCCGACACCAACACTCCCCCCCCCCCCCCCCCACTCTCTATCTCTCACTCTCTCTCTCACTACAACATCTCTCTCTCTCTCTCTCTCTCTTCTCTCTCTCTCTCTCTCGACAACACTTCCGCCCCTTCTCCATTACCTAAGGCCATTAAATCTGACTCATGAACTTACAAAAATATATTTATTTAAGAGCAAAGTATTAGCTAAATAAACTCAGGTTCTTAACAAAAAGATTAAATGAAAGATTGAACTCAGATAACTCCATATTTCTACTACAATAACCAACATTATCTTAGTCACAAAACTGGAAAAAGTCACAACAGTCTAGTAACACCATGGAACATTAGTAACCATATCAATTAAGTCACCATATTCAGTTCCCCTTTCTCAGAATCGCCTATATAAAGACAGGAGAACATATCGATAAGCTAAAGATATAAAGCAAAATAAAAAGGCAAATAAAACAGAATATCTTTGAAATAAATATTCAAAATACAGTCAAGCCACACTTTTGGCCAAAAATAATTATTCTTACCCATTCAACACAGTATTTCACACACTTTACAAAAAGTACTGTTCGAAGAAGCCATCTTGGCTCTGCCGCCTCTGTAATGATCTCTCACCTTGGTTACCTTACTATCTCGTTATGTAGGGAAAAAGCTCGCACGTACACACAAACTCACACACATTGTTCGCGCCCAAGAAACCACCCATAACCAGTTTCAGAAGGCACCTCTGCAACAGCCCATAGCGACAGGACATGGCACTGATCTGTTTAGACAGCAACTTTGACATCGCGCCATCCAATAAGATACATCAGCATTTCCTAAGCTGAGACGTCTTGTCACTTGGACCACTGTGTCCAAGGAGAAGCTAAACTGATGACCCCTACATTCTAAGAAATGTCACAGCACATCACCTTACAACGGTGTCTAAAACATATCATTAATACATCCCTCTTTTTGTATAACTCACACACACACACACACACACACACACACACACACACACACATATATATATATATATATATATATAGTATATATATATATATATATATACTATATATTATACATATAATATATATATATATATATATATTATATGATATATATATATATATATGACATATATATATATATATATATATATATATATATATATATATATATATATATATATGCTATATATATATATATATGTCATATCACATTTCCGTGATTCATATACATATATCGCGGTGGTGTAGTAGGTAAAACTTGCTTCACTGACGTTCCTGGATTTGAAAGGATCCATGGGTTCGCGCCCTGGTCCAGGCAAGTCTATTATCAAGAAAAAATTCCCCTTCGGTTAAGCATATATGAAAACATATATTAATTCCGAGGTAGAGCGAATTAGATATTAAAGGACATTGTAGCTCGATATATATATATATATATATATATATATATATATATATATATATATATATATATATATATATATATATATATATATAATAATACAGTATCAACTCCCACTAATGGTTATGTAATAACCCTCATATAACCATTATTCTGGGCATGAATAAACATTTAACAAGCGTACCTTCATGCCTGGGAAAAGGAGTACAAAGAATTATCCATTTAAATCATATGATCATGTTACTATTCAACAATAGGTTAACTTTAACTAAAGCACTCACAGATAAACGATTTCAGACAACAGGAAGCAACTGAGATGTAAACAGGTAAAACCTGCATAACGTAAAATATTACTTGGAGATAATTTCTAACTACAGCTACCCCTGTCCTAGCTTAATTATATATATATATATATATATATATATATATTATATATATATATATATATATATTATATATATATATATATATATATATATAACTATTTGTGTGTTTCTATCCACAATGGTAAAAGAATTTTGACAAATTTGATCAAATGTGTCTTTATATATGAAAGATAGCAAGTCTAATATGGAATTCCCATACTATTATTATTATTATTATTATTATTATTATTATTATTATTATTATTATTATTATTATTTTATTATTATTATTATATCAAGAACAAGCACACGATCATGTGGAAAGGATTACAAATTACAGCGCAAAATACTCCAAAATGGACCATCCATATACCAAAATAGAGAAAGTGGAGAAAACAGGGTAAACTCAAATAAACAAAGCGACATAGTAGAGTCAATACACAATACCTACGTTCAATATGAACGAGACCAAACTGATGAGACGCGCTTTGTTTACACTCCAGGATTCAATATTTACCTCGAGGTGGTTTATAGTACAAAGTTTCTACTGATACTCTTGAAAGACATAATGCTTCCGTAAAACATAGTATGATTAATATAAAAAGTAAATATTTTCGGTAAATCCAGAGAGTTTTATGTCTGTGCGTATGTACTAATTTCAGAAATAGGACAACGAATGTAACACAAAATAATATTTACAAAATATTTATACAATATTTTTAGGGGATTTGCCCTTATTTTTGATGACTGATTTTTGTTTCAAAAATCATTTAAGATATCGGCTAAAAAATACCGTTATAAAATTCTCATCCAGCGTTGACGAATCTGAATTTATCAACGTTTCGCTCCCAACAGTTAGAGGAAATTAACATTAGTAGAATATATAACGCGTACTCATCGTTTTTCTTCACGCATCTCCATAAATGGGACCAATCTCTCAGACACATACTTTTATTTTTGTTTGTATGGTGTTTTTACGTTGCATGGAACCAGTGGTTATTCAGCAACGGGACCAAAGGCTTTACGTGACTTCCGAATCACGTCGAGAGTGAACTTCTGTTACCAGAAATACACATCTCTAACCTCTCAGTGGAAAGTCCGAGAATTGAACTTGCTACCACCGAGGTGGCAGGCCAAGACCATACCGATCAAGCCACTGAGGCGCTAAACATACTTTTAAAACTCCTATTAAATCTGCAACACGTTTTATGTGATTGTATCATTTAGATTGTATAAGTCAGCTTCTCTTAAGAGGAATACTTACAAAATTTATTATCATTAAGCGTGGACTGGCTTTACTGCAGTCATAGTCTTCATCGATTGCTGTTTTATAAAACTATCTTTACTGCAGTCTTGATCTTCATCGACTGCTGTACACAAGGTGAGCAACGAAGACGGTAAAATTGTCCCTTAAAGAGTATTTGGGTCTTCACTTTTTCCGTTCGTCTGTGTATCGTTTTTGATCGTTTATTTTCAGACCTCTCATTTTGTCCTACTCATTTTTCGCTCATGCGGGGAGTAAGCCTACAAACCACTTTGTTGTTCTTGCTGTTGTTGGTCTTGTTGGGGGGTAGGAAAGGTCTATGGAGGAGCATAAAATGGTCTGAAAAAGGTGTTTAACCTTGAGTTGAAGATGCAGAAATTTTAGGATAGAATATCTGGATTTATTTATTAGAATAAAAATGTAAAAAATCAAATAATGTGCATGTTAAACATTACAGAAAAATTATTTCTAGTAAAATATAGCGTATCTATTTTAATTTTCGTTGGTGAAACAAGGCTCTATTTGACCGTAGATTTTATCATATTTTAATTTACGATAAAATTTAGGAATGCAATGTTTACAACTTATGCGTGAAGGGGAAAAAAACCCCTTGCACACGTCCCGAGTAAGCTGGAGGTCGGATCATGCCTTGTATTCGGACACCAGACTCTTTTGCGTCCCAGTTTGTGAACGTTCGGTGTTAGTTATCAACTCAAAACTTCAATCAAAAATGCTCCTTTACGAAACATACAAGTTTCCAAGACTTGGCACGTTTGAGCTGTCCCACGTCTCACCTTCCACTTTTTACTTTTTATTTTTATAAGCGACGATGACACTTAACACAATCTCAGAGATACATTTTCACAAAGGAGTTTTTAGTGAGAACTTGGCACGAGGACTTCCTACTAGATTTCTAGGTTACTAGATTGAAAATGCTGACATGGTTTTCAATAATGAAGTTCGATGAACCCTTTCTTATTTTTCAGTCTGTGTGTGTGTGTGTGTGTGTGTGAGAGAGAGAGAGAGAGAGAGAGAGAGAGAGAGAGAGAGAGAGAGAGAGAGGATTTGATATCGTGGAGAGCTGATGAGCGTCAGGAGTGAGTAAATGATGCAGACATATTTGTAATTAATTTGTTGCTCCAGGATTTTCATTTTGATAAACCTGGAGTTCCTTTTGATTGCCAAGTTTTCTTTACATTTTCCTTTTATGGAAACGTCGTTTCTCATTTTCGTGAATAACAGATACGAGCAAATTGCCGAGAATTCCAAGGAAATATGTTTTCCCATTATTGAGCCGAGTTTTTTCAAACTCTTGTTCATAACGAATCATTTCGTTGTTATGCATCTTATCAGTTTTTGAAAAAAAAAATATTCATCGTAGCATAAGTCTTGAAATGGCAAAACAAACCCACAGTTATGTATACGAGCACATATTTAAAAATAAATCTGTACAGAAAGTTTCGGGAAACTGTTCGATTTCCCTTTTCAATCTGATTGAAAAAGGGAACAGAACAGTTTCCCAAAAGCGCTCTTCACAGATTTATCTTTAAATATATGCACACATACATAGCTGTGGATTTGGTACTCCATTATTAGTGTTCTTATACTGTCAAAGCTATTCACTGTAAGGACACACTTTTCCCTAAAGGGTTTCAAGAGTTTGAAGTTCAAATCAAACTAATTTTAGGTTTTAATTTTCTTTTACTTTTGTGTTTCTGTCACTATTAAGAAAACTTTATTTGAGTACTTATCATTAATTTAATTATTCACGTAGACTTTAGCCTTAATTTGCGTGAGGGTAAGGTTAGGTATTTTGGATCGGAAACAATCCAAAATGTTCACAATTTGTATTGCATCCCAAGCGAGATTCTTTCATATGACAGATTTGTAAAGGCATAATAATATTAGTCTATAGTAAATTGAGGAACATGTAAATATAATTAGAGATATGGATGGTCATGCTTCATTGTTGGTTAATAAAGAGCTTTTTAACTTGGGGAATACTCCTGTTTTCCACACTTTCTATGGAGGTCAGTACGTAGTCCTGGTTCGACCCAACCGACAGATTGCATGATAGTGGGTTGCTTTGTATCCACGATTTTATTTCTTTTCACTGCCAAATGCTGGATTTCTTTCCCAGCTTCCGTTTTCCCTGATCATCATAAATCTCTTTCTTTCAGAATTTTATCTTTCCTATTTCATATGGGAAATTTATCACAACACAAAGTGAAACGAGGTTATTGAATAATATATATTAATTGCTCAATCAGTCACGCCGTTGCAAAGAATCTCTGTTTCAGAGCATCAGACGTTTTCAGAAAATTGGAAGACTAAAATAAATCATCGACTAAAATGCTTCTGGTATCGTTCTTTATCTCAAAACCGAAAAAGTTGCTTACGAATCTTTATTCCAAACGGTACCACCATTTTCGAGGCTGTAGCTGGAACGAAGGTCTTATAGAGAATTGGTCGTAAATTCCGAAGTGTTATATGGGCTTAGGGAAGTGATTTATTAGCCGGAGATCGTAAGTTTAGTGGCATATTGTCGAATTGCCAGAGCTGCCAGCTTTTCTCTCACTGTGGATTTTACATCTTCGTCACTGCGCATGCGTAAGAAAGGCATAATCAGAGCGTCTGTCTGTTTCCACATTAATTCTCTACCTTTATTTTGTCTTAAAGGTTTTATATAATCCATTTGGAGCCCGTACTTGATAATTCTGATTAACCTAATTTCAGGAAGTGGAAAGAATTAAGTTCGCTTCTCTGACGTATCAGAAAGCACCGTTCTTTAAAGAAGAGAGGAGGTGGACAGTCATGTGGAAATTATGATAAAGGATGTCAGTATAGAAGAGTCAATCAATACTCAAGTTTATATACATATATACTTTTAGACTTCCAGTTTCCAGCAATTAATACTTCACTGAGAAGGTTATAGACCCCTTCCCC
This sequence comes from Macrobrachium nipponense, assembly GCF_015104395.2. Taxonomy (NCBI): domain Eukaryota; kingdom Metazoa; phylum Arthropoda; class Malacostraca; order Decapoda; family Palaemonidae; genus Macrobrachium; species Macrobrachium nipponense. The sequence goes on along the minus strand of NC_061088.1, from coordinate 14,080,491 downwards.
ACTCTGACAGTGACCAACCACAATCGAATAACTATCAGGTATTAATTCCGCAATTCTAACTAAATCTCCTCATCCTATGCCGGGATCCAACTCGGGATCGTCTCGTTCGAGGTGATGTTTGATGTCATTGTGATTATTAGTGGAGATAGAGAAAACATTTTTCTGCTACCCTTTGGGTCTCTTCTGTAGAGCAATTGCCCACTGAGGGCTTAACCAAAAGGCCTCAGTGGCGTGGTTGGTATGGGCTTGGCTTGCCACCTCGGTGGCTGCGAGTTCGGTTCTCGGGCATTCCACTGAGGGGTCAGAGATGTGTATTCCTGGTGATAGAAATTCACTCTCGACGTGGTTCGGAAGTCACGTAAAGCCGTTGGTCCCTTTGCTGAATAACCATGCAACATAATGATAAGGAAATGGTTTGATAGGTGAAACAGCAGGAAAACCTCGCTGTTGCACTATGAAACAATTGTTAGAGAGGGTGGAAAGTCAGATGTAAGAAAGAGAATATGAACTGAGGTACAGTTAAAAGGATGAAAGAGGTTGCATCTAGGGGTCGAAGGGACGCCGCAAAGAACTCTTAAGTAATGCCTACAATGCACGGCGTGAGGTCCACTGATGGCACTAGCACCCCCTACAGGTCTTTATCGTGAAGAGCTTTGTAAGTGAACCGGAAAACAGAACATCATTAGGGAAACATTTTTATCATAACAGCATAATAAAGACGAAAGGAGAAAGCTCTTGTTATGTGCTTACGAAACTGGCGCTTGAAGAACGTTAGAGAAATCTTTGTAGAACGAATTTTGAAGCTGGTGAGCGAATTTTAATGCGCCTTAAAAACGGGGCTGGATAGGATAAGTAAAGTTTATCGGAAAATATCAATGCACTTTGACACGAAATCTGCAATGCATTTTTTTAGGGAGGGAAAAAAGGATAATTAATGTTGGTAAGTAATGTTTATCGGAAAATATCAATGCACTTTGACGAGAAATCTGCAATGCATTATTTAGGGAGGGAAAGCACTCTAAATATCTATGTAATTTACCCATTTAATTTATACCTATATTTTACGATATTGCAATCGTTGGACTTCCATCTTGGACTCCCCAGAAAGAGCTAGAAGGAAAGATTGCATCACCGAACTCTGCGCAAATTCCAGTAATAAATTCTTTGAAGTCATAATGGCCCTTATATATTTCCACTATATTAAATTTTACAGCGAATAACAACGAAGGCCAAGTCATTGATCCGAGAATTTTATGGCGACTTGCTTCCTGTTTTGCTAACCCCGAAAGGTTGAAGATGCGCGGCGCATATGTTGGTCTTATTTTTCTCTTGGTTTTAGGGAGAGAGAGAGAGAGAGAGAGAGAGAGAAGTACGTGGGAGGGTATATCTTTACAACACCTCGTTCTTCATGAGTAATAATGTGTATAGTCGAGGACTGCCGTGAACAGATAGATAGATGTAGACTTCTTTTCAACTACTGGCCTTTTACGTCTGGGTGGCTTTGCGGTGTGTTAAGCTTTTGGGTTTCTTATGATATATGCAATTCCCACACGCTATTCGTACCTCGTTCTAGTTGCGAAGTACACCGGTAGGCTAATTGTCTTGCACATCATTCGAGTGCCCGTGTTAGGGACTGTACAGAGATTTACTCACAAGTGTGGCGAACAATTCTGCATGCATACATGCATGCATATATATAATATACATACGTATAATGTATATTTGTGTGGGTGCGTGTGTTTATTCCTATTTCGAAGGCTATTCAGTTTAGACCACACGCGCTGGTTTGTTTTGTCCAATATTGCACTTTATTTCCTTGAAGCAGTCTTCAGGTGCCTAGAATTCTTTTGGGAATATCCAGTAATGAATTTAAAGAAATCTGAAACGTTATTTGGAAAATGCTCTCTCTCTCTCTCTCTCTCTCTCTCTCTCTCTCTCTCTCTCTCTCTCTCTCTCTCTCTCCCTCTCTCTCTCTCTCTCTCTCTCTCTCTCTCTCTCTCTCTCTCTCCTCAGCCATAAGACTGAGATGTATGGTTAATTTTTTTTTTTCAACTCAATTTAAATTTTAGTCTGGGCATTATGCCTTCATTCCCAGGAAGCGGAAGGATCGTTGGCAAGATTCCACAGCCAATTGCGTTTTCATGAATTATTCAGGGGAAAGTTGTGGCCGCCTTTCTGTGTCGCTTTTTCTCATCTTGAGAGGCTCCTTTGACACTCGGGAAGAAAGTTTCTATTTCCATAAGCTACGGAGGCCTCCAGCAGAGGAGACGTCCCTGGTTATCAGTTTTCTGAAAAGGAAACTATTGTCAGCTTTGTCTGTCCGTCCGCCCTTTTTTTTTTAAGAAAACTATTCTGAACTTTTGTCTGTCCGTCCGCACTTTTTTTTTTTTTTTTTTTTTTTAAAGAAAACTATTCTGAACTTTTGTCTGTCCGTCCGCACTTTTTTTTTTTTTTTTTTTTTTTTTTTAAGAAAAACACTATTCTGAACTTTTGTCTGTCCGTCCGCACTTTTTTTTTTTTTTTTTTTTTTTTTTTTTTTAAGAAAACTATTCTGAACTTTTGTCTGTCCGTCCGCACTTTTTTTTTTGTTTTTTTTTTTTTTTTTTTTTAAGAAAACTATTCTGAACTTTTGTCTGTCCGTCAGCACTTTTTTTTCTTTTTTTCGGAAAAGTAAATTATTCTGAACTTTTGTCTGTCCGTCCGCACTTTTTTTTTTCTGAAAAGAAAATTATTCTGAAACTTTGTCTGTCCGTCCCCATTTTATTTTTATTCAATTTTTGTTTTTTGTTTTTCTTTTTCAGCGACGGCTTTATCTGTCCGTCCGTTCTTTTTCTGTCTGCCCTCAGATTTAACAAACTACTGAGGCTAGAGGGCTTCAAATTGGCATGTTGATCATCCACTCTCCAATCCTTAAACTTACCAAATTACAGCCCTCTCACCTCAGTAGTGTTTATTTTATCCAAGGTTAAATTTCGCCATGATTGTGCGTCCTGTTACGATATTGGACAGGCCACCACTGGACCTAGGCTGAAAGCTTGGTGGGCCACAGCTTATACAGCATTATACACTACACTGTACAGAAAACTCGATTGTGCATTTTTTACTGACTTAGATTTTTTACTTTACTGTGTTAGATTGCCTTACCATGTAGGGTAAGTCCGGGATAGATGGCCATAGTTTTTTCAACCCCCCAAAAGTACTACTTTTTCTGTCAATATTTCCAAAACAAAATCACAGCCGTTTCTTCAACGCATAAGCTTGCCATAGCATAAATGGTAACCTTTAGATATGTCATTAAGTAACCATAATACTTAATTTTTAAAATCTGTTCGTGGGCCATCTGTCCCGAGGTGTCCGGGAGAGATGGCCACAGATTTGTGGGATAGTTGGCCACACCATTATTTTAAGTTAGATGGCAAACATCTAAATATAAATATGATAATTAAGGGGATATACAGTATACATAGACTTACGACTTTTAAAAAGTACTTTAATGTCAGTTGTATCCTTATTGCATGATAAAAATTAAAACAGATGTAGGCCTACTTAGACAGGACAAAAATGAAAATAGAACTGTATTCCTTATAATAGAGCACATCAGTGTTTGCAAATAATTCGTGAAAACATAATTAAGAGCAAATGGAAAAGTATCAAACAGAACAAACTTAAACAAAACAACGAATGAAAATTTAGTTTTTAAATTTAAATTTAGATTTTTAGTTATGATTTTGCTACATGACTGACACACATCAGTATAGGATGTGCAAAGCCTAGTGAACAGCTTGGTCCCATCAATCCTTTTGCTGCATTGCCAGTTTTCAGTCTTCATTCCAGTGTCTTTCGTGGTATACTAGATAACTTTGATGCTTTGGTGGCTTCAATAGCATCTTGCAGCCCCTTCTCACTCCATTTCCCACGAGTACTACCAGGCTTTGATATGTACTTATTTGGCATCTGAAAAAAGGGAAACACAAAAATAACTCTTCGAGGATGGCCTTCTCTCCCATTTTTAAGGGAGAGATGGCCATAGCACACAAACAGCGATGTTTGACTTTGTACCACTTCATATGAGGCAGGTATGTACAGAGAACACCAACTTGCTTATTATGATATGTTTCAGAGGTCAAGCTCACTAAAATATATAATCTTTTAGCATTTGTACAATGACAACAAAAATTATTCACAGTAAGAGAACAGATTTTATCTAAAATACTCACAATTGCGATGTTTTTTTATGGTTTTTCGACATCAACCGTCCATGTCAACAGTGTACTCAACTTAACTGCTAGGAGCGGCAGATCCATCTGGTGAATAATGTAGGAATTGCATCGATGGGCCATCTCTCCCGCATGGCCATCTATCCCGGAATGACCCTAATGGTTTCATCAAAAACAAAACGACATCGATATAATTATTGCACCCCGTAGTGGGGTAGGGCAGTCAGTGAACCTCAAAGGGCGAACTGTAGGCATTAATAAAGGTTCTTTGCTGCGTCCCTTGGGTCCCTCAATGCAACCCCTTTCGTTGCCATTACTGTACCTCCCTTCATATTATCTTTCGTCCATCTTGCTACCCACCCTTTCTTAACTATAGTTTCACAGTTTTCCTCCTTTTACACCTTTCAAACCTACTTACTCTCAATTTCCTTTCCAGGGCTGAATGACCTCATATAGGTCCCAGCGCTTGGCCTTTGGTCGAAACTTTATTTTCCTATAACTATTACAATCACAACTACGCGAAGACTATTTACTAAGGTGACTCTTGTGGAGAACAAAAGTCAACCAGTCATTATTTTCCCTGAAATAAAAGGAAAAAATGTCGAGTGCAATAATCCTATTATTAAAATGTTAATCAAAATAATTGAAGTCGCATGAAACCTTTTATTCTTTCTCGTTTTTTTAGATAGTTTATTAAATAACTCTGCATTTGGAATTTCGCTTTGATGGTGAAACCCTTAAAAAAAAATGTATGACTGAAAAATGTTAAAAGTTCAGAGTGAATTATGTCTCTCGTACACAGACCAAAGGAACAGAGTACTACACTTTATGAAAGCAAATTGATTTAGTTTCCATTATTAACTGAATTACAGAACTCTGTCTTTTTCTTTTCTTTTCTTTTCTTAAAGAGATATGACTATTGTATTTATGTTAAATATAAACCATTTATGACGTTCGTCTGAAGATTTATGTATGCATGAATATACGTTTGTATGTGCATACGTATAATGATAGCCGGATAGGCTAAGGCGTTACTGTAAGTAGTGAGTTCCCGTGTTCGGTGGTTCGAGCCCGCGAGACGACAAACTTCTTATCGACTACAAAATTCCCCTTCGATTCACACACACGCGCGCACACACACACACGCACACACACACACATATATATATATATATATATATATATATATATATATATATATATATATATATATATATATATATATATATACATATATGTGTGTGTGTGTGTGTACGTGTGTGTGTGTGTGTTTTGGACGAAGTTTGACAAATAAAGTACAAAGTATTCTAACATTTTGAAGAAAATGTTGAACCACACAAACATGATTCTCCGTATTAATAAATTATGAAAAATTATAATGATGTTTACCAGAATATTGCAAATTCCAGTGAAGGCTGCTGACCTCGCTCGAGAGCATTTTTTTTTTCCGCGGAAAAGTTGTGTCAACAAGATTATTCGGTAATTAACCTTTCTTTCCCCACCCTTCATTTCCTGTGCTCTCGAGTCATGAGAGAGATTTGGCTCCTACGATCTTCAAGAATTTATTTTTAATTCTTCACGTGCAAAAGTTTTAACGAAAAGTTTTCAGACATGTTTTCGCTTACTCGGGGACTATTTTGTTATTGTTGTTGTTGTTGTTGTTGTTGTTGTTCTTGTTGGGGGTTAAGGAAAGCCCTATGGAAGATCATACAAAGGACTGAAAAAGGCGTTTCGTGTTGAGTTAAAGATACAGGAATTTTAGAATAGGATATTTATGTTTTATTTATTAGAATGAAAATGTAAAAAAAATACAAAATCTGTATGTTAAAGAGTACAGAACAATTATTTCTAATGAAATATGGCGTATTTATTCTATTCTTCGTCGGTGAAACAACAGCGCTATTTGACTGTATATTTTCGCACACATCCCAAGTAAGCTGGAGGTCGGATCACGCCTATTTTTTTTATAATACTTCATCATGCTTTTAGTTTAAAAAAAATTCTCTGAAGGCACTTTAATTATGTGCATCTATGCCTAATTTCATACTTAGAATCGCAAAGGTCTTGTAACTCAAAGCAACTCTCTC